>NC_134952.1:27004564-27312064 GCF_965638725.1 Aptenodytes patagonicus | reverse complement strand
TGCAGCCATGTCCAGTTCCCCAAAGGCCTGTCCATCAGAGGATCTTTAGGTGAATTGATGACTGTGTGATGCTTGGCTAGCCTCTGTTTTACTGTCAGGAAGCACTCTGCCAGGGCACGGTGCAGCCATTGGCCTGGTGTTAGCTAGGTGTTTTGCAGGTAGCTTTGTGAGACCATCCCTGCTAGTCTTCAATCAGCATTCTCATGGCAGACTGCATTGATGCCAAGCTGAGGGGAGTAGAGCTTCCGTCATTGTTCAGTGCAGTTAAAACTCCTCACTGCAGCTGCTCAGGGAGGATACAGCTTACCAGATCCTAGCTTTTCAAATTAAAAGGAAAGGTTACTTATTTTGTGATAACGGTGGGTTTTGGAGGTAATGGAGTTGGTGTGGGTTCAACTACTTGAGCAGCTATCGCTGCTTTTTCAGAGTCTTTTAGCAAGCCTTGCATACAAGTCATGGGTGTCATGCTTGCAGTGGAGCTGGTGCTTAACCACATCGTCTTTGAGATCACAGATGCAGTAGCATAGACTAATTTTCTTCCAGATTTCACTGGATTAACACTTATATGTTTAACATGTCTACAGAATACATTTTAAAGGTGGAAGTCCATGCCAAGAACAAACTCTGTGTGGACGCAGCAATAGCTCAGGTTGTCCTTCAGGCCACATCAGCATCTTCCTCCATGCCCCAGTGGGATCTCTGCTGCTAATAACAAGAGAGTTCAGTTTTCACAGCTGTTCTAGTATTTCTGCTGAGACAGTAATTTCTGTAGTGTGTGTGCCTCTCTGTTAGGGGTTGAACCAGAATCAACAATTTGTTTCATAGGCTACTAGAAAATCCATGGTTGCTCTTACCTCAGGATGTACTTGTATTGGTGACCCCTCTTTAGTTAAATAGTTTCTTATTAAGAGTCATTTAAAACTGTTGGCTAGAAAGCGATGAGGTTGGTTGAACCTGAACTTCAGGTCCAAGTGTGGCCCAAAAGACACGTATTCTGTGATACTTCATAGGGAGCCTGTAGGAGATGAGTTTAATGGGTCCCATTCTAATTGACCTCAATTCAGCCTGTTTTGTTGCTGAAATCATGAGATCATCTATAGTACTTGGTGCTTGGCAAATATGGTTGCAGTACCTCCATGGTAGCTCCCCAGTAGTGTGCTGCAAGTCCTCTCTGTGGCTCAGCAGAGGCTATCCGAAAGTTCCTGATATGTTACCGTTACTTAGGACTGGAGAGGATAGCTGCTTGTTTGTGGAAGCTGTTATTCACAAAATCAGGCTAATTCTCTGGTGTCTGATTTGGTTAATAATAGTAATAGGTTGTGAAGGAAACCCTGGGGGAGCTTCTCAAATTGCAGCAGGCAAATGGAATAGCCTGTGCTTCTGCTCCCGGTGTTGTCATCGTTCATCATCACCTTTTGCCACTGGTAACAGCAGCAGACGATGTAGTACTGGGTAGTGTAGGATATGGTTCAGCCTTTTTTACTACCTTAGTATATCATACTTTCAAAAAGAAATAAGTTTCTTGCTATATTGGTAGCAATTGTCCTTGCAAACCAAGGACACAGCTCTTGCCTTCGGGGAGGGGAGAGACCTGAAAACAAATAATTGAATCTTAGCTGGTTGTTTGTCTTGAGCTCGTAGTTTAGTGTCCCCAGATTCATCTTATTTGTCAAAAAATGGAAAATGGTACCATGAGGTAGAAATTAACAGTGTTTTAGAAAATGTTAAGTAAAATTGCTTTTTTAATGGAGTATTGCAATATTTAACGTGATTATTCATGGCTCAGTTAGGATTAGGAAGCATCAGCAACAACAAGAAACTGTATTCTGATTATTCTGACAGATGTTTAATTATTAAAAAAAGTGGTTTTTCCTAAGAGTAAGTTCTTCCATCAAGAAAGGTGGAACTCTTACGTGATAACTGCAGATAATGAACCATATCTTGACTTGTGACTCAATAAATTTTTCTTTTTGGATGCTGAGAATCCTTTCCACTGCATTGTTGCAGAAAAACATGGAATGTGGCATGTCAGCTTAGGAACAATTTATGCTGTATTGCAGCAGTTGTCAATACAATATGGGTTGTGAATGGAGAGTGAAGGAGGTACCCAGGAATATGCTTATCTTATTCTAAATGCATGTCATCATTAGCTTTGAGGAAAGAATCAAAGAGCCCCAACGAGAGCCTGTCTCACAACTACTCTTCTGTTGTTTATGCAAGTGATTTTGGTGACTGATACTAGTATAAAACTGGATTTGGATGCAGGATGGGTCATGTCCGTACGTCATTCAATATCCAAAAAAGCTGACCAAAGTTTTATCTCAGTATGCTAGACATGGGTTTCAAATACTCTTTTAGTTAAATAAAACTACAAATCTTACATTGTATGATTTGGCTGACTCTTGTAGCCATCAGTTTTGAGGGAAGGTGAAGCTAAACAAGTATTTTGACAAAAACTCCAATATGATTTTCAGTGTAATTACTACTTTGTTAACTTTTTCAGAAGTATTTCAGTACGACAATGATACATTCATTAATCATGAGGTTTTGTTATAGAGCTATGGAGGTAGTTTGTGTAGCTTCCATCTAGAAAGATGTAAAAAAACTTTATTTCCTTATTTCATTAACTGATCTTAATATTTTTTTCCTATGATGCTGCAGAAATTACTTTTTCCAACATTTCTTTGTTTACTAAAATGCTGAGGGGTTTTGTGTGGCTGATGAACACCTGTTTAGTCAATAGAGGTGTTGAATGAGAGTTTTCTGTATTGAATGGCTCTACCATAAAACCTGCCAAAACTGGAAACAATGGAGAGGTTTATTTTGTTTACTCTATTTGGATACTACAGCATTGTTGTCCATATAAATTCCTCAAGACTTCCAATTTATTTTTTCCTTCATATCCCTGTGGGTTAAAAAACAAAATAAAAAACCCCAGAGGGCTGAATTGTTTTCTTGTCAAAAATGTAAATGAGTTGCTTGCTTCCTACAAATAAGACTCTAGTCCTTCCTTCAGTTCAGCAGCAAAAGAAATGTACTGCTTATGTTGCTAGAGCTGTAGCTGTTCTCCAGTTTATGGCAAATTGGGACATTCAGACATGTGCTTGGTAACTGCACCTAGAAAAAGGGGCTTTTTAAGGAAAAAAAAAAGTAGTAGAAATTAAAATCCTGAATCATACCTCAGAAATAGTTCATCTGCTTTCAGTCATTCCTGGTTTCAACTGCTTCAGAGAAGTAAGAAGACCAAGAAATTGTGCAGAAGGCAGAGTGAAAAATCTGTTCATAAAGTTTCTTCCAAATCCTATTATCATAGAATCATAGAATAGTTTGGGTTGGAAGGGACCCTTAAAGGTCATCTAGTTCAATGCCCCTGCCATGGGCAGGGACATCTTCAACTAGATCAGGTTGCTCAGAGCCCCATCCAACCTGACCTTGAATGTTTCCAGGGACGGGGCATCCACCACCTCTCTGGGCAACCTGTGCCAGTGTTTCACCACCCTCCGTGTAAAAACTCTCTTCCTTCTATCTAGTCTAAATCTACCCCCCTTTAGTTTAAAGCCATTCCCCCTTGTCCTGTCGCAACAGACCCTGCTCAAAAGTTTGCCCCCATCTTTTTTAGAAGCCCCCTTGAAGTACTGATAGGCTGCAATGAGGTCTCCCCAAAGCCTTCTCTTGTCCAGGCTGAACACCCCAACTCTCTCAGCCTTTCTTCAGAGGAGAGGTGTTCCATCCCCCTGATCATTTTCATGGCCCTCTTCTGGACCTGCTCCAACAGGTCTGTGTCTTTCTTCTGCTGAGGGCTCCAGAGCTGGACGCAGTACTCCAGGTGGGGTCTCACCAGAGCAGAGTAGAGGGGCAGAATCACCTCCCTCGACCTGCTGGCCACGCTTCTTTTGATGCAGCCCAGGGTACGATTGGCCTTCTGGGCTGCGAGCACACATTGCTGGCTCATGTCCAGCTTTTCGTCCACCAGTACCCCCAAGTCCTTCTCAGCAGGGCTGCTCTCAATCCCTTCATCCCCCAGCCTGTATTGATACTGGGGGTTGCCCTGACCCAGGTGCAGGACCTTGCGCTTGGCCTTGTTAAACCTCATGAGGTTCGCATGGGCCCACTTCTCGAGCATGTCCAGGTCCCTCTGGATGGCATCCCGTCCCTCTGGTGTGTTGACCGCACCACTCAGCTTGGTGTCACCTGCAAACTTGCTGAGGGTGCACTCGATCCCACTGTCTATGGCATTGATCAAGATATTAAACAGTACCGGTCCCAGTACGGACCCCTGTGGGATGCCACTCGTCACCAGTCTCCATCTGGACATTGAGCCGTTGACCACTACCCTCTGGATGCGACCACCTAACCAATTCCTCACCCACCGGACAGTCCACCCATCAAATCCATACCTCTCCAGTCTAGAGAGAAGGATGCTGTTGGGGACCGTGTCAAAGGCCTTACAGAGGTCCAGATAGATGACACCTGTAGCCCTTCCCGTGTCCACTGATGTAGTCACTCCATCATAGAAGGCCACTAGGTTAGTCAGGCAGGACTTGCCCTTGGTGAAGCCATGCTGGCTGTCTCAAATCACCTCCCTGTCCTCCATGTGCGTTAGCATAGCTTCCAGGAGGATCTGTTTCATGATCTTCCCAGGCACAGAGGTGAGACTGACTGGCCTGTAGTTACCCGGGTCTTCCTTTTTTCCCTTTCTAAAAATGGGGGTTATGTTTCCCCTTTTCCAGTCGGTAGGAACTTCACCGGACTGCCACGAATTCTCAAATACGATGGATAGTGGCTTAGCAACTTCATCTGCCAGTTCCTTCACGACCCGTGGATTGATTTCATCGGGTCCCATGGACTTGTGCACCTTCGGGTGCCTTACATGGTCTCGAACCTGATGTTCTCCCACAGTGGGCAGCTCTTCATTCTCCCAGTCCCCGCCTTTGCTTTCTGCGGCTTGGGCGGTGAGGCTCGAGCACTTGCCAGTGAAGTCTGAGGCAGAAAAGTCACTGAGTACCTACCTCCACCTTCTCTGTATCGTGGGTAACCTGGTCTCCCGTTTCATTCCAGAGAGGGCCCTCATTTTCCCTTGTCTTCCTTTTATCCCTGACGTACCTATAGAATCTTTTCTTGTTGCCCTTGATGTCCCTGGCCAGATGTAATTCTATCAGGGCTTTAGCTTTCCTAACCTGATCCCTGGCTGCTGGGACAGTTCCTCTGTGTTCCTCCCAGGCTACCTGTCCTTGCTTCCACCCTCTGTAGGCTTCCTTTGTGTGTTTGAGTTTGTCCAGGAGCTCCTTGTTCATCCATGCAGGCCTCCTGGCGTTTTTGCCTGACTTCCTCTTTGTTGGGATGCATCGCTCCTGAGCTTGGAGGAGGTGATCCTTGAATATTGCCCAGCTTTCTTGGGCCCCTCTTCCCTCCAGGGCTTTGTCCCATGGCACCCTACCAAGCAGATCCCTGAAGAGGCCAAAGTCTGCTCTCCTGAAGTCCAGGGTGATGAGCTTGCTGTGCGCCCTCCTCGGTACCCTCAGGATCTTGAACTCCACCATTTCGTGGTCACTGCAGCCCAGGGTGCCCTTGAGCTTCCCATTCCCCACCAGCCCCTCCTTGTTGGTGAGAACAAGGTCCAGCATAGCACCTCTCCTCGTTGGCTCCTCTACCACTTGGAGAAGGAAGCTATCATCGATGCATTATGAAAGCCAATATATATTATATGGAAGCCATCTTATCCTTTGAAACTTGACACCCCAAACCTTAGGTGTTTGTTTCTTGGTTTGGTTTTTTTTTTTTAAACTTTGTACTCTGGATACTCTTGTTATTCACTAACCACGCAGTTTTATAACCCTGCTGGTTTTTTGTCCAGAGGTGGTTGGTTAGATTCTCATTAACCTCTTGGTGCCTTCCACAGAATAATTGTCGATGCTCTTTTTAATTAAAAAAAAAAAAAAAAAAAAAAAATCACATTAGAGAAAAGTATCTCCCATTCAGATGCTTATGCCCATCATATTACACAATTCATAACTTTTAAGATTATTTTGTTAGGTGATTTTATACCCTTTTGGAAGGCTGTTCTTGGACCACCTTTCTCTGATGTTAGGTATGTTCTAATTTCCAGCCTAAATTTAGCAATAACTGTTTTACGTGCGCTCGTTTCTTGTGCCAACATTACACTTTAAAGTTTTTGTTGCTTTTCTCAGCCTTCGTTCTGCTGTAAGCCAAACCCTTAATATCCTTGTACAAGACAAAAATCTGGTACCTTGGTTATCTTCCAATTCCCTGTGTTTTCCATTAATCCCTGGTGTGTGAGGGACCAGATGCTACCAGGCTGTTTCAGATGAGGTCTGGGCATTACCTTGCATGATGGTGTCAGTGTTTTCCTAGCTCTGCAGGAAAGACTGTAAGCAGAGAACGTATTTGCCTTGCCCTGTGCATGCATCACACTGGAAGCTCAGAGCAGGTCAGTACCCTGCTGATGTAGCTGGGCCTCTTTCTTCCATCACATCCAAACATTTGCATCACAGACCAACACTGACAGTAGAATTTCTTAGTGATTCTCTGAATGAGTGACCTTGTGCTCTGTGTTACTTCACTTCATCATGATTCATTACATTTCTATTATGCTCCTTCTCAGCATCCAGTTTTCCTTTTGGTGATTCCATCTTTCTCTTTGCAGCAGAGCGTCCAAATTTTGTGTTACCAGCAGATTTCACTAACACCTTTTGTGACAAGATCATTAATGATAATATTAATTGAAACTTCCTTTTATCATCTGATATTTTTTCCACTCTTTCAGTTAATTTGTATTTTTGCTTCTCCTCTTACTGTATCAAAAGGAGAAGTTCCCAGTTTGCTTCTACTGAACTATTTATTTGGACCTCTCTTTGTGCTCCCTCTTGTTAACTCCTCTGAGGTAAACATTTTGTGCTTCCCTCGGTGCATCAAAGCTCCTGTACAATAGCTTTGGTAATTGTCTGTTCCCAAAGTCTTCCTGGTTTTGCAGTCTGAAAAATACTTGAAGATACTTGGGCTTGTTTGCGCTGCTGAAGTTTGTATACTGCATCAGAGATCAAAATCAAGCATGGAGGAAGCCTGTGTTTAGTGTCTTACAGCCTTCCACTGCTACAAATAAAATAACTCTTTGTTAAGGTGACAGCTTGCTTCAGCGCCATTGCTCTGCTGTGAATTGTAAATTGTGTTTTAGCTGGTTGTCCCAATGGTCAGGAAAGTGTTGCGCGCGCACACGCACACAAAAATATAAATATATATAAAGCTTTAGATACATATAGATAAAACAAATATGTATTTATATAATAAATGTATTATTACATATAATAATGTGTATATAAATGTGTGTATATATACATATATGTACATATAATGTATGTGTATATATACATATATAATAATGTTATATATATAAAAATGCTAGGGTAAACTTTTTTAGAAGAATCTCTACCTTAAAGTTTCAAAATACAACCGCACTACATTTGTTACTGCATCTGCTACCACCAGGTCCCCAAGGAACAGCAACTGCTAATGCTGTGACTGCTTCATTGCAGACTGGGGATATAATGCACTTGGGTTAAATAAAAATAGGAAACTCTGATGCAGGAGGAATGAGTAATAAGATATGAACAGAATTGTTGTGATTTTGCTTTGGTATTTTGCTTTCAAGATAGAAAGAGTGGAGGCTGCTTGAGACAGCGATAAGGCAAGTCACAGAAGCTATCTGCTGGTGGTGGAACAACTGTTCCAGAAGGAACTGTTTAAAGAAATATCAGTGCAGGTTTTTTTGTATTGCTTTACAATTCTCCTCTTCTGTCCTCACACCCTGGCAACCAGCTGAGCTCAGTTTTATCTTATGCTCAGCTTGTCTTTTGAGGGCTTTCTAGTAACCATGGGAGTTAGAAACAGCCTTGGCTTGAAATCCTGGTCTTCTGGCAGTAGGTGGGTTCTGTGCTCACTGCTCCCGTGGAAGGGTAAAACACAGGGAGTGTGGATTATGTCATTTAGATGCAAATGGGGAAGATAGGTAAACTGGGAATTTTTGTCTTGAGTAATAAAATGAAGTCATTCTCTTAAATTACGTGTCAGTATTTAATGGAGGATACCAGCAAGATGAAGGTGGTGGTGGTTTTGCCTTTGTTTTTCTGTCTGAACAGTTGACGAACGTTTTTGGTTTAGCAGATACATCAGTTTGGAGAGAGAAGCTGTAGCTCATTCCATTAGTTAATTGAGAGCTGGCAAACACAGAAATTATGACATTTTTCTGGAGTTTCCAGTTCTGTTTTGTCTCGGCTTCCAAGTTTTGCATCCATTCTTGGAAGGGCAGCAGCAACATTGTGTTCATTCCTACAAGATACAGGGTGGGGGGAAATGTGGAGAGTAGTGATTAAATGCTGTAACAGAAAACCTAGCTGTGCTTGAAAAGCTTCCCACAGAAAACAAGCACAGTGGCATCTCTAACTTCAGAAGAAATAAGCACATTCAGAATTACTGCTGTTACCTGACAGTCAGTTTTGAAAAATGCTTTTCACTGATCTTGGTGTAAATGAGATTCAGAATGCATCACTGCAACCCTAAATATCGCCCTCTTGTTTTAGGCTTTATGGGAAGATCTGCATTACCTGGCGATGATTGCTTTTATCGTATAATGCCTTTGCACTCCAGTACAGCTCCGTGGCTTGCCAGGCTTCCTTCTGGCACGCAGCGTGACCTCACTGCAATCCCAGAGGCTCAAAGCATGGCAGTAGTGGTCTTGTCAGCCTTAACTTTGAACTTTTTTTTTTTCTTTTGCATGTGCAACTTTACTTCTAACTTAACAAATCCCTCCCACAAAGAGCAAGTAAAATTGAGATCGTTAGTGGATATCAGTTCAGATAGCTGCACTGGAGTGAATGAAGTTATCTTGATTTATAACAAACTGTCAATGTTATAGACAGTGTTTTTCTTTGTGTTAAAATATATATGGACTGTACAGTTTGTTGTGGTTTAACCTCAGCCAGCAACTGAGCACCATACAGCCACTCAATCACTCCCCCCCCCCCCCCCCCCCCCGCCCCGCAATGGGATGGGTGAGAGAATCAGAAGAGTAAAAGTGAGAAAACTCATGGGTTGAGGTAAGAACAGTTTAATAATTGAAATAAAATAATAATAAAATATACAAAGCAAGTGATGCACAATGCAATTGCTCACCACCCGCTGACCGATGCCCAGCCAGTCCCCGAGCAGCAGCCCCCCCCTGCCAGCTTTCCCCCAGTTTATGTACTGAGCATGACGTCGCATGGTATGGAATGTCCCTTTGGCCAGTTTGGGTCAGCTGTCCTGGCTGTGCCCCCTCCCAGCTTCTTGTGCACCTCCAGCTTTCTCAGTTGGTAGAGCATGGGAAGCTGAAAAGTCCTTGCCTAGTGTAAGCACTACTTATCAACAACTAAAACATCAGTGTGTTATCAACATTATTCTCATATAAATCCAAAACACAGCACTGTACCAGCTACTAGGAAGAAAATTAACTCTATCCCAGCCGAAACTAGGACACGGTTGCACGTAAAATGTCCTGATGCTTTCTTTTACTGTTTGGTTGAACAAAATCTGCATTAAGATAACTTAATGTAGAATAAATAAATATAAAAAGCAGGTGTGTTTTACTGGGTAAGTATGTATTGTCTGTTAGGGGATTAGTGTCAAAGGACCATGAATGACTTGAATTCAGCTTGCTCTACATGATCTGACTGCAGAAGTACTGAAACACTAAATTTCAGAAAAACACATTTTTGATGAGTTAGGGACTCTATGACAAAGCCTCAAATATGAATTAGGGACACCATAGGAATTTTGTCCAAGTGACTAACACTGCTGATATCCCCCAGAACAGGGTGGGAAATAATAACATCCATCCCCACATAGTGTATAGGAACCTCAACTAAGCAGGCAGGTGACAACAGTACCTGGACAAGATGACCAAGAATAAGAAGAGCCCTCATGAAGGACTTATCAAAAATGGAGAAGAGGGAAAGCATCCAAGTAGGAACTTGTTACGGGGGAAGTTAGAAGCACAAAGGCAGCCAAAAAGTATACAGGACAGAGAATTGCAAGTGAGAATGATTGCAAGAAACAAGAATTTGAGTAGTGTCAATTTGTTGGAAGGAGAAATGGTGGAGTCCACAGTCTTTTTGGGCAGGACAGGATTTTCCAGGTATCTAAGCGTGTCTGGTATCTGGATTACACTGCATCTCAGACAGGTCCAAGCGTGGTAAACCCATGGTGAGTGCGGCAGGGCTGGAGTGCAGGCGGGACATCCCCTTGGCTATTGGGTTGTGGTTGTCTTTCCGGTTCCTGGAAGGCTTTTATCCTGTGCTAATGAGCGGGGAGAACGGGGAGTGAGTCCTTCAGTAAGCAGGGCAGCTTCCTGCCTCTCGGCAAAGCCAGTGGGAAAGCATAACCTCCTGGATGTGAGCGCTCCCAGACAAAACTGTAAAGGCGGATAGGTCTCTTGGGTAACAGAAGAATTAAAAAAACAAAAACAAAACAAACAAAAATCCCTGAAATGACAATATCTTTTTTAAAAAAAAGGTGGTAGTTATTAGATAAAGAATAATAATGGATATAAATCATTGACCTTTTTTGAGGTTATTACACTCGCAATGATAGAAGATATTTGGCTGGTAGACAACATTATGTTTTCTCCAATAGGCAGTTTGGCGTGAGAGATCCACATCCGATAGCTGTTCCCAGCACAGAAAATGAATGTGCTGTCTCTATGTGCCTCCAGAAATCGGCCGCACAAATTCCTAATGGCCTGGCTGCGCACTTTGCTTGCTTGTTTAAATCGTGTTTCGCTAATGTTGTCTTGTGATGGAGGTGATGCTTTGAGTGGCTGCTCTGAATGCAGGCAAAGTGAGAAGCAGTTGACTATGGGAAGCATATCTGCATTATATATGCAAATATGTACATACATATACAAAACTTATGTGTATATACAAATACACTTTCTTATCTCAAAATGAGCCATCCGCCAGCCTTACAGGCTGATTTTTATTTTTATTTTTTTATTTTTTTAAATCAGCCTCTTTCAGCGTGTGAACCCTTTGCTATAGTGGGCCTTTTTTGTATAGGACTTGTGGCCCCTGTGTGTTTTTAAAACAATGCAAAGCATTCTTCTTACCCATTCCCTAGCAGGGCAATTTCCTGGTATTCAAAGCAAGACTTTAAAGGTGGGATTGTGTTGTTTGTCAGAATATCACCCCGAGAATAGTGGCATGTAAGTTCTTGAGTAGGTGTCCCTTGAGAAACTAAATGCAATAACCTTTTTTCTTTCCCTGCTGTGTGTAGCTGTTCCTTGCAAGCATTAAATGATGTAGTCAGTCACACTTGGATGACTGCTGTAGGTAATTTGCAGTCATCTCTTTTTTTTTTTTTGGTATCGTTTTTCTTGGGCATGTGAGAGTAGATCTGCTGACAATCTATTGTATGAGATTATAGCAGCCAATATGAATGTACTTATAATTGTGTTTGAACACACATGTATTTATAGCAAACATTGCTTGTAGAGAATCAGGGAAGGTCAAGGAGTCAGCTGTCCATTTAATACCCTCATAAGCAGCAGCATGTGTGAACAAGTAAATTTGGGTGAAACCCCAAAAAGGTTTAGTGTCCATTAAAAGTATGGAGGTTGGACTATGAGTTGTTTCTCCTCAAACAAAAGATAATGGAATTAGTTCAAGCAAACATGATCCTATGTGCCTGCCATATGGACATAACTCTTGGTTTGACTCTCTCTTTAAGGAAAAAAAAGCACCAGAATTTAGGTTTTTACTTTTTTTTTCAGTAGTGTCAAAAGATTAATACAAGTAAAATGAAACTCTTACGTAGCAGTTATGAAAACTAAGAAATGTAAAAGAGCTGCAACAAAAGAAGCTCTGTAAAGAAAATGACTTAGGAAGATGACAGCCTCAGCTGAAAGTCATGGCAGGCCTCTCTGCAAGATGATTTATGCCCTCATTATGTGCGATGATGAGTAGCTGGTAGCTCTGTCACCACAGCTCCTAAAAAGACTTGGCATGAGGTGAAGTGGATAGTGCTTTCAGGTGCTCCCTTGGGTGGCAGGTATGCAGTGATAGTGCTCAGGTTTTGTTTCCATGGTTGTCTGTAATTGCTTGGAGCGGGGCTGGTCACCTGAAACGAATCGGGGAAGATCATCAAGAAAGGACAAAAAAATAAATCTTCAGGCAGAGCCAAATCAAAACATTTCTTGAAGAGAAACCATAAAGCTATATGTGCATTTGTGTATATATAGTTTTTAATTTAACTATAAAATGTAAAAATCGCTAAAACATTTTTAAAGCAATTTTGCAGTAGAATAATAATCAAAAAACCCAGAAAGCTGTTACAAAACAGATTTGTTACAAAACAAATGTGAGTGAGCAGGTTAAAACCTAATACTAAGAAGACCTGATCTGACATATTAGGTACATTGAGGCTTAACTCACTTATGTGCAGTTGTGGATATCTAAGTTGTGTACATTTAAAAACAAAACAAAACCCAAACCTGTACATACTTTGTACTTGGATCTTTTGAAAGGAATATTTGAGACCTTCTTCCATTTTGTTTACTATTCTCATGGATGTATATGGAAAATAAGTGCTAGTTTTCAGATGCTTTAGCAATGGCATTTGGATACCAACAAGGTCACTTACATTTCTGTGGGAGTTCCTTGAGCTTGCTGAAGCTCAGGAATCCTTCTGAGATTCATCTGCGTGAGCAGATGTGTTTAAAAGGCAGGTTGCTTTGGCTATTCTGGTCACAATTCAAAGATGGTTCTTGAAGGAAAAAAAAAAAAAAAAAAGACAAACCCAAGCAGCACCTTTATTTGTCTTGATCTGGGAATGTCCCTGCTGCTATGTACAGTCCACTATCACTGTTGTTTTGCAGGGCAGTTCACTTACTTTGTGGCACTTGCTTATAAATTGACTTTTTATAGTTGGCTTTAATCCAGGTTTTAAATCTTTGCAGTTCCCATTTTATACAGTAACTGATGAAACCTTTGCTATAATGAGAATATATCTTTATGGTGTCTTTTCCACTGAGATTTCTGGGGTTTTAAAATGTGATACTTAAAATGGTCGTACCTTTGGGTCCCCACCTGGCCTCTCCTAAGAGTGGTTTATTCCCATGGTGGGCACACTTCTTTAGGAAAACTGTACTCTACTTTAATTCAGCTGTTCGAGAGCATAATTGTGGGGTTTGGGATTTTTAATTTGTTAGGTTTTTTTAATTATGGTATGGCGCAGAAGGCCCCCTCTAATGCTGTGCTGCTATGTAGGGAAGGAATAGCGTGTCTCAAGTGTAGACGTGTGATATAATTTAGTGAGTGTTACCGCTTTAGAAAAGTGTATACTGTCTAAAAAGACAAGAATGCATTTATGAAAAATGAATAATCTTGCAGCTCCATACATACATAGGTGCTGGAGCATGTCCAGAGAAGGGCAACGAAGCTGGTGAGGGGTCTGGAGAACAAGTCTTATGAGGAGGGGCTGAGGGAACTTGGACTGTTTAGCCTGGAGAAAAGGAGGCTGAGGGGAGACCTCATCGCTCTCTACAACTACCTGAAAGGAGGTTGTAGCGAGGTGGGTGTCGGTCTCTTCTCCCAAGTAACAAGCGATAGGACGAGAGGAAATGGCCTCAAGTTGCGGCAGGGGAGGTTTAGATTGGATGTGAGGAAAAATTTCTTTACTGAAAGAGTGGTTAAACATTGGAACAGGCTGCCCAGGGAAGTGGTTGAGTCACCATCCCTGGAAGTTTTTAAAAGACGAGTAGATGAGGCACTTAGGGACATGGTTTAGTGGGCATGGTGGTGTTGGGTTGACGGTTGGACTCGATGATCTTAGAGGTCTTTTCCAACCTTAATGATTCTACGATTCTATGATACTGATAAAATTCTTTCACAAGCTAGGGAAAATAATTGTAACTACTGTCATCCAGTTACAATTTTTGTTTCCCCTCAGTAAATTTTTTTTAATCCTTGCACAGCTAAGGACTGTTCTGTTGTATTCTCCTATGAATTATGAACTTGGTGCATAGGTATTTGAGGGGAGTAAAAATGTTAATGAATTTGGAGTGAGGGGAGACAATTTTTTCTATTAATAAATATGTTATGGGTTTTTTTTATTCTTATAGATCAGGAAAGGGGAAGCAGCCATCTGCAACTTTTTTCCTTGCACAACATTATGATGTGTTGAATTAGTAGGCCACCACAGAAGTTTGAAAAGGTCTGTTTGGCCCATGGCAAGGAATTGTCCCATACTGCCCTGCAAAAGAAATGCAGGGGTTTTTGACTGAATGTTAATTTTACTGTTTACTATTCACTTTTCATCTTAACAGCCAGAATTCTCCTTTTTGTTGCAAGAGAGTACCGTCTCATTGATTCACTGAACTTTCGCCACTGGGGAGAGTTGAACAGGACACGCTTTGTCAGCACTGATTTGGGAAATAATAGAGATCTTTACCTGTTTTTTGCACTGTCAGATATGCAGCCTTGTAGGTGTCTGTATTTCAGAAGTAATCCACAGAGGCTGTAGCAATGTTATGTGATTACATTTTAAGCACAGGCTGCCATGGTCCTGTTCTCTCCACTTGCCCTTACTAGCTACCAATACTAGTGCAACCACCGTGAGCCAGTTCAGGAGCCTAATCCAGCTGAAAATACATCTTTATATGGAGTTTTCAGCTGTGTTGGCTCCCAGACCAGCTCACTGGAAAATTGCATGGATGCTGATGTATATAAAAGGGTTATCTAATTCAGGAGTAAACTGGTGTTCTGCTCAATCAGGGAACTGATGTATCTGAAGATTTGTGGAAATTTCGCTGTTTCAGTGCAGTGCTATTTCACCTATGTGCTGATATTTCTCTCCGTTTCCTGGATAGAACAAGCTTGCACTTGTAGCTGCAGCCTGAGACAGTAAAAATCCTTAATGAGTGAGGAAAAACACTCCCCAGAATTCGTTGCTTTTTTGGTCCTTCCAGCAAGGCAGAGAATGAAATAAAAGGAAATTTATCTTTATAAATTGCGTGGTTGACATGCAATGTGTATTGGAAGACATCTGGGAACATGAAGGCTATTCAGATAGACTAAGAAAAAGGTAAAGCTGAAAATCAGCTGAAAGCTGTATTTTAGTACAAAATCTTACACCGAAGAAAGAAAAAAATGGGACTTGTTTTTAGACTAAAAGATTTTATGCTAGTTATTTGACAGGTTCAGTAGCATTTCAATTAAGATTTTGGATTTGTGATTTGTTATTCAAAACTGACCGTAAGATGTGCCATGCATTTCTTGTTTGCTTGGGTTTTTGATACTTCAAGAAAACTGACACACTAGTAAATAGCCTGCATTCCTGACACTTTGTTTTTTAGGGACAGATTCAAAGCAATCAGTGTTATGTAGCACGGTTAAGTTTTGCTTCTATAGCAAACTGTTCATAAACTTGTTGCTTAAGGATTGCTTCACAGAATTTAAGATGACATTGTTATTAAATCTCACCTACTGGCTAACTGTATTTAAAGTCAGAAGCAAACTCTTTCTTGCAGTGTTTGTTGTTCAGTCTGTATCATGGGCCAAAAGAAGCCACTGTATGACCTGAGATGACTTTGTGCCTTAAAATTTATGTGAGCTTATTAATGGAGGCCAACCACTAATAATAAATTCGTGCTGCATGTATAGCACAACAGTTCATCTCCTCTGACAACATGACTATGAATAATTTATAGATGTAGTTATCCTGAAATTTGTAAGGGTCATTAGCATTTTAATGAAAAAGATACAGCTGTTGTACTAAATCTTCACTTTTTTTTTTTCTTCTCCCTCAGCTAAGCGTTTCGATCTGTACTTTGAAAGCAGCTGACAGCGTGCGGTAATGTGCTGACTGGCACTATGGGCAGGCGGTACCCAGGGGCTCACTATCGGCCAAGCAGCTCATGTATGTATGCAATTGGTCTAATTTATTTGTCACTTTATTACCTTTGAAGGCTGCTAAGTTTATAAATTTTGAAATAGTATTTATAAAGGATGATGACATATTCTAATCAATGCCAGCTCTCCTGTGTGTGTACCCAAATGGTAGGTATATTTAAACTGCAAAAGTGTTTTCTAGAATTTTTAAAAGTAGCTAAAAGCAGCTTGTGGTGTGACTTGACCAAGTCTACTGCAGTGTGCTGTGTTTTGTGTTCAGGATCTCCAACTTCATTTATTATAGGGTTCAGAAGTTTAGCTGCTATTCCTCTTCACTCCCATCCCAAGTTTTTAGTACCAGATACCTTCAAATTAACAAACTACTTGAGCTTATCCTAAAATGTTACTGTGCACTATAGCTTTAATTGCTTACAACTGCAACTAATGCCTCCAGTTAAGATTATTTATATGCTTGAGTTCAATACTATTCACGTCATTTTTTCCTCTGAGTTGTATCCTATTGGATTATATTACATTATCTTTTATTGACGGTTGTCTTCTGTAAAAGTGCAAAGGCAACTCCTAAAATTTATCACCTGCACCTTCCATTGAGTAAGCAGACATCTCATGCTCGTGCAGATGGCAGCCACCACAGTGCAGGCTGTGTGAAATGAGCTGACGTGACCTTCCCTGGAGAGCTGTGTGGGGTAGCGCCCCGACTCCAGAGGGCTGCTGTCGGTCCTCATGCAATTCCTGTTGATCCCTCAGGCTGCTGAGGTGAAGCTGTGGTAGGTTAACTTTTGTATTCACTCTTCTTTCTGCTGTAGCAGAGGAACATGATCCCATGTGGCTTTTCTTGGCATCAAAGCCAGCTTAAGAAGCTCTCACTTCTGTACCGCTCTTTCTGTTCCTTTAAAGACTTCTTTAAAAGCCTCGATCACTTCAGGCATCCAGCTCCACACATACTTGCGTTGGCTGATGCAAGTAGTAAACTGCAGTGAGAGCTCACAGCTGTGGCAGGACAGGGAATTCTAGGGTGGCTTTGCCATCAGATATGAGGAACTACACGGTGAGGTCCTGTATTCAGAACTTGACTTTGTGGGATTTTCCCTAACCCCAACGCTAAATCCTAGGAAGTAGTAAAGCATGTTTACTCTCTGCTGCAGACTGGTCATAGATGTCATGAAGATGTGTGTTAAAATGGTGCATTAGAGCCAATTTAGATACTACTTTTCCAAAGAGTTTGTCTTGGGTATTAATGTTGGGATATTGTCTATACTAGAAGCGGGGGAAATAAATGGTGGTTACAGTTTTGACAGGTCTCTGGTGGTCAAGTGCTGGAGTACAGAATTGGACCAATCTGTTTGAATCACTTGACAATAAATCTAGACACTAGCCTTCAAACCTGGCCTCTCGGCGTACTGCAGGGCATGATATCCATGTCTCATGCCTAGGCTTGAAGCTCAGAGCTTTAAAATGATCTTGTGTAGATGTACGTAACCAAGTCTTTCCCATTGCTACTTAGCGAGAACAAGTAAAGGGCATTAAATTCTTACTAGAAGAGCCTAGAACGTTTTTCCTGTTGCCTAGTTGAGCGGTTGCAGACAGTGAAGAACTGGAATTGTTTGCTTGGGGAAATGCTGGCGTTTCCATCATCTGCCTGGGCAGAAACTTGCGTCAGAATCAACTGGCACCAGAGCTCCCTCTGTTTGAGGACCGAGATATCAAAATATCTGCTTCGTGATTGCTTTATGCTTTTGTTTAGCCAAGTTTTCCCTTTCCTTAACCTGTCAGGATTTCTAAGCCAGGAAACTTGCTTTAGTTTTTGGTTTTGTTACTGTATGATTTGTGCAACTTCCTGGTGCCTAACATAATAAGTGCTTTGGGTGTCCAACAATAATGGCATTGAAATTGCCCAGTCTTTGGGAAATGCGGATCATAATGAAATCTCTGATAGCAGATTAGATCTCAATGAAAGTGCTAGTAAAATCCATCACTTTGCTTTTGGGGTTTTTTTGCATAAATAATGAGTAATTGCCTCATCTCAGCTATTGTATTTCACATTCACAGTTGTTGCAATCTTAATGTTGTACCATAAAGGACTTGGTGCAGCCTTAAGCCTTAGTCCCTAACTTTTATCTTCTGTCTGTACATACGTATATACCTAAATAAAGTCTGTGAGGGGAAGAATTAGGTCTGTGTGGAGTATGGCAGTTGTATTGCTTCTTTGGTGGTGAGATAATGTTTCATCCATTTATGACATTGACTGTTTTGTTGAATGATTTCATAAATTTAATGAATATAATACTGTGTAGTCTTAGGAGAATAGCAAAAGGTTTTATATTCAAGGAAACACATAACAATTTAAGTATAGAACAGCTTATTTGAAGCCCAGTGCTAGGAAATATATTTCAAATACAGGTGCTGAAGATATAAGAAACAGCAAGGTGTTTAAAATTGAAAGCTGCGAATTTAACAGGTGCGTGCTAGTTTAGACTTTTAAAAAGTGTAATTAAAGAGCAGTGATCTCCCTTGATTACTGACAATAAGCAAAGCAGTCTTGGGTGTATCCTTGGCTCTGTCTAGCACTGCTTGTCCTGACTTAACACTCCCTCGTGTGCTGTTTTGTTGGTTTTTATTTTTTCTTTTCTGTGCTTGTGAAAATTTGGACTAAGGATGTACAGTCTCCAGCTACTGAGAAGCTAGGTTTTGTAAACAGACTTCTTTGATGAATTTCTCCTGAGCTTCCTTTATATTTATATTTTTCTAATATTTACTCATAAAACCCACTTTTCTGCATTGGCTGCAGCAGCTCTCCTGAAGACATGGTACTGTTTGTGTTGTTAGGTAGTCTTAAATTTCCTTTCATACTGTGGCTAAAAAATTTTTGTTCTGTGCACAGAATAAAAGGGTTTTGTATGTCTGGAAAAAACTTTCTAACGGGTTGTCCATGCATATCCTGTCCCCAGCACAATAACTCATTTATTTTAGTTAGTTGTAGAGTTTTGCACAATACTGAAATCTGAGCAAAGTGTTTTGGAGAAAATGAAATTGATTCCAGTGCCATTCTGCTGGCATTAAATGCTCAGGAAGGGTTTAAACAATAATAATAAAATGCACAGTTTTGTGAGAGTGCTTTTAAAAGAAAAAAAAGCCCCCTCTTTTTCAGAAGACATCGGAAGTGAGAAAATGCAGGAATTTGTGGGTGGTATTTTTCGGCACTTGTTGACCTTTGGAGTGCACCAGGGCGGAGGCATGTCAGCATTCACCGGGAGGAGGGGACCCGCTTGCACCTGGAGCTCCGTGACCAGCCCTCGCTGCCCACAGAAGACGGTGACAATCTCCCACCCTTAAGTCACTCTCTTGATTTGTGGCAGACAGAGGTGGACTTTCATTTCTTTTTGAACTATTATCATCTCTTATTTAAAAATGACTCAGACTAGGGTTCATATGGAATGATTTATTGATATAATTCTGCCAATATAATTATTAGAGCTGACTGGAGTTTCAGAAACTTCTGATAGAGGGTGATTTCCCCCCCCCTCCCAGCAAACTTTTTTTGGGAAATACCATTTTGATGAAATGTTCATAAATCAAGGATGAGGATGAAAGGAAATATCCCTTGTGGGAAGGCACTCCCCTGGATTGCGGAGGGGGAGGGCTTTGAGTCTCGGTTCTTCCTGATCGTCTCCCATGCTAGAGCTGCTCTTCTAAATAATTTAGTATACTTGAGGGTAGAGAGAGCAGGGTTGATTTTATAAACTTGGGGTTTGATTTTCCCTCCAGGAATGCTCAAATTCCTGCTCTGCCTTTGTCTCTTCAGCTTCCCAAGGAGTGCCCAGCTGTGACCTTCTTTGCACTGGGGCAGTCCCCCGCTGCTGGTCTTGCAAAGGGGGCTGTTCCTTAGTGTAACTGCTGGAAAGTCTTGGCTTTGTTGCAGTGAAATAAGGAAACAAATGCGAGAATGGTGACATTATAAATAACAGCAAACCCCAGAAAAACCCCCAAACTTCCAGTCTTGCAGCCAGTGGCAGTAATTACATTGCAATCGTTAGCCCAAGGTGAGTTGGTGTGAAAACGTACCGGGGAGTGGCTCTGTGGGCTTGGCTTGGAGCCGCTTCCAGAGTAACAGAAAACTCACCCAAAGAGGCACCCTGACCCCCAAGGAGGGGTGTATCCACTGTGCAACTCTTGGTAGAAGCATTCCAGTGAAATTCTACATCTGCAAAATCCTGCCCTGTATCTCCTGACCTTTTCTTTCCAGAGAAAGATATCTTGGTGTAAACGAGACTCAAGCTTTAGCACTGCTCAGGTCATGCTCAGGGGGACAGTTTTCTGTAAAGTTGCTGAAAAGCTCCATGTAATCATTGCTTAGCTGAGGAAAAGGCGGGAATACAGACGATTCATGGAGTAAAATTTACAAAAGCACCCAATGACACATACGTTGCTCTCCCCATTAAAGCCTCTCTTGTTTAGCTTTCTACCTTTCCTAGGAAGCTATGTGGAGACTTGCACAACAACTTCACTGAGGCCTCTTGGATGATCCTGGTGAAGCCCCAAGACATGTGCTGGTTTCCACAGATAGGAGCTGACTCAGAGCCTGCAGATAAAAAGCTTTCTTTAAGAATGTGTATCATCATTTCTGGTTTTATTTCTTAGCATAGTTAAATAGTATCCCTACCCCAGGACCCTGACAGGTCCATTTCTTCTTCATGGTGAAACCAGAGGTAGAGTGCTCTGAAGCTGAAGGTTTCCTGGTAACTCCGCTTGGGGTTGTGCATGTTAATGGAGAACCACCACGGTACTGGATTTGCGTCACGTGTTTGTCCCCTTTCACAGGAACCCCAGTTCCTTTGGTGTTAAAGTGCCTTGTGAAACTCTATGAGTTTGTAGACAAGAAAAAGGAGTAGAGGATTTTGTCAAGAACTCAAGATTCCTTGTGGAAATTCAGGCCAGTAATACTACTAGCTTGTTCTTTTCCACTTGTTCAATGTCTTCTACAGCCAAGTTTGCGTCTTGTTGAAACTGAGCCCACTTTTAGCCACACTTCAGTGTAATATAAATGCCAGTAAGTGCAGTTGCTTTTTTGTTAGGTTCTCTTTTCACTTTATTATGGGTAGATCTGTTTAGTTTATGAGGACCATAAAGCAAATATGATACTTTGATTTTATTTATGAGCATGTGTTTTGTTTTGTATAAGAGCACTATGGTTAGAAGTTTCTCAGTGTTAGTACAACAGCATTCTCAAGGAGCTTTACTGGCTACAGCAGGCCAAGATTGAAGTTATTCCTATATTCTAGTACCATAATTATATTGGGAGAGTTACTGTAGGGTATGGCCATTTTAGTCAACTCTCAGCGTTCTGTCAGCTTAAGCAGTACTGCAGCAGTTGGTTTGTAAACTGTTTGATGTTTTGAAGTATTTCTGATTTGTCCCATTACAGTTTGGTTGAAGACAATATGTAGCTTTGGCAACTTTCAGCCTTGCTGAGATGTAGCTTTGTGTAACGAGCCTTATTTTAGTTCAGCTTTTAATGGAAAAACAGACTAGAAATGTGGAGACCTTTTCTGGTTTGATGCATCCTGTGCTCTGAAATACATCCTATTCCATTACTGGGAGCAAGGGATATGTGGGTAGGACATGTGAGTCAACTTTGACAGTTTTAGCAGATGTAGTTAAAAGTGCACATATAATAGCCTTACCTAGGTGAGATACAGCACGTTTTTAATGTATGTGGAACAGAACCAATCTTGTCAATGTGCAAAATCTTAATTTCCTCTCCTTGAGAGCCCTGATAGTCTTGTTTTGCAAAACCTGGCAATCAGTCTAATGCTCTGTTCTGCTACTAAGACTTGGACTTCTTTATTTTTGCTCACAGGTCTCAACTTACTGTTAGCAATTTGAAATTATTTGCAAACATGAATTAATGAAATTAGAGGTTTTTATTCTTTATATAGATACTTTTGATATACACATATTTTTATTCTTCCTTTCTTTTCATACAGAGTTGTAGAGTCTACTGGAAGATTATTTCCCATTTATTTAATTTTCAGATTTTCATCTCCAGAGCTCAGTTTGACACCAAGTACAACCTTATAGTAACAAGAAAACAATTTTGGTGTACCATGCTCTTTCAAATGCATTTTAAGATCTCAGCTATGAGGCAGTGATTGATAATAGGTGGCCCAAAACTATTGCTACCAGTCTGGGTAATTTGAGGGTAAAAACATTTCTGGATAACCTTGATAAAAGCTTAATATGTAACTAGCCATAATTTTATTATATGTAATTCAGAGGGCAAATGCAGTTTTAGCGGGTGAAATCATGATGCCAGGCCATCAGAATTTTAATTGTTAAACTATATTAGTTTAAAAAGAGAAGCTGAAATGTCTGTATTTATGTGCATGCAGTTAGTTGTTCTCGAGGAAGCAGATTGTGCTCAGGAGTATGCAGCGCTGTTTCTAGGCTTTGCGGGAACAGTCAAGTGTTTGCAAGCTGCAAATAGGAGGTTCACAGACCAGATGTGTGGGAGGTGGTTAATGATAACCATTTCCCCCCCCCCCCCCCCCCCCCCTTCCCTCCTGTCCAGCACAGCATCTGTGCTGGAACTTAACTCATCCATTGCATCTGACAGGGGCTCAGTTAACATTTTTGCTCCTTCTGTTAATAATGCTGTGACCTATGCTTAATCTCTTTCCTACTTTTGCTGCCTGTGTCTCCTGATCGAAGAGCTTGGTATTGGGCTAGTGCCATTACAAACAGCTCGAAAGCTGGTGCTGGACCCTGTGGGTTTCTTTAACCCTGTTCAGGGATCGATCATCTTTTGAATGGTTCTGCTTCCTGATTTAGGAGCAGTTGAATGATCTAAGTTAAATTTATGTGGGGCTGAAAAATCCCTGGTATGAACTCAGTCTAGTCAGTCTGAGTCATTTTATGTGCCAAATCCATGGCCATCAATTCCCTTCTATTACTCCATTAAGCATATGGGTAGGCTGCCTGTCCTACAAAGCATTTTGGTTGCCTTTTTTTCCCTGAGACAACTTATCCTAGCTTTCTTTTTCATACGGCGTCATGCTTTGGTTTTGGTAATTCTGATCAGGTTTGATTACATGTTGTTTACCGTCAGACTTGGTAAGAGTTATTTCTGGATGGCACTTGAGATTGAAGTTGCAGGATATGGAAGACCAAGTCCTCCTTGCTTTATTAGTCATCTCAGTTGCAGCAATTTAAGTTATAATTTCTGAGTTTGTGTCTCTGTGTAACAGAAAACGAAGTTTATGCTTGTGCCCTATATTAGCACATGCATTTGAAGTAGAGTTGTTCATAATTAACAAATAAGTCTGAGGTGTGATCTTTATTGTAGAGATTGAATAATTTATACATAGATTAAAAAAAAAGTTAAGGCTGAGGAGTTTAATTTACACAACAGGATTAGAAAAAATGCCTGAGGTTTACTTAGAAAATGTCACTGTGAATGTATAGATCCGATGACAGGTCTTATCTGTGCTTGCAAGTAGCCGATAGATAAAACATGCTCCATCTTCTTGGCTTGACAACACTGTTTTTGCCTGCCAGACTGTTCCATTCTGCACAGGGGGGAAAATCTAATTAAACGGGGAAAAATTGAATTTGGAAAAGATGTAGTATGCCATCTTGTTTTTTCCCTTACTAAATGCAGGATTAGTCATGATTGCATGTCATGGTATGCCTTATGTAAATGAAAGAATTGCTCTTTGTTTCTCCAAGTGATCACTTGATTTAAGAATGCTCTAGTAGCAAGAGATGACCCAGGTTGTCTGCAACATAGAATTTCAATCAGATAGTCAAATATACACTGATTATCTAGATGTATCTATCTTAATAAAATTGTAAGTAAAGGAGCAATGGATTTAGCCTGTTTTTTTAATTTTTTTTTCTTTTTTCTTTGTAGCTGTTAAAATCTGATTCCGAGAGGCATCTTGTTCCCAAATTTTTGCTGAATGAGGAATTTGACTGGCTGTGTGGGAAGGGGGAGGGGAAAAAATGGCAAATGGGAAGGCATACCACTTGAGTGCCAGAAGGCATTGCAGGATCTGAAGTTGTTTTTTCCTTAATAACATTATTTAAAGACAGATCAGCATTATGGATTTCCATTAATAAGAGCATCACTAGAACAGAGGCAGCACTGCTGCTAGGCTGTTGCAGTCGGTTGGCATCATGTTTAGCTCTAAAAGGAAAAATGTAATTATTGTGGCAGCAGGGGCTGGCAGGGTGCCTCTTGGGGAAGGAGGAGCCAGGACAGAAAGCTGGTTACCGGATGGTGATTTCAGTAGGACTAGGTGAAGCAGAAATAGCTGGAAATGGGAGAAGCTGCATTTAGCAAGCAGGTTGAAGAGGTGATTTTGTTGTGATGTAAGGACAGAGCTGGGGTGGCATGGAGAAGACAGCAGTGATTCCCTGCTTGGGCAGGGGGGTTGAACTAGAAGATCTTGAGAGGTCCTTCCCATCCTCAGCATCTCTGAGATTTGTGTGGAGGAGTCTGCAGACAGGTTTGAGAGCGCACATACAAGCTGTTTGCAATCCCGCTCCTTTCCTGCTCTTGTGTTCCCAAAACTGCTCTGCCCGCCATCAGAATTTGTTTTCCTGGTTTTGCTGAGCTTTCTCTCTCCAGCTTCCAAGCTCAGTCCAGCAGAGATGTCATTGCTGGAGGGAGCAGTGAGAAGAAAACCACTGGCTGTAGGAAGATCATTGGCTGCTCTTATCTACCACAGCACTTCATTCAAGTGTTTGTCCCCCTTCCTTTTCCCCTCTGAAGGTGTTTAACATCCCCTGGCATTTGTGTAGATACGTAGGCAAAAAGGAGCGTGATGACACTTGATGTGAGGAAACCACCTAGTCCCGATTCTCATTTCAGCTACTTTAATGTAAATCTAGACTTCATTAGGATGCTTTCGGCTGACATCTGTTTAACTATTACTATTTAGCTGGTCCTAGTTGAAGAATGTAGATGTGAGAAGGCAGTGTGTTAGGATACTTAATTAAGAATTAATGTTTTAACATTGGGATTCGCCCTTTGAAGCAGAGGGAGTTAGCTAGTCTTGAGTTGCAATCGTTGTGTAACAGAGGCGTTCTCTTCACCTGCTAAGGCAGAGCCAAACTAACTAGAGCCAAAATGCACAGGACCTGCGGCTGTAGCCCCATGGTGTGAGTTTATCATGAAACATTTTGTACTCAACAGATACCCTTGCAGAAAGGAAATCTGCTGTGTGAAAAGGTTTGTATTCTTTCTTTCCTATGTTTCCTAGACACAAGGGCAGAAATAGTCATAAGTGCATAGAAATACCTTGGCTCCCAGTGTACGTGCCATTCACATCCAAACCAGAGACTTTAAGGCAAAATGGTTTACTTACGAGAAGATGGCCAGGAAAGGGTCCCATACAGAAGCTTGCTGCCTAGCTTGGTTTTTATGATTCCCTCCTGTGGGATCAACCCTGCAGACTATGCTTCTTAGTTTCATATGCTGGATCTCATTCTGCAAATTCTCATGTGAACGTGCCTTACTGCTGTGTCTATTTTTACGAACGCTGCTGTAGTTTCCTGAGTAAGCTGTAGTTTGGCAATTGGGGAAAACCCCAGATTTTCTAATGTCATGAGGTATGTTGATTAAAACTGGAGAATATTGTTGAACTTGTGCTCTTAGTAAAGCGTACGTTAAGAAAAATGTCATAGTTATTTTTAATTACTTGTTCTCATTGCTGTAGACTAGCCTCTCCCATACTTTAATGACTGTCAAATATCATTGAAAGCTCAAAAGATCCTCACTGTTACGTTCCAGGGTTTGTTTAGAATGCTTAACGTCTCTCAGGAGCTTCTGAAATGTGGTATTTTTTTATTTTGTGTTTTCCTTTGGTTTTAATTCTTAAATGATCCCTCTTTTCAGATTTCAAATTATAATCTATTTCCTGATGCATTGCTGACGCCCCGTGAGCCATGTCAGAAGTACTTCCAGGTCAGATGCCCTTTAAAAGATTCTGCTATGCAAATATGTGAAACTTTTCGCTTCTTTTCCTTCTTCTTCCCAGACGCATATTTCGCTTTCATTTTGCACTTATACATGAAAAAGAGCAAGCACTTTCTTTTCTTTTTAACAGTGCCTTTTTGAATAAACTCTCTCTTCACCTTTTTTAAAAACTATTCCTATAGACAATACAATGCAAAAAAAGCCTTATTGGAGGTAGAGACAAATTGGTCGTGCACTGTTTTCTGTTTGCAATGGCATTTTCTCTCTCCTTCTAGCTCTGTAAGGTTTATGACAAGATTGAAAAACATCAATAAAAGCCATTCAAGTAATAATGCTGTTTGTATTATTATGATGCTTAGAAAATTGGGACTGCTTTGTGTTAAACACATTATAGTGGTGAAAGTATATTAATCTATATCTGTAGGTATGTTTCTAAATGTTAGAAGTATGCAGTTGAGACTGTGATTTGTTTTAAAAAGTAAGCAAGCTAAAATCATTAATGAATTGCTGTGGCAGATCTTCTACCTACTTAAGTGCTGTCTTTACGCACCAACATTTTAATAATGTTGTTATTTCCAGTAATGATAACATCCTAATTATTCTTAGTTTTTCACCAGAGTCCAATATTTTTTATTATAATACCCTATTTTTACTCGCTTACAACTTACCACTGTTCACCTGCTTTAGCTGAGATATACGTATCAACTCAATGATTTCTGGTCTGCTTGTCCATTTGTGTTTGCTTTTCAGCGGAAGGCAGAGGAGTTGAAAAAAGGGTGCCCTGTACCAGTAGCGTTGTCCTTGCCGGTTGCCAGGCAGCACGAGGAGCTGCCCAAGCAGGGGGGGACAGGGTCTGCCTGCGGCGGGGTGCCTGGGTGCAGGACCCCTGGCATGGGGTGTTGGTTAGCTGGTAAGCAACTCGGCACCAGTGTGTGTTAGGTACCCCTGCTGCAAGGGAGGCAGGGTCGGTAGGAGAGACAAAATAAAAGATAAGAGAAGTCAGCGATTGGAATTTTGGCCTTGGAATTACAGGCACAGGAAGAAGTTGCATTTCCTTGAAGTTTTTAATTAGAAAGTTGGGATGTGCTTCCTCTGGGAAAAGTCACATGTTTTGGGCATCACCGTTTCCTGTATAAAGAAGAAGGGACAGGCTCTTCTTCCTTATGCTGTTCTACTAGGCAGTCTAGGGTTTTTTTCAGTGCATTTAAGCATTTCCTTGCATTCAGACGTTTTCCTGCACTTTAGTTAGTCCTGGTCTGGTAGAACTTCTGCCCTTGAGATGCAAGACCTGCCCCTTCCTATCTGTATTTCTTATTCTCTTTTTGCCTCTTTTGTTGCTTCCCTTTTTCCCACCTTTATAGCTGTTTCCGAGAGTGGAGAGATGCCGGCTGCGTGTATCCCAGCACCTGGCTGGGAGTGCAGGGTGATGGCCAGTGAGCAGGCGCCTGTCCTTTGAGAGGACAGCCTGCTCCTCTCTGTGCGTGCCTCCTGGTACTGTTTGCAAGTTCATTGATTTGATGAACGGATCATTTGAAAGGGGGTCAGGACGGGAGGTGGTGTCTAGTGAAAGGTTCATTTTGACTTTTTTCTGCTTATGATCATACACCAACCCTGCTTACAAATACAGCTTGGGTCACAAAGACTTCTGGAGGCTTTGGCTCAGTCATTGATCGATGTGCCAATGTTAGTCATAAATCCATGGGGGAGCGTTTATCAAGCAGATTAGTAAAACATAATACATTTTGTTTCCATGTTTCTGTGTGCTTATTCTTACAATATTTTTGATAAGTGAAATGCTAACGGCAGGACACTAGCTAAAGATAATCTGGCAGGCAGATATTTAAGCTTTATCTACAAAGATTATTTTTTAAGAAATTTGTTCAGTGGTAAAAGTAGTGGCAAACATTGCATGAAGCAGCTCACTTGTAACAAAGAACACGAATAAATTTCAGTCTTGTTCCAGATTGCGGCAGTTGTATTTATTGATGAAAAAAATAAATGTTTGTTTTAATTTGCTGAAGCATAAAGTAAAATATAAGCTAGTGAAATCCATAGACACTGTGCAATTCCGTAAGTTCTAAAGGTCAGGCAGTGAGTCAAAATTATCCTGCCCTATTTATTTATTTTTTTTATGCGACTTCTAGATTGTCAGACTTTTAACTGATTCAGAAAAAATATAAAGCAGCCAGTCCATAAACACAGGCCATTTCGTGTTTTTAGATGAAAACCTGTGCTTTCGTAACACTATGTTGGATCAAATGTGACCTTGTTTGCATTAGACTTGGTTGTTTTTAGGCAAGATGAAGAAAGCAACATTTATTGATTTAAGATGTACATTTACAAAGTTCTTTAAATTATGTGATGGTTGTGTTTTAGAAGTCTTTTGTGGCTAAAGCTGAAATTATCTATAGGATGTTTGTTAACTGTTACCTAAGCTGATGGTTTTTGCACAGTGTGCGTGGGGTGATCTGTCTTCTGAAGAATTTGCAGTTGGTCTAGACTGACTGACTGGTGCTTGAGGAAATGGCAGACATGAAAATTTGTAAAATTTAGTTTAAATTCTGTTTTGAACAAGTTTTCGAAGGTGTTCTAGGTGGGTGATTCAGGGAACAAAGAGTATACTTGGTCTGCTTGATTTTAAATGAACCAGAGTGATGGTTGGAAGTGTGTAGCTTTGACAGCACATCAGAGAGAAGGGAACACTAGCAACTATGTCTGCGTTTAGGTAACATTGTGAAGTGCTCCTTTTCACTCCGTTTATGTATATGTTCTTTTAAAACCCATATATTTAATCTCTTGTAAATCTGTACAGCAGTCAGTTCTGTCATATATCAACTATACAAGGATGCAGCACAACTCAGCTGGAATGATCTGTCATCGGCTAGCTCAAATTATAGCTTTTCATTCCTGGATAAGCCCCATACGTTTTTATGTGCAATATAAGCAGTCTGTGATCTGAGAATTAGGAACAACAGAAAGGCTGTTTCATGCTGTGGCAGGTGGGAGTGATTTATTAATTGGCCTCTAATTTGGTTCCCAGGTGTCAAACAACAGTGACTACTACAGTATGTAAATTGAGGTGTTCATGGAATATTTGTGCAGATTAGTGGGAGTCATAAATAGGCAATACAGGAACAAATGATAGTTTTTAAAAAATATACTTCTGATCATTTTTTTCATAGTCTAAAAATCTGTTCCCTCAACAAACTTAATTATTTTTCAAAATGCGAGCTGTGCCCCTGGCTAATAAAAATCAGCAACTTGTCTATAAGTAGACAAAAGAATGATTTTTATTTAACTGTGGAATGTGTATACCCTGTGCTAGGATGTACGTTTTATCCTTAAGTTTGAACTTTGTGAGCTGTAGAAACAGTAAGCCATCTTCATTTCTGGAGCAGCCCTTTTTAAAAGTTGATTGAATTGGAGCAGGATATTTTGTCAAGGGATTCCCCCGCCCCCCAAAATCAAATACAGTATTGTGAAATACTCCTTGTATTCCCTGCCTTCTGACCCTCTACTTCCCCCTTCCAAAAACAAATAAGGAAAAAAAAAAAAAAAAAGACAAAGAGCAGAGAAAATGCAGGTGTTAAGAGGCAACAGCTGACTGGCCAGTAAGGCTTAAATTTAACAGTACTTGAGTTCTACCCTAGATGAAAAAGGACCAGCATCTGCCTGTGGTCTGCTTAGAAATTTCTCAAATTTTCTGCTTCCTAGTGATGAGCACTCAAGGAGTTCTTCCCCTCCTCCTCATTGGAGGTAGGGGTGAAATACTAAAATGAAATGATGGTAAGGATGACTTCTGGACTCCTAGGCATTTGCAAAGGGCACCTCTACTGTCCCCAAGCCTGCCTGCAACAGAATTAGACATGAAAAAACTGCCTTAAAACTGCCTTGTATAGGGTCAAGCTTTCTGCTTTTTCTCAACTTTGTGGTCCTGATGATCTATCTGTATTTTTCTGCCTCTGTTTTTCCTTATTTAATAAGCTAAGCTTTTGTCTATTCTCTTACCTACTTAGGTTGTGGTAATTTTCCTACTATAAAACAATTATGTGAAGTGCCGCATCCCTTTACCAGAAGACCTGGCAAAACAGTGTACATAATGAGTGTGTTTCACGAGTGTTTCTTCTACTTTTCTAGTCGATTCTGGTGTGGACGCATTGGCAGTGTTTATGGCAAGCAGCAGCACGACGGATGTTGTGAACCGCAACAACCCCGCCACCCCGCCAAACACCCTTAACCTGCGCTCCTCTCATAATGAACTTCTGAATGCGGAAATTAGGCACACAGAGACCAAGAACAGCACTCCTCCGAAATGCAGGAAGAAATACGCACTGACTAACATTCAGACAGCCATGGGTCTTTCCGATCCAGCAGCGCAGCCCCTTCTGGGGAACAGCTCTGCCAATATAAAGCTGGTGAAGAATGGAGAAAACCAGCTCAGGAAAGCAGCCGAGCAGGGACAGCAGGATCCCAACAAAAACCTCAGTACCACTGCGGGCATAAACGTAACTTCTGAGAAGTTTGAAGGCAAAGAGCCGATCCCGCAGGATTCTTCTGGCTGTGAAATATTACCCTCGCAGCCAAGGAGGACCAAGAGCTTCCTGAATTACTATGCGGATCTAGAGACATCTGCTAGAGAGCTAGAGCAGAGTTTTGTTGTAATGGAAGATAAATCTGCACAAAGCAACAGCCAGGCTTCTACCGTTATTGTCAATGGGGAAGTCCTGCCCAGGAAACAAAACAAGCTGTCAAGCCCAGAGGATGGCCAAGTTGCCACAGTGTCATCAAGCCCTGAGACTAAGAAAGACCACCCAAAAACTGGGGCCAAAACAGATTGTGCCCTCCACAGGATTCAAAACCTGGCCCCAAGCGATGAGGACTCCAGCTGGACTACGCTGTCCCAGGACAGTGCCTCGCCGAGCTCACCAGACGAAACAGGTATGCAAGTAAAGGCTGCTCACAGCCACTGTTTTAGAAATGCATTGCTTAACTCCTCTCAGCTGGTGGCTGGAAGGAGAGAGGCGATTTAGCGGTGCTTTCAGTGGGGAAGTGGATTGCATTGAAACACAAGTGCTGGGCTTGCGTGCAGCTCCTTGTCTACTTGGGAATGCTTGGCAGCCTCCTGCTCCGTCCTGGCAGCTTTATTGCTGCTTGAGGAAAGGCACCAGCGAATGCTATAGATCAAGGTCCTAAAAATATGGTAATTGCACCTTCTGCTAGTTTAGAAATAATTGCTCTTCGCTAATCAGTGGGTACACATTTTGAGAAGTACATGGAGATGCTAAACTACTGATAGCTGCCTACACACAACAAACAAACTTTTCTGAGCAATAATTTTTAGGTTCAGCAAAAATTTTTACTTTTCAAATTCAAGTTGAATTTGAATTCACTCACAAAATTCAAATCTTTGTGAGTGTCACCCCCTCCGCCCCCAGTCATTTGATTATATTCTTTTATTTTAAAAAAAAGTCCTCCCAAACCTTGGGTCATTTAATTTCTGTGTTTTGTTTCCTTTGTGCAGCAGTTCCATACAGTAACTCAGAAGCTGAAACCATGGCATTTCATGTTTTGGAAGCCTGGGCTCATTAATTATTTGAACAGTAATGATGACTTCTGCATTGGCTCTGTTGTGATTTACAACACATCTCTATTTTTAAAACTGTAGAGATCTCATTTACTCTAGTTAATGGACTTTGTCAATTTTTTTATATCCAAGCCAGTATATAAAGGTACAACTTTGTCAAGATGAGGGGGTGCAATCCAATTCATAAGGGTGACGTGGGGCTAAAGAAGTTTGCCATATATTGTTTGTATTTTAAGTGATTTCATTATTACAGTGCGGAGATTGTATACTGTTTGGAGGCCACCATGGTCCAAATCCACAGCTGCGTTACATGTCAGTCATGCATGATTGTGACAATAGTGATTTTTATTTTAATATGTAGGGGTTTTTTAAAATTGCAACCAGAAATCCCCACTATGTGACATACAATGGATCTTCTGATCTTCTTTTTGATATGTAACAAACCTTTGCTGTTAAGAGAGAAAATTTTCATGAAGTCACCTCTTCATATGCAAAATGAAAAAGTTTTCAGTTTACTAAAATTGCTGTTTGAGTTAATATTATTTCTCAGGATACTTGATATAATATGTGTGACATCACTGATAACACTTTCTGGAGAAACTATCAGTAGGAGTTATATAAATAACTTAATGTTGAGCTTGTTGGCTCCTTCTGTCTTTGTACTTGCCTGAGGTTTGGCAATGAGAAACTGTAGGTAGAAAATTTATATTAAATGAAAACTAAATTAGAGTAATTCCAAGTAGTCTAATTAAATATGGGTGGCCTAAGATGCTAAGAGCTAGCGTAAGTTTTGTTTCTTTTTAAATAATGTGTTTAAAATTTTCTTCCAGCATGTGTATTGCCGCTGTATGGTGTATGAGCTCTTTCAGCACTCAGGAAGGGGGATTTTCTAAGCTGGTTTGAAGTGTTAGCAAGTTTGCTTATTTAAGTAACCAAGCATTAGCTGAGCTGTGGTTTGTTTGCACTACGGAAATAAAGGGGAACTTTCCCCTGCTAAGTATGGGGGGTTTCCTCATTTAAAAAAAAAAAAAAATTAAAAAATATCAATTAATAAAGCCCTCAGAGCTCACCACTCTTCTGAAGCAGAATAAAGGGCTTTTTTAAATTTTACGCTACCTTCACCATACTAGCAACCAATGTATTATAAACAGTTACAGAAAAGCAGATGTCCAGATATCAGTCTCTATAAGAAAAGAGTTAAAAATAAACAGAAAGCCCTAGAAAACCTCAAAATTGCCTTTCAAGATCGAAGTGGTAGAGGTGTTTCTTTCTCATCCATGTGGTTATTGTCAGAGAGCACCAACTAGGACGTAGGACCATCATACTGGATTGGATCACTGGTTTTAAGATGCCTGTATATATAAGTATTCATGGACTCTAAAAACATCCAACTATTGCAACTTAACGGACATCCATCCTTTAGGATTATTGGCTATCCTGAATTTACCTCCACTCTGAGAAAATTATTTCATTGTTTCCAGTTTCTTTCCAAAATGGACTATCATTTGATATAACAGAAGAGAGCTAAGAAATAAGATGTCGAGTTGCCGTGGGTGCCAGGATGGCTTTTGGATGTGGTGAAACAGGCCAGTTTCTCAGGCTCCCCTGCAGCTCCTTCTGGAAGGCTGAAAATGGGGGTGCAAAAAGCAATGCTGCTGGTGTAGAAAAAAGCAGAAATCACAACTGGTGCAAATACCTCCAGACTTACTCGTTTAGGGGCAAATTTTCTAGTTGTTCTCAGGGGCTCCAGCCTTGTAGATTTGAGTGATGTGCCATCCCTAGGCAAGTTCGTATGTCTCCAACGATGTTTGAAGGGTAATAAAATAAGAGGTGAAATAAAAGTTGAGTAAATGAACTGAATGTTCCTTTTTGAGGCAGGGTCAAGAGCAGTTCAGTGTTTTGCATTGTAAACACCTGTGTCTTTCCCATCTCCTTCCCAAGAGTTGCTTGAGTTACTGTGGTGCTGATTAACAAGCATTTACCTCTTACTGTGCCAGGTCAAGCTACGGGAGTTACCTTACTTGCCAAATAACTTGGGTGCTACAGCAGTAGGTGGAGTTGGAAGTACTGAAGGAAAACAAGTAACGCTTGCTGCTTCCCGAAACCCCTTGCACCCTTCTGCCATGCTGGGGACCGAGATGTAGTTTCCCACAAGCAGAAAATGCATCCAGTGCATTTATGTCAGTGGTGGTTGACTGAAAACCCGAGAGATTCCCAGGGGGCTGTATCTAGCCCTTCTGAGGCCATGGAGTAGATGTGAGAACCCACATTTAGGAGTAGGCGAGAAGAAGAAACCTCAGAAAGTAAGGATTGGTGGTCTCTCGGCTCTCTTGTGATTGTCTCATCTGGTTTTAAACATCCCTTCAGTGGAGGTGTTGCCCTAGCCTGCTTGGGCCATATGCTCCAGAGGCACGTGGTGCTTTCCCTTGCAGTAGATCTTTCCAGTCTTTTTAGTGTAATCTTTCATTCCTTGTTGTCCCTATGTGCCAGCATGGGTGAAGGGAAGCCCTCCCGACTGGGGAGTTGTGCAGTGAGCCCTGGTGGTACCCATCCTGGAGGTCCGAGATTTTGGGCATGGCCAGGGCTCCTCACTGCCACTCTATCTGGGTGGGAGGAGAGCATTGCGTGGGGTCTTCATGGCTCTGAGATCTCCAACCCTTGCGTTTATGCTCCAAAAATAAATGTTAGGGACCAAAGGAGAAAGTTATCTGGGAGAAAAATCTGCAAAAGTAGACAGTTTTAATCATACGGCTTCTGGGAAGGGGAAAAAAGATGCAGTTTTGAGAAGAGTTAATCCATTAAAGACTGTAATCTGGCAGATACCTGGAGAATTATTAATGTTCAATCCAGAGATTATATTTAACACTTTAGTATACTCTCCTTTTACTGAGAGGACACTGTTGAAAATGACAGTGTACTACTTCCAGGGCTTCTGAATTGTTTTGTCACCATCTTCCATCTGTTAACACAATTTGTTATTCAAATCCTGGAAAACTTAATGCTGTTTTGTGTTGGGGTTTTTTTGTTTTGTTTTCATGTGTTTTGTTTTGGAGGTATGCAATTCAAAGGCCCTGAAAAATTTACCCTTAAGCTTAATTGTTTGCACTGGGAATGCATCACTGTTCAGATAAAATCACCCTGAACTCTCCTTAGGGCAGGATGCTTTTATTTGTGGTCTAATGAAAAGGTGTTTTCAAGAGACTTGACACTTTTTCTGAATGAGGAGGCAAAAGTAAGACAACCCAATTTAAAGATGCAAAAAAACTGACTGGATATTAAACAAATGTTAAGGTTGTTGATAGTAATGTTGCTAAACAAATGTAATAGTCCATTAATAATGGGGGCACCGAACACCACAAGCACAGTACAGTATAAGAATTGTGTTTTGAGGAAACTCTTCTTTCTCCTCCAAAGAAATGATCTATATCTGCTTCTTGACAAGAACTACATTGACTTGAACTTTCAGAGATTTTTTTTATAAGGACTTTCAGCTTTCCTCCACTGGCCTCCGGACTGACTGCACCCATCCAGCTGACTCTGCTGTCATTCAGAGAGCATGTTGTGGGTTACCAAAGACCAGCTCCAGATGTCTTTAAAATTGCAGATGGCACAGAGCTGGTTTTAAATCAAGGCGAATGCTTCCTCCCCCCTCTTGAGAAAATGTCCTTAGTCTAGTTTTCAAAGGAAATGCATCTTGTGTTATTACACCCTCTACCTACTCTTTGTCTCTATGTATTCACCAGTTTCACCTACATTTTATGAATCGGTGTGTTGCGAACAGCAGGAGTCTAGCGGACACCCCAGAGCCCAAACCTAGGGGAGGATGAGGGTGATGCTAGTGCTGTTTTCTGTTTGTGGCTTTTTTTTTTTTTGAGAAGCAGCTCACCAGAATGTCTGTAGAAGGCAGACATGTTTCTTAAACTTCCTGTCACCTGAGAAACAGTTTCAGTGGTAAATTATCCCTCCTTAGTGAAGTGCAGCTCTCTATGTAATAATCTCTAATGAATTAGGAATCCTGAGAATTCTCTGGGGAAAATAAGGAATTCTGTTTGTCTTAAAGCCAAGAAAAATACTGGAATTTGCTTTTGCTTCCTGTTTGTCCTGGTTTCGGCTGGGATAGTTAATTTTCTTCCTAGTAGCTGGTACAGTGCTGTGTTTTGGATTTAGTATGAGAACAATGTTGATAACACACCGACGTTTTAGCTGTTGCTAAGTAGTGCTTACACTAGTCAAGGACTTTTCAGCTTCCCATGCCCTGCCAGTGAGAAGCTGGGAGGGGGCACAGCCAGGACAGCTGACCCAAACTGGCCAAAGGGATATTCCGTACCATATGACGTCATGCTCAGTATATAAACTGGGGGGAGTTGGCCGGGGGGGCGGTGACCGCTGCTTGGGAACTGGCTGGGCATCGGTCGGCAGGTGGTGAGCAACTGTATTGTGCGTCACTTATTTTGTATATCTTCTATTATTATTATTGTTTATTATTGTTTATTATTATTATTACTATTATTATTATTATTATTATCCCTTCCTTTTCTGTCCTATTAAACTGCCTTTATCTCAACCCACGAATTTTACTTTTTTTCCCCGATTCTCTCCCCATCCCATTGAGGGGGGGGAGTGAGCGAACGGCTGTGTGGTGTTTAGCTGCCTGCTGGGTTAAACCACACCATTTTATCTAAATTTGAACAACCGCCCCTCCTTCCAGATCAGGAGGGGAAATAGCCCCGTGATTAGGAATGTCCCTGAGATGTGGGACACGGTGCTAGAGAGCCGCAGGTTTTCTTGCTCTGGGACAGTCACCCTCCTTGCTCTCCAGAGCTGTGGGAGACTGTGCAGGGGCAGCAGCCTCCTCTGGCTCCCCAGCTTCTCAGCCTTTGGCTTGTACAACGCCTTGTTTCTCCCTGGTCGAAAATGTCATTCAAAGGGGTATCAAAAGTACAAGCGTCCTCTTTTTCAGGGAGCGCCGCCGCTGTATGCGCCTGCCATATAGCAAATGCCTGTCTGCTGCTGGTCTCTGAGCAAATCCAGGAGGCCAGTTTAATAGCTGGTTACAAATAACGAGTTCAACCCGGTGCAGAAAGGACAGCAATGAGACTGGCCCTTGGGGATCAGGAGCATCACTCCTGTAAATAGAGCCTGGTTTTCTGGTAGTATGTCTGGATAGAATAGCCTTCTAATACAATAAAAATTACAGCAAATCATGAACTAGTCAGAAAGATTTATACCAATGATCAAGTTCTGCCTCTGATTTTAACCAGCATCTTTGACAAAATTAAAATGGATGTCCTCTTAAAAGCACCGTTTTTCCTTTGCAGTACCTATCTGATATAGACAACAAGTATGTTATTTACTACAGAACATGTTTTCTGTGTTCCTGAGTGTGGAAAAAGATTTATGGTAGTAGAAATACATTCAAATACACTGTGGATAAACACCAGTCCTATAATACTAGAGGAAGAATATATTATCATCTGTACAATTGTAGGGTTCTAGGTAAACATCCAATTTCCAGATTTTCAGGAGTAAGAGGCTCTAGTGCACACCTGCTATGCATCTTAGCAGCCTATCAACTTTTAATATTGAGCTGGTTTTTTTTAATCCTGCACGTTACTGATAACCACATACCAAGAACAGTGCATGTTTTATAGTCTCAGACTTGACCATTTGCTTACTGCTTATGAAATAGGGAAGGTGTCTATTGGTGTATATCCCCAGTGTTTGTGTAAGTAACATTCTGTATGTGGAGTAACTGTATGTTTATCTTCCTTTTAGCTACCCCTATAAGAGGATTTTAGGGAAGAAAAAGTAAGCCAGTTTAAAAGAAATAAAACCTAAAAGGCCACACAGTTACACAATGTTCACAGTAATGATCAGCATTCAGGGTCTACTGGTAGAAGGTCATAAAATAAATTGAACTTGATTGTAAATTGAACTTGAAAGATGACTCTTTCGGGTACACACTGCTGCTATCAGTAGCACAGGGAGGCCACTTGCTGCGTTTGGGCAGCCAGGTCGGTCTTACCCTGTGGTTCTCAGTGGAGCTACCTAAATCTGTATCTTGAGTACTCGGATCCAAGTGCTCTGACTTGAAACCCAAAGTTTCCATGGTAAAGAGGGGTGATCAGCACCCTTTTGAATTGGGATAGTTAGTAAAACTAGGTATGTAAAAGTGAATTAACGTGCTTAAATTCAGGAATGGGAGGATAGATGTTTTATACAATAGTGATTAGTATGCTTTCCCAAACTCTGTTTGCAATTACCAGAATTTGGGACTATAGAAGAGGCTTCCCAGGATGTGTTCTGTGGTCACAGTTGCAGCTTCATACTTACTCTTTACCAAAAAGATAAAGAACGATTCTTTATTTCATCAGAGCTATTCATTTTTCTCCCTACGGAGGGCTTGATTCAACTGTCTGCCTCGTGTCCCTTGAGGTGCCTGGTGGTGTCCAAGACAGGCAGCAGACAGGAGGCAAGAACTAGGGTTTGCATTCTGGAGGAGCAACCGCAGGCTAAGCAGGATGCACATCAAGTAACACTTACAAATGAATTAACCAGCTGGATAGAGCCTGCAACATCTACCCTGCAGTGCAGAAATGAAATTTGTTCCTTTTCTGGATCTGGCTTTGTTTTAAAAATCACTCTGTATTGGGTTTGCGTGGCAAGGTTTTGGTAGCAGTGGAGGGGCAACAGGGGGTGGCTTCTGTGAGAAGCTGCTAGAAGCTTCCCCTGTGTCCGACAGAGCCAGTGCCAGCCGGCTCCAAGACAGACCCACTGCTGGCCAAGGCTGAGCCCATCAGCAATGGTGGTAGTGTTAAATATGATAACATATTTAAGAAGGGGAAAAAGTTGCTGCGCAACAGCAATGGCAGAGGGAAAGAAGAGTGAGAATATGTGAGAGAAACAACTCTGCAGACACCAAGGTCAGTGAAGAAGGAAGGGGAGGAGGTGCTCCAGAGCAGCCTGTGGTGAAGACCATGGTGAGGCAGGCTGTCCCCCTGCAGCCCATGGAGGTTAACGATGGAGCAGATACCCATCTGCAGCCCCACGCTGGAGCAGGTGGATGCTCGAAGGAGTCTGTGACCTCGTGGGAAGCCCACGCTGGAGCAGGGTCCTGTCAGGACTTGTGGACCCATGGAGAGAGGAGCCCACGCTGGAGCACGTTTGCTGGCAGGACTTGTGACCCTGTGGGGGACTCACACTGGAGCAGCCTGTTCCTGAAGGACTGCACCCCGTGGAAGGGACCCACACTGGAGCAGTTCGTGAAGAACTGTAGCCCGTGGGAAGGACCCACGTTGGAGAAGTTCATGGAGGACTGTCTCCCGTGGGAGGGACCCCATGCTGGAGCAGGGGAAGAGTGTGAGGAGTTCTCCCCCTGAGGAGGAAGGAGCAGCAGAGACAATGTGTGATGAATCGACCGCAACCCCCATTCCCTGTCCCCCTGTGCTGCTTGAGGGGAGGAGGTAGATAAATTGGGAGTGAAGTTGAGCCCAGGAAGAAGGCAGGGGTATGGGGAAGGTGTTCCTAAGATTTGGTTTCATTTCTCATTATCCTACTCTGATTTGATTGGTAATAAATTAAACTAATTTCCCCAAGTCGAGTCTGGTTTTGCCCATGATGGTAATTGGTGAATGATTTCTCCCTGTCCTCATCTTGACCCACGAGCCTTTTGTTGTATTTTCTCTCCCCTGTCCAGCTGAGGAGGGCAGTGATAAAGTGGCTTGGTGAGCACCTGGCATCCAGCCAGGGTCAACCCACCACACGCTCCTTGGTTAATCTCTGCTATATTGTGCCTAAAGGGTCTAGGATGGTTTGTCATATTCTTTCTAAACACAGCTCTCTCCCAGTGTGACATCTCTGCCTGGGTGCTCTGGGGCTGAGGGAGATTGAGTTCAAAGACAGTTGCCTTGTAGTGGCTGCGCTTTGACTACCAAAGCATTGCTGTGCCTAGCTCAGTGCTTTGGCTAAAACACTGTCAAATGTGGCCCTGTCCTAACTGACATAGCTTCATTAATTTTGATGTTAGTCCAGTTGAACTTCTGGCCACTTGATGGGAGTTTAACAAGCTGGCTTATTTTGCTCTTGATATTTCATTTCTTGTTTGGTGCTTGTCTTTTCAGAGACACTTTCCTTGCTAGCGTAGTAAAGCACATAATTCCTAATCCGGACAAAATCAGAGTCCTGCTTTGTATAAGTGCCGTGCTATGATTTTGAGTGTTTTAAAAATGAGTATTTTCTACTCAGTAAAATGTGTAGTTCTGGGGTAAACAAATGTCTGTAGGCCTGGCTGCTGGAACATGTGAAATACCAGCAGGTGAAAGTGAAAGGCAACAACAGGGAATAGAGGTTGTGGTGAGAATGGGGGAAAGTGAAAGGCGACAACGGGGAATAGAGGTTGTGGTGAGAATGCAGGAAAGTGAATGCCAGCGCCGTACTACCACCTGGGTGGAAGCTATAGAGTAGTTCACAAGATCTTCAGAGCACCACAAGTTTCCCCTAACTCCGTAGTGCAGTTTACGTTGATGCATAATGTTAAGAGATATTAGGACGTGCTTTTTATACAGGGCTCATTGTGTGTTGTAGCAAAGTGGAAGACTCTTCTGAGCATCTGTGGGGAAGACTCGAGTTTCAGAAGTGGTGAATAGCTTAATCATGTCTGGTACTTAACCTGAGAAACTATTTTTGGAACTTTTCGAGAGTCTGTCATTTCAGGGATGGACAGGTGTAATTCTGGATCCTGCACGTCCTCTCTGAAGTTGAATGTGTCTTGCTGAAAAAGCTCTTCTTTGCCCAGGATTGTATGTCTTCACAGGTCTCTCCTGAGACCATGGAAAGAATTCAGGTCCAGTCAGACACATGACCAAGCAAGGAGGAAGGGAAAACAAACCACGGAAGAGAAACCAGAGAAGGTAATGGGGAAAAGTCAGGATCCTAATAGCTCTGTCAGAGGGATGGTAAGGCAGGAAGTTGCACAGAACAAAAGCCACCATCAGCTAATATCATACTAACTGCCCCTCCTTAAAAAAAAAAAAAAGTTCCCAGTTCATAAAGCGGTGCAAGTAATAACAAATTACGACCAAAATCAATCCAGTAAACCTCTGTCTCAGCACTTCTGAATGCTGCATAGAACTCAGGCCAAACTTCAGTCTACCTGATTGATGCTTTGAAATGGGTATGGAAATCTCTGGGGAAGGGAAGGAAAAACCAGTGTTACCTTTGGGAGGACTCTTAACCTGCGCCCCCCTGTTTGTTAAGGCAAGCTGAGAACATGGGCGTATTCTGCTAGGCGTGTTCTGTGTGCTCCGGAGCTCTTTGCAGCCTGGTTTGGTGCTTGTTTGTAGTCTTCTGTGCTCCTATATCTCAGCTGCAGGAGGTGTGGTAGAGAACTGGTATTGCCGCTCAGCAGAATGAGTCTCTAGTCTTTACAGTAGCCACTGAACTTTTGGAAGATCTCACATTTGCTGGTGTAGCAGTGATTCACCTAGGTGTACAATGCCAGGGATGGCTGGTACAATTTTGGGAGTTTCCTGCTCAGAAGTGATTCCTGCCTCTTTCCAGCTAAATCCCCTGCAGAGAGGAAACCCAAGTCTGGGCTGCTGTGGTTGTCTCTCTGGGCATCTGCAGCAATACCAGCATTGGGCCTCAGTAGCAGTGGTGAGCTTGTCACACCACTGCTCTCAGCAGAGGAGAAAGCTGATGGGGGAACAAGAAGAGCTGTGGGGTGGGGAGAAAGGTAGGGAGGGTTGGAAGATGGGAGTGTGGCTTGGAGGCTTGTTGAGAGGAGGGACCCACTGGAGGGGGAAGCAAAAGGAGAGTAACTGCAGCTGTGGAGATAAATGAGAACTTAGCAGAAACTGGAGGGAAAGCTGGAATAAGCAGGAGCTGGAAGCAAGCAGGGGTGTTCATAGTAGCTTAGGCAAACAGGACTAGCACAAACACAGCGACAATATATAGGATGGACTAAGATTGAGAGTAAAGCAGCAGAAGTGAGTATTGGGGAATTTGCGTGTGCTTGAGGCTGGGATGTTATTTCACAGCAGTTCTGAAAACTTAAAGCAGGCAAAAACAGGGGAGCTCTGCGTGAAAGTTATTTAATACTGAAGTACTGCTAAGAGAAAGTAAAATCCTAGCTCAGGACTGGATTCAGGCCTTGGTAGAAGGAGATGTCTGTGTCGTGAGGGACACAGACCTAAATTCCCCTCGAGTTCCTGCCCTGGTATATTTGCACCTGTAGGTATTTCTTTTAATCTCCCCAAGTTAGTGGCTCCTTTAGACCCCAGTCTCTTGGTGCACTGGTTCCTCATGTGCTTAACTCTCAGAGAAATCAGCTTTAGCTGATTGAAATTTAATTCAGCTTTAATTAACAACATGGGATTGGCTGAGTTGGGGTTGTGGGTCCCTTGAGTCACAACTGTGCTATTGTAAGCTGTGGTATTAAACACACAGAAACCTATAGCATGTACCACTGAGACGTGGACTAGGTGGTGCTTCAGACAGCCTTGGGTTCGTTGCTGCTGCATCAAGAGAAGGCGGGCAGATTCAGGGCAGTACCGAGCTATCTCTGTGGGCCAGGAGGTCTTGCGTGATGGGACTTAGCATGCTGCAGAGACCTTGCTCTGAACTCAGTCCTTGCTTGAGAGTGGATGTGTGGTCCCTGCCTTAAGGGACATGAAGCCTTTTTTTAAGCAATCCCATGAAAGCACATACATTTGCCATTAAGGCTCAATTGCTTCATTTTGAGATGTATGGAGCCCCTGGGTACTCAGCATTAGGCCGTAAATGTCCAATATCAGGATGCCACAGAGCTCAAGATAATGACATTAAGCAGGTTTCTTGTAGTGTCTGCGATGTGGATTTCTAAAGCCTAGCAGTGCGTGTCCTTTGGTTTGCACAGTAGATTTATCCATGATACTTCAGTGATGTGAAATCCTTGGGGGCAGAGGGGGAGGACAGCCCCAACTCTGAAGCACATACTTTTGCTCCCTGCTCATAGTGTCTCGGGGGCATTTTTATCCATTTTTATATGGCGTTGTGTTACAGGGATTGTTTTTAACCACCATTTGTTCTGTTGATCATTTTATATGTACATCATTTGATACACTGGACTAATTTATTACCAAATATAATTTTCAAGCAAAAGCCTTGAAGTCTCAGAACTATTCATGAAATTGTTTCTTAATGAAACTATTTGTTTTCCTAAACAGTGACATAATTTAATATTACCTAAATTCATTTTTCCTGTTATTTTGTTTTTAATTGCTTTTCAATTGAGATTCTGCAGGGCTAAATTTAAATATGAAACACTGCTTCAGTTACTAAGTCAGAGATAGCTGCAGTGCACTGAGAGATAGGTATCATAGTACTGTCATAATTCTCAAGTAAGGGTTGTAACTCTGTAGAGCACGTTTCTTGTTTGCGCATAACTGATAAAATGCTCTAAATATAAGGTTATGGCTTCTTTTACTTTTTAGAAGTGGATTTTTTGCTCTTTTCCTGAACCTGAGAAGTTTTCAGTAGGAAGGAGCCCATCCTTCCTCCCCTTCTCAAAATGAAAGCCAAAATGCACAACTCCGATTGGCCAAATTAATTTTTAAATTAGAATACATTCCCATTCAGACTTTAATTTAATTTTCCTTCTACTCTGCAAGAAAGAGACAGTTACCCTGGTCATTTTGGCTGACATGATTCTTGGCTTTGCTTAAATTATTGATTATAGCAAGGGGAGGGACTTTACGATGAGAACAGCTCTCTCACTAATAGAAGCCTTTCACTAAATCAGTTTCTACCATTGCTGCAATGCACCTTCGGGTAGTCGGAGGTTAGCAGCCTTAAGAAGAATTTTGTCTTCAAAGAGTGGATCTTTGCCATACATTTTCCTAAGCCTTTTCTTTTCGTGTTTATACAGGCAGCTAAGGAGAAAAAAACCACATAAATATATTTCCAGGGGTTGATTTGCAGGGTGAGGGGCTGTTCTGGTCCAAAGTTGAGCTGATTAAATCTTGATGTGATTGATATCTAAAGGCTTGTGGGCTGAAAGTACTGTTTCAAAAGCTTGTCTCCTGAGCAGAGTCAGTCAGAAAATACATCAGTGTCTTGCAAGCTGGAATCAATTCAGTAGAGAATGCACTGTATGCACGCGCTGCTGTAATTCCTGTATAGCCATCCCATTTTTTCCTGGCTTATTAGAAAACGCAGTCATTTGTATGGTCAACATGTGGTGTTTCCTCTGTTACATCTACCAGCAATTGAATCGGGGTGGCTTTTCTTTTCTCCCATCCAAAGCACCATTCCTTGTTAGACTAATTAAGTAAGTGTCTGTTTAAACATAGCAGTGTATTTTCCCATATTTGAATTGGAGATGGTACACAGAAGGAGAATATGAAGCTGTTGGGACATGTATGTTGCAAACTTAAAGGATGCTGGTAGCAGATCAGTACATGTTGAACTATACGGGAGCATCTAGTAACTGTAAGTAACACTTATTTTCTATTTTACTTTTTATTAGCTCTGATTGACAATGTCACTTAGCCCTGGATATTGAATACAATTATTTTATCTGTTAATAAAAATTCTGCTCAGTGGAAGATCAGCTGGTATCTGACAGCTTAAGTTGCAGAGTGCGTGGTGTGCAGTTAATACTGTAAAGGTATCTTTCTGAATGCTCATCATTTCACTAGTGAATTGACAAGTGGTGTTTTAGACTTGTGATCCATAGAGCTTGAAGGTTTTTACATAGGCTTAAAATACATTCTGAACTGGACTTCTAGTTTCTCCTTCACACGTCAGAAATTCCTCTCCTGGGACTGCTTTATTTTCCTTGCAGTTAAAGGGAAGAAAAAAGTCTGTCTAAGTAATATAAGAGTAGTACCCCTAGTGATTCCCTAAAGTTCAAGGTAAAGCAACTTTTGATATACTGAGTGAGGTTTTGGGGGTTAGAAATGTGAGGTGGTTTATAGCCAGTATTTGATTGGGATCTGTCAAAGAATGTTGACTAATGTCTTGGACATTTTTTTTTGTTCATTTTGCCAGCCCTAAATCAGTCGATTTGGCGAGGTCAGAAAAACGATCTTTTGTCAGAAAGCTGGTTCACACAAAACCGTTACACAACTTCTTGTCTTCATTTGTGGAATTGTAATTAAATAGCATAACTGTATTTGCTCCTTACAAAAACAAACTAGTAATAAGAAAAAGTGATCTGGTTTGGCTTTTGTAAATTATTTGAAATTTAGTTCAAGTTTTTTTTTTTTCTTTTGTAGGCAAGCCAACATAATTTGTCACACTCTGTAGCGGTAGCAGACTTTCAAGATAACACTTGGTGTTAAACTCAAATTACCTTATTTTCTTTCGTGCTTAACTAAACCAGAATAATGAGTCTCCCTTTTTTGCCACTGGAGCTTGTCACACATTGACTAAGGAACTTTGTGGTCTCCTGACTACGTTAATTTCCCATAGTTAATTGTGCTGAAACATAACCAATGTTTTTTTAACGAAGAGATCTGAAAAGTAGGAAGAAGACATCAGAAAAATAGAGATTTCAGGGCTAAGCTTCCACTGGCATAGAATAGGAAGTCTATTTGATTTTTTTTCATACAGGATTGTTTTTTTCCCACTAAAATGGGTGTGTTGGGCTTTGTAAAATTATATTGCCTATGCGTATTCAGGATAGGTGTAGGAAATAAGGCCGTTATGCAACTATCAAAATGAATATGTGATCATTAACAGAAGATCGTTTTTCTGTATTTCTCTTGATTTCATGTCATAGTTGAATTCTCACTTTCATAACTATACTCCAGATTTCTGTACTTTAAATATACCAAGTATACTTCTTTATGGGAAGCTCCTCTTTCCTAAGATTATCTAATCCTACAATTACTTCACAGGGAAAATGTAGTTTCTTAAAAGAAGCTGCTTCGGGAGTAGGGTGACATGGAAGTTGCCTCATTCTCTGTTCCTCCAAGTGGCTTCTGTCCATATCCACTTTGGTTTTAGTTTCAAGGAACTGGTCCAGAAAACAGTGGTGCATGGTCCAGAGTGCTTAACACTTCCCAGAGGAAACTTACCTTTTTTGGGTGGCCAGGTGTCTCTAACTTGAGAGAGACTATTGTTAATCTGGGAGAAGCTTCAGCTGTCCCAACATAAAATCAGTTGAGCAGTGACTCAGGAAGAGTTGTGGTTTTCCAAGAATGATGCAGAGGGGTAGGTTTTCTCTCAGGTCTCTCTGCCAGAAGTAGGTAGAGATGCTATCTATGTGTTTGACCAATGTTTCAGGTTCACTACTTCCAAATTTTGCTAACATCAGTGCAATAACTACTTAACAGTATTTAAAAAAAAAAAAAAGTCAAAACCTACTGATTTAAAAGTTGCGCTCCCTGCAGACCACAATTGAAATACTCTAGTAATAGTAATTACCAGTTGTATTTTTTAACCTTTCTTTTTATGTATTAAAGTATACAACAGAATCTTTACTGTAGGTGAGGGAATCTAGCATTTGCACAGTAGATCTCTTTTGTCTTCCTCTGCTAAACCATCCCATCTGCAGACAGGGCAAGTGGACAGACAGCACTGGAAGCAGAAAGGCTCTTCAGAAGGGAGGGGAGGGAGTTTTCAGATTTATTATTAACACATTTATTTTACATCCTCTCTTTAATTACACAAGAATTCTTATAGATATGCATTCATAAAGGCTATAGTACTGATGAAGAAGAATAAATGTTTCAATTTACACCAAGAAACTAATTAAAAACTAAAGGAAAACAAAGTTATACATTTTTCTTGGAACAAATACACCTTGTCCCCAAACGGGAGTCTAAAAAGAATGTGTCTTCAAAAACAAGAATCAGTTTTAGGTCATTGTTTATCTTTTAGGGTTAAGCTTCCATTCTAATTTTATTTTTTCAGGGCTTTTTGCAGGGGGAGACATGGGAGATTCTGTGGGTTGTAGTGAGAAGGGTTTTTTTGTTGTTTTTTGTTTTATTTTGTTTTTTTTAATGGACAAGCTCCAATTTTCTCATGATTCCAGGAGTTGGGGATTTAAAAAGTACCAGATACCACAAGACACAATACAAAATGGTAAAAATTTCTGTCAAAAATGCTGAAAACAAGCATAAGTTCACAAGAATAGTATTTCATTTCTCTAGTGTTTTAAAAGTAAACTTTTTGAAAGGAATGAGCCTTGCAGCTTGAATTCTGCAATGATGAACAAATCTACTACCTCATTTGGTAATATGCTAAAGGTCTTTTGGTGGGACGTGCTTTGTTATTTTATGACTTGCTGATGGGTAAGGTGGTGGTCAAAATTTAGGAGAGAGAGAAAACTCTCTTTGTTTTCTCCTTCTGGTGTTACTGCAAAAGGGTCAGTGTAAAGGCCACCAGATTATTCTGACTTAGTTATTTTTCTTTTGGTTTATCACTTTACAGATACTGTATGTTGTGCTGGCCACAGTCTTTTATCTGGGCTAATTCTGTTTTCAGAAGGTGGCAGGATTCACTGAGAATTCGTTACCAGTGCGGAAACAGTGAATTTCCAACTAGCATCTCGCATCCAGTATGTTGCTGTCATCTCTCCTTTCTATTTCTGAATTTTTCTGGAATGCAAATAATGTAAGGGAAGCAAGACTGTAAACATTTATTGCCATAAGAGCTCTTTTGAACTGTAATAATTGTCATATGTAAAAGCCTGTAGTTTAAGTAGTGTTAATTACCTCTCAAGAGCAGTTGGCTCTGCAGTAATCACTAGATGAGATCTGCTTTTAGATACTGCTCTTTGTGGTAGTTCGAATATGTTCTCCTTTCCTTATTCAGAGAGATATTTAAGCCTGACAGATGTATTTGCTTATAAAGAATTTTTTATCTATCAGATGGCTCTGTACAATTTAGTATAAAAGTAGTAACATCTTCCTTTTAGATACATGTTAATATAAAATTGAAGGTGACAAATGTGTAAGGATAATAATATTCAATCCCATAACTCTTGCATTTCTGTTGTTATATGAGATTGTCTCAGGGTAGGAAACTGTGTACCTTTGTACTTATGAGAACAAATTTATTGTGGATTTTCCTTCTGGGAATATGTATATCCCTTAGAGGAAGCTTGGATATATCAGTCTGAGGGTTCTCATATCAGATGTGGCTTTTTAATCTGACCCAGTATAATTGTTGTGGTTACTTTTGTCAAAGTCTTTCAATAATGTTATTAATTCCACTATTTCCAGTGCCAACTAATATACTGACTGGAAGCTAGAGCTCACTTTTACAAGAGTTAAAGAGGTTACAGTTCCGTTTTGTACATCACCAGATAGTACATCAGCTTGTAAGAATGGCTGTATCCGGAAGACCTTAGGCTCATGTAGTTCTTTATGGGTCACCTCTGACAGTGGTCAGTAGCAGAAACTTACGGGAGCAATAAAAACAAAAACCATGACTAGCATAAAGTGGTCCTCCCCCATTATATCTTTTTCACTTTCAGCAATTGGTGGTTTTAGGGCTTTGAGACTTGGTATGTCATTCATGTTATCTTCTTTAATTGCTCTTGATAGACTTTTCTAACATGAATTTATTTAATCATTTTTGGTCTCATTTGTATTTCTGGCATCCACAACATCCTGTGACCATGAGCTCCATAATTTAATTATGTGTTATATGAAAAAGTACTTCCCTTTGTTATAAAATTGCTCTCCAATAATTTCATTAGGTGCCCATTGCTTTTCTGTTATAGGAAGCAGTAAATAACAGCGAATGATCATTTCCTTTCCATCCTTGCCGCCTTCCCACCATTCATGATTTTACAGATTTCTGTGACAAGCTTCCCTCCTCCGTGTCATTTCGTTTCCAAGCTCGAGGGTCCTACTACACTCAATGTCTCTGCCTGCAGAAGCAGTTTTCTCTGTCTTTATGTCTTTTCTAGTTCTGCTACATCCATTCTTATAATAGGGCACGTGGAAGTGCACGCATTAGTCCTGTCATAGTTCAACTCTACATTAAAACAGTAGGCATAAGGATTTTTGTCTTGATCTTAGTTCCTGACATACAACTTTTTCAACTGCCAGTGAGTACCAAGCTGCTATTTTCAAAGAACTCAATGACCTTGATCCTTCCAGAGTGGCAAAAGGTAATTAATTGCCTGCCATTGTATACGAGGATTTTAAGTAGTAGATCAGAAGAGTTACAGTAAAGGAGCTTTAAGAAATTAATAAAAACCAGGAGATGGACATCTGTGTGGTGAAGGAAACTGAAAAGTGAAGGCTGTGCATTAGAAAAACAGCTTTTGAAACCATGTGTGTCCTAATCCAGTAGGACATATTTGCAGTCTTTTGTTTTTGCACAGCAACAAAGGTAAATATAAATCTAGAAAGGGAAATCTTCTCATCCTATGTAACTGTGGTTTTCCTGCTTCCCAAGACCACCTGCAGCCCTTTGGCATGTCCACAAATCGTAATGTTTTCACCAAAGCTTAGATATTGTTTTCATCTGGGGGAAGGACCATGCTGTGCTTGTGCATCCCTTGTTTTACTGTTTGTGACAACTTGTGATGACAATCAGCTGTGTCTCTTCCATAGTGCTAAAGATCTCGATGGTGTGTGCTACATCATATACTGGAGATCTTTTGTGTATTGTTTTACTGTGCTTTGGCATGTTTACATTCTTACCAAGCAGGTGTTTGTTTTGAGGGAGATTCTAGCTCAGGTTTCACAATAAAGGAAACTTTTGAAGTTGTTATATTCTGGGCATATGTGGCTTTAAGAAGAGTTTGTCCTCAAGTTTTCAAAGCGAGTAGCTATTTTGCTAATATACTTTGAATCGAAGGTGGTGCTAATTGCAAGTGAAATTCTGTTGTGGTTCTGCAGAACTGTAAAATTAATCCCTCCCTCTTTCTCTCTCAAATGCTTGTCCGGCATAGGACTCCAGTTGTTGTATGTTAGGTTTGTTTCTGGCTACTGTTTGCTAAGTTAGACTTACCAGGGTGATTGGTGACACAGTTATTTTTCTAAATTTTCTTCTAATTCTTGTTAGTGGTTGTGTCAGAGATACCCTTTCTATCTCCTTAAACATAGATTTCTGTTCTTCAGTTATGTGTATAAATCCATCTCTCTGAAAAATAAATACAAAATTTTAGTGCTGGAGTGCCATGAAGTAGATATGAGAATGAAAATAATGATATTTCCAATGCTAGATGGATGCTTTCAAAGATGATTAACATCTCTGAGTTTGCTTATACCAAAAGATACCTGGACGGTATGAATAAAGATTTAATAGAAATTTATACCAATCTAGCGATGTGAAATACTTAAATAAACTCCTGGGCTACAAGAGCCCCCTCTGCACTATCAGCATACTTCCCTCTCCCCAGGGGGTTGAAATACAACCAGCTCCCCTGACGCTTGCATCTCTGCTGTCAGAAGCCCATCTTCATAAAGCCTTCCCATTGTAGATGCTATACGTTGCATTTCATATATGGCTGTACGCATTGTGCAGGAGAAAACTTAGTTCAGCTGAAGCAAGATTGCTTTTGAAAAGGTTAAAGTTTTTTTATTTAAAAAAAAGTCTCAAAGTTTGAAGGCTGGAGGGTAGAGCTGAGTTCACATCTTACAAGGCTTCAACACAGCCTTTAGCTGCGTGGTGTGCCCCAGCTTCTCTCTTAACATCTTTCTTTGCAGGCAAACTGTAGGCCCTGAGGGCCAATGCATTGCTTCCTATGCTTGTGCAGTATTTCATGCTTATGCACCTCTAATGGTAAAAGAGAGGATTTTTTTCCATAGCAACTTCTCCCTTCCCTTCAATACTGTAGCAACATGAAATGAATTTGGAGGTGAGGAAACATTAGGTCTTCGGCTCCTAAGTTGGAAAAAAAAGGAGCCTTCAGTTTGTTCTCTAATGTACATTTGACTACAGCTTTAAAGTGGCAAACTGATTCATTATATAGATGATTAAAAGTAACATTCTGGCTTTTACTGATAGTACTAAACTGACTAAATTGAGTAGGATGGGGTAGGAATTACATTTTTGCCGCATCGGGAAGAGCAGCCCTTTGTGTGGGATGGAAGGGGACTCTGGCACGTGGACACACTGGAGGACTGTGGGTGGTCTCTGTCTGTGCACCTTGATCTTGTGGTTGGTGTTTGGGTGCAGGGAGCCCACACAGATCCTGGGGAGTATGCAGAGTCTGGGCATGACTCCGGGCAAGTTATTTACTGCATCTCGGACCCCTCCTCCTACCTCTGCCCAGCTTTGTTTAAAACGGGGCTCATACTCTCCTGCCTCACAAGGTTGGTGTGAAGATAAAGTTGTAGTTTTCATGGCATCCTAGAGCATCTGCCGTACTGTGTGTGGAGCTGTGCGTCCGCATGGACTGAGGGATGAGCAGAGCTGGCATCTGAGATGGGAAATGGCTGTTCTTGCAGGTTTTGCTTTTTCTTGAAGCACAACATTTAATTTCAGAGAGTAACTCTGTTATAATTCAATTTTATGTTCTGTTTTCATTGAAGCATTAAATTCAGAAAAAGGTTTTCTAATGCATTTGCACAGTGCTATAAATGAAGCTGTCAAAGAAAAGCAGTTTTGGTCAAACCACCATTTGAATTGTATGTCTGTGGCACTGGCCAACTTCACTGGCTTTTAATTAACTAATCATATGCATAAAACCCACTAATGAGCATTTCTATAAAATTTCAGACAGTATCAATTTATTTATGCAGTATGTTCTCCAGAGAAGTACAGGCCTTCTTTCCTCTATGTTGTTCTCTCCTGAAGTGAGTAGGTTTCATCATATTTTAGATGAAGAAAATTATCATTTGCCCAGTACCTGACTTTTATGCAAATTTCTTTTTTCTGCAGTTCCTGTTCTAAAGGGAGAAGAAAATAGTGCCTGCTAGTCAGATTCCTTCTTCCATGCTCTATCTTACTACTTCTGTCATTCAGATTAAAGAGACATTCACTAACATCACCAAATTTAAACTATTGAGGCTCTTTCTATTCCTCAGTTGAAACAAATCTGATAGAAGTGTGGAGTCCAAGCCTGTTGCTGTTCTTTAGTACCAAGACTTGATGGCAAGGATATTGTAGTGAAGTAAGGGAATACGATCTGTCCATCTGTCTTTCATGGCATGTATCAAGTTAAGTAGCACCAGCTACTAGCAGAAGGTCTGAGGGAGATAGGACCCACTTGTGTCTACAGCCAGTCCCAGCAAAACAGAGAGTTACAGGGTGGGAGATACTGAACTCTGTAATGTTTGATGCTTGTAAAACAGAGTTTTACTTGGAAATAAAGCATTACGGTGCAGCAGTTCCTGTGTGGAGCGTTGAGGCTGTTGAGGTGACCGTACTGCTGTATGCCATGCATTGACACAGCGTCTCCTCCCGCTTTGCAGGCATCTTGCATCTTGAAGTCAGAAGGACATCTGTGTTTAACTGCTTTTTGTGTCAGTATTTATAGACTGAGTCTTTGTTTTGTGTGATTATTCCAGATTATATTTGCTCATTGCCCAAAATGAAATCATTAATGGTCTCTTCTGTGGATGGTTTGACACTAACATATCGATTCACTTTGAGGGGACAGGAGAATCAGGCTCTTTATTTTAGTAGAGAAATACATAAATTCAGAGCTGCCACCAAAGTGATTTTTCCCTGGTTTTGTGCCAAATGATTGGCTGCTATTGCTGACACAGATAACTTTTATGGGGGTAAGGAAGGCTCGACTCTGCGCATGCGCAGATTGCTTTTGCTGGGCATGCTGTGCAGTGTCCCTGCGGGTGCGACAGTGCATGTCGCACACGCTTTGCTGTGTGAGTCCAGCGGTCCCTTGCTGAGATGGCCATTTAATTTTTCTTCTTTAGACCAGACAAACCCCCCCTTCTAAAACAATACAAAGTAGTTGAATAGGGTATGAACCCAGAACACAAGATCATATGCTGCAATCCTGCCCTCTGTGGGGAAAGGCGTGGGGAGAAGAGATACTATGCCAAAAAAAAAATATCAGAAAAGCAGATGCAGATTGCTGCTGGACTGTTTTAGCCCTGAAAGCTAACTCACAAGACCATTTTTAGTGATTTGCTAATGAGGCAGAAGATACTGCTCTGGATGAATTATTTGTTGCTTAGAGTCCTCCAGGGTGAGGAGGTCCCTTGGGGCACAATCACACAATGCGTGGTCACAGTGGATTTAGACCAAGTCAGAGGTACACTCTGCTGTGTATTGGACCATTATTATTTTTAAGTAAAAGCTTTTGCCATCTAGTGGAAAGAATAGAGAACTAAGCATTTCAAATAGGCAAGAAACCCACTAATACTGGTCATATGCAAAGTGTATTTATAAGCAGGAGTAACTCACTTGCTAGAACAGTAGCAAGTTATTCTGGCTTATGTGGAAATTGGTAGAAATCTTGTGAGGTAATGGTGCGTTTTGTTCACGTAGTATTTGAGGCTGTATGGCATTTAAGCAGAAAGTTGGTGAAAAGGGCATTCATTTGTACGCTGCTCTCGCTTGTTCGGGACTCCTTTTCATTCCACCCCGGGGGGTACCTGCATGCTCCTCCCTGGATCTTAGGCTTGGCCAGTATGCTTTGAATGCCTCTGTGGTGGCTCACTCCCCCCACCAGCAGGATGGGTAAGAGAATCGGAAGGGCAAAAGTGAGAAAAACCTCATGAGTCAAGATAAAGACAGCTTAATAAGAAGGAAAAAAAAAAAAAGTGATTCAAACACAATCACTGACCACCTGTCACCAGCAGACCAATACCCATCCAGTCTCTGGCTGGGGACAGAGTGAGAAACAGAGAAGGTCTTGGCCCTATGCAAGCACTGCTCAGCAATAGCTAAACCACTGGTGTGTGTTCAACATGTCACAAATGTAAAACACAGCACCTTACAGGCTGCTATGAAGAAAACTGAACTTCATCCCAACCAGACCCAGTACAGCCTCTTAGTTGCCGAACTCTCCTAATGTTCATCAGCCCCCTAATCAAGAGATGGAGATCTCATCACGCAGTAAAGTTTGTGCAAGAGCTGCAGGATGTGTCTCCACTACAGCACTTTCAGGTAGCAATTCATTAGCCTTTGCTCCAGCTGAGGTGGTCCTTCCTTTATGTCCGCTATTTCATGTTGCCACCACTGCTCCACCTGGCTAAGCCGCCACCCTCCTTCAGGTGGGATGGGTCTTCCCAGAGCCTGGCTTCTTCCTGGTCCACGGCTTCTGCCATGATAGCCCCCTTGAGACAGCAGTTCAGGTCACCTCCAAGTCTTCCTTCCTTCCTTTGCCGGACTCTGCTTGTTTCGTGGCTGGATGTTTTTGGTTGGTGAACAGGCTAGTCCTCTTGTTCTTACCTATTTTTGGCCCATTTTCCAGGAAGGAACACATGGACCTTTCCTCACGGTCTTCCTGCGGTACTTTTCCCTGCTGCTGCTATTAGTATCAACTCCTGTAAACGCAAGCTGTGGTGCTGGTTTCTCACGACTTCACGTCTGGACCTCAAGCTGTATTGCCCCTGACCAGACACCTCGCAGAGCCCTGAAATTCTCCCACTTGAGCAGGATGGGTAGTACCATCCTGAGTACTCGTCCAGGGCTGTCATCAACGGTTCTTCTGAACTTCTCTTGTCAAGTCACTTGCCCTTGGTTTTCTTTGGTTATTGTGCTAGTACTTCGGTCCTTATATCAACAGCTTGGGGTTTGGTGGTTGAAAGGGAGAAGCTAGGACATCAAAACGAGTGGGTTTAGTGGTGTGGTTTTTCTCCTGAATGTTGACAAATCAGCTTTCCTCTCTCTTCCTTAAGATGAGTCATCTCTGCTTGAACGCCTTGTATGCCTGTAGTAAGTCATGATTTATACAGCAGGACAAAGATCACATCACATGAAAAAAATAGTACAGGTGATTCAACCCAAGCTTCCTTAGGATTTTTAAGAAATCAGTCTTTTCTGATTATGGTTTATGTTACAGGTGATCAAAATGGCAATTCATTATGGCACAGATTGTGTCTGGTTACATGTATGCCTGTAAATCCCACATTTTAGCACTTTTTCCTGGAACCTGTTTGAGAATCTTCCTCTCCCCAAACGCATGCGGCTGGTTCAGCAATTCGGCAAGGAGGACGACAGGGTTGTCATGACAACCAGTTGCATGCTGTGAGAAAAGATGATGCTAAATGACCAGCTTCTGGCTGTTTATCACTCCTTGTTGAGTAATGTTCCCCAAATTAGTCAGGCTTGTCTGATTTATAATTACTTGTCCTAGTGGCTTGCATTTTTGCTGCATTTGTTTTTGAAATAGTGTTCATGCTTCTTGCAGTGATGCTCAGGCGAGACTGCCTGCTGACCATCATTGTTGTGAATTATGAGGGTAGGTGGTACTGTCGATTATGCTGCATGCAAAGTGAGAAAACTTGTCTTTGGGGTCTTTTTTTGTTAAATCTGAGCAACTTAAACTTGCACGTTGAGCCCGCTACAGGAAATAAATGGGATAAAAACATTCAAGGCCCGTGTTCTTTCTATTGTGCTGTTTAATGGAGAGTGTTCCTTTAATTTTGTTTGCCTTCACTCATTAATACATGTCTTCCCCTCCCTTCCAATGCCTGTCTTGATCTTCAGCATGCGTATGGGGTGGGGGACGAATATGGTCCCATTAGGATCAAATCCTCGATCTGCTGAAGTCACTGGCATCTTCTCAAGAAGACTAAGTTTCTGCGGCTTTCTTTTCCTTTGGTTTTGCTTTTATTTAGGCCCAGAAGGCAGAAGGAAAACACTTTTATTTCAAGATTTTGGAAGTTCAGAAGAGGAAAAAACACTTTCCCTCCATCCTTTTCCTTTTTAATAAAACCTTTTTATCCTCCTGTCTTCCCAGTTCTGTTCTTGTGCTTCCCCTTGTGTGCCCAGAAGGACAGTATCTGTAACATGTATGTGATATTGCGGGCCAGCTCTTTCATTATGCTTCATCCCAGCAGTGAAGAAAGCCATCAGATTTGAAGCTAGTGGTTTCCCATTGTTGCCCGAACACTAGGACAACGTGTTGTTGGATCCTGTCGCCATCCCATTCTTTGCAATTTTTGACATAGGAAACTTTGGTGCAGATCTCTTATTTACAAACAAGGCACTTTTGAGTTTGAATTCCTTCATTTACATTGTGCACCCACTGCTGGAATGTGAGCAATGGGAGGGCCAGAGACTGACAAGTGGATTTACAGATTTATTATTGGCCAGATTACTTTTCTAGATTTGGAAAACTCTGAACATGTCCCTGTTTGGACCATCATGCTTCCAGCCTGGACACTGAACACTCCTTTTCAGTTAACTTTTAACTGTGGAAATACACTTTTGAGATGGTGGTAGATAATCAAAGTCTGTATCAAATCCTGTGTTTGGATGGTATCCCTTTTCTTCAGAGGATCTTTACAGGAGAAAAATTGTTACAAAACAGTCATAAGAATTGAGGTAACTAAGCTAGGGGTACAAAAAAGTGAGTTCTCTCATATTTATCTCTGTAGAGTATGGGTATTTTATTTCCTAACCTATTTTGATAATGTAGATCAAGTGCTCACAAGTATTGTTGAGCCTTGCAGACAGGTGGTCTCACTTGGTCGTTCTACCACCATGCAGTGGAAGGAGTCTTTAGCTGGAAAGACTGACTGAAAGTCAGGCTCCACTCCAGTGGAGCTGCGTTTGCATCAGCCAGAGACTACTGCTGCTTCCAAGTAGGGGAAATGAGGCCTGTATGTGGGAATGAATCCCTTAAAAAGCAAAGCACATATGTCCCTTTAATGATGCGATGATATCTCTCAGATTTCCCTGAATGTATTTTCTGTCTTAGTATGAGTCTACCTTGGTGCTCTTTCCCAATTTAAAAAAAAAATGCTTTTAAACTGAAGTAACGCTGTTAAAATTGTCCTGTGACATAAGTTTTATTACTGTGCACCTCCCAGGTACAGAATTTCCAGCACTCTGGCTCTGTACAGCACTTTTGCAGTCTCTGTTTTGAAGTCACATATGCTGCCAACCTCGAGCCCTTTGGGACTGCAGTTCCTTGTATTCAAGAGTATTCTTCTTGGCCATAATTTGATGCCCTAGCCATGCCAGTTGTTGGGATTTGTTTTTACCTAAAGAAGAGCTGTGCATCCAAAATACATTGTTTTTTTCCAAGTAAATCTCCCAGTTCAATACAAAATTTATTATATTAGACCCGTCACCTTGCTTAAGAGTATTTTGTTCAGGAAGTAGGTCTGCTTGGCCTTTAGTGAACTAGGTTTGAGGCTCTGGTTCCCTCATGCACAATGACCTAAGCAGAGAGGCACTGACAGTTCCGTCTCCGTCCCCAGCACCTTGCTTATCATCACCACCAAGTTTGAAGTGGACATAACACCTAGTTGCTGCTTCTATCCGTTTTTGTTTAGTTTATCTAAAGGAAAGCAGAAAGTTTGTTTATTACAGTGTATTTTAAATTACATTTTTTGTTCCCATACAGTTTCCTTGCTGGTGCATTTTTCTTTGAGGTATCTATTCCTGAGGGTTCCAGCTCTTCTTTCTATCACATAAGGTGATCCTTTTCTTCCAGTCCATAGTGTGTAAATATACTAGTCATCTTCTACTACCTTAACTACATAAAGGGAAGGAGCTAGATTGTTCCTTCCAGGCAGGAGCGTTGAGATTTGTTTTTGAAATGACATGGTATATTTCTAGTCTTTATCAAGAAAGGATCTTGATTTATTTAATTTAGCACAAGTACAATGTTATACAGTCAGGTTTTAGTACTGGACTGGTGATAAACCAACTTACGACAATGGTGAGTGGAGTATTTGGCTTGTTTAATGCTGATAAACGCAGACTTTGCTAAGGATGATGGAGATAGTACTTTATTAGATAACACAGTTTGGTCCATAAGAAATCAAGCATCTTGCTAATATTCATCTATTCCACCTACTTTTGTTATAGCACCAGGTCAACCCTAATTGAACATTTTACTTTGGTGTAGTTCTTTCTAAAAAAGATGAGTAATTATTGTCTCAAAACATTAACACAACTTACTCTTAAATTAAAATATATTGTGCTGTACCTTTGCATTCCTGCTCTTCCAGAAAGTGCCTCCAAAGCTCTTGCCATTTTCTTTCCATCTGTATTTGTTTCTAAATGGCTGCCTTTGGTCTTTAGTGAAAGGGATTTCTAGCTGCGCCTGCAGAAGAAAGCCTGAACTACTTAAAAGCTGCTTCAGCTTCATGGCAGTTAGTCTCTCTAATTATGAAATATCCACAAATTACACCAACAGAGAGCCGTGTCGACTTAGTCAGGAATGGCAGCTGGAAAGCTGCACTGCATTTAGATACAGGGCGTACTGTTTGTGTCTGTTGTGATGCCACCAATATGACCTGTGCTTGGTGAGTGTTGCCCTTGCCTTACACAGGGTGCCTGTTACAAGGGAACAGTTTGTGGCATTGCAAAATGATGGAAAAATAAACGGTCTCCATTTACTGCACAAGTTTGTCTGCTCTGAAAGATCCTGCTGAATAGTACAGTTTTAATTTCTATTTAATTGAACAAGGGCTAAAGAGTGATTCGTAATGGCAGCAATTTGATTACTATCCTTCCCTTGAAACAGCGATAAAATAAGTGATAAAAATACTAATTTTGCCAGAGTTTGGTCACCAATTACATGTGCTCTTCAGTGAATTATTTATATTGTTTGTTACTATCTCTTTTCAGTATTGTAACGCTGTTTTTCCTAGATCAGCATCAGATAGTAAAATAATTTGAACTTGAAATAAAAATGTAATCACTAAAATTTCTAATTATTACACCAAACTTAGCATCTGAAAATAGCTACAGCATGGAATTTATCACTGCTGTATATCAGGTAATTGGCAGAGGCTGACATATGGAGAAGGGAGTTACAAACAGCAATATATTACACTATATTGGCTTTATCCAGTCTTCTTTAGAATACAAAATGTGTTCACAAAGCCCTCCTAGCCAGAATTACCAGTTAAATATGGCTGTGTTTATGGTTTTGTGGAGGTACATCTCTGTTGCTAGTTGTTTCAAAAGAGTGAATTAATAGTTTCATTTTGTGTAACAGACTTCACTTTTCCAGTATTTTTGAAGTTTTAACTGCTCTCCTCAGTTATAATGATACCGGGATGAAGGCTGTATTCGGTTTTTTCTGTTACAGGCTCTGTGTTTCAGCCATTTGGACAAAAATTCAGGCTCAAGCCTTTATTTCTGAGTGAAACTTGACCAATTCCTCAAGTGGGAATCTCTTCAGACTGTTTTACTCCTTTGTACATTTATTAAAAATGGAAACAACTATTCATACCTTTAAAAAAAAAAAAATCTTTGGTACTTTCCTAAAGCCTTACTGGCTTTTTGTGAGTTAGTTCTTTATTTTAATTTTTAAAGAGAAATTACTAACATAAATTCCCCATTTAGTTTTAAAAGGGAATGGTAAGGCGTTGCAGGTGCTGCCTTCCCCTTGGGCTCTCACTTCTGATTATTTCATTTTTTTTCATGATTTTCCCATTCTTTTAAAAATGTTCCTATCATTGCTGTGTTGCTGAGCCTCTGAAGAGATGAAGCGGAGGCTGCGTGGTGGGGTGCAGCAAACGGATTCCTCTGAGTTTTGCAGAGACCAGTGCCAAAGGTTTTGGGGAGCAGCCCTGTGCCCCATCGTGGTGGACCCCGTAAGAGGGACTATGGCGCCAACTCTAAGCCAGCTTTAGGTAGAGGGGGAAGATCTGGTTTCTGGAGGGAATTGGCAGGTCCTGGTGCAGGGAGGTGGTGGAGGCAGGAAAGCCCAGTAAAGTCCACTCTGTGTTTTTCAGTTTTCCTCAGATGAAGTTAGCTTCTTATCTGAAATCACATCTCTTATGTTTTTATGTAATCTTCCATTTTAGTCCTCAAAATCCTCTACCATGTCTCTTTTACTGTAATGTTTTTTTGCCAGAATTATCCTGTGCTGCTTCCATAATAACATCCCCATGAATAGCCAGTTTGGGAACCTTCCCCCATACGGACAAGGCTTTAGTCTTCTGTCTTTAGTGAGGCAAAACTCCAACTGAAAAATATCAGTCCTCTCTCTGCGACCTATCCTTTTATGTGAATCTGCCTGCAGAAGACCAGCTGTGAACTTCTAACTATGTTGACCTTTAAGCTTGTAGCGCTGCATTTCAGAAGTTGCGTGGTGACAGCTCACACTTAGGCAGATTTCCAGGTAGCAGCTTGCTGATGAGGACTCACTGGCATGTCCATGCCAGTGTGGACAGATCTAGGATGACAGTCGGCCTGCCTTGCTAGTGACAGCTCTTGTGCACCCCGTGTTCTGACAGGGATAGAAGGTGAGATGAAAGACCAGCTGCAAGCTGACTGCCCAGTCTTCTGCGATGAGGACTGACTTCAGACTTCATCTCCGGAGTATATGTAGGCAGTGGAGCCACCCTGTTCAGTAAGGCCTTTTCCAGAAAAAGAGTCGGCTTTCAAAGGTCTGCAGTGCTGTGTGAATCTGCATGACGCCTGGGTAAAGATATACCTCATTCCTGTGCAGAGTTTTGAATTGGTTACATCTTAAAATAGTTTTTCCACTGATAAGAGTTTGACTCTTTCTTGCTGTAGAAAGGCAGTTTATACAGATAATATGAATCCAAGTTTCTTAAAGAAACCCAGTGTCTGCTTTCTCATACAGCTTAGCTAAAGTGGCTTTCTTTTATTCTAGTTCAGTATTGTTTTTCTTACTCCTGTTGCTTTATGCATTTTACATAAGAAATGTCTTACAGTATAGCCTTTCAGGAGATCATGTTTTACTGTAATACACATGGTAGGTAAACCAAAGCCAATACAAAAGGATAGATTCTTTTTGTGAATATGCTCTAAATTTCTGTAGTAAGCCATGCTTTCCATATTATCAGAGCAACAATACTTTCAAAACCAGAAGTTTTATGAGCAACCGTGTGGTCCTGGTTCATTGACCTTTCACCAACAAAAAAGTGAAGAGCAGCACGGAAAAGGCTAGGAGATGCTAGGTAGAACTTCACCTCCTGGGGATGACTGGGAGGGATTTGGAGAAAAGTTCCTGACCAGTGTAAATCCTCTGCCACTGAGGAAGCACGTAGGGCTTAGTCATCCACAGACCAAAAGGGACCATTTCCATGCAATGTTTTTACCTCCAAAATCTTGCAGACATAAGAGGAGTTCTTGAGTTCAGTTCAAGAAGTCCATTGTGTTCAGTTCTATTTCCTCTTGGGTTTGTTTCATGCAAGTTGTTTGATTCCGTGTCAACAGAATTGGATTGATATACAGATAGCTGCTGCTTTTCTCCCCGGTCTTGTGGCTGTCTCTGTTTACAATAAGATTGAGATTGAAAAGGCCATTGAATGTAACAGGATATATATAACTGTGTGGTGCCTTCGTTTCGTTCTGGGCTCCAAACACTTCTCTGATAAGGGACCATTCTTACAGTGGCCCATGCAACCAAAAGTGGACACTTTGACTCAATGTCATGCCATTGAACAGTTTCTTTCAAATTCAGAGGAGAATTATTTACTACCAGTAATTCCATATTCAAATAAAGAAAAGCCATTGGTGTCCTGTAGTAGGTCTCTGATGCCACGAGCACATTCATCTGTCCTGTCAGATTTTGTATGTTGACTCTTACTTTTCTCTTTCTTGTGCTGCATCTCTTGTGATGGTTCGGTACCTTTGACTTGCACACTGAGTGCTTTCATCTGTTAAAGCAGTCAGTGAACTGGGGAGGTTTTCCAGTTCGTGCCATTAGGAAATCACAGCCTGTGAAAAGGTTATCCCTGATAGTCTGTCGATCCTGAGGTGTGTTCACAAATAGGTTGGGGGACACACACGTTTCATTTTTTCAACTAGGTTTGCATAGCTAACACGGGGAACGGTGTTTCAGTCTGAACACATGAGATCTGGCTCCGTCCTATTCAGATGGTCTGAGGTCAGTACCTCTGCGCAAGGAGTACGCGGACACCAGCAATGTGCATCTCACGCACAGGTGTCAATCATAGTCATTTTGTGTGGAAAATACAGCTCTTTGAAAGTCCTGAGCTATATTAATTGAAACAAAATCTGAAGTTTAATTCCTATTTTATCTCAGACCATATGCAAACATATTTTGGTGTATTTTTTGCTAATGGATAAGTTTTCAAAGTAAATTAGTACTACTTGGCTAGGTGATATTTTCTTATCCCAGAGTGCTCCCAGCTGTTTTACATTATTTCCTTCCAAGTATTCATTCACATACAAGATAATTTCTTCTCTTCTAATTAAATGTTGCAGAAATGTTGTTGTTTTAATTCTCTGGGCTAACAGTTTTCTTTCTACTGTGAGTTTTGTCTGTTTTTACTTCAAAGTAATTTCTGTTTAGGTCTTTCTGGTACTGTGTGTCCTTGCAACAATAAATAACAGTATGTTGGTTCCTCTGCATGTCTGGTTCCTTTGCATCTTTGGTTGATTGGTTTGAAAGGAGTAATTTAATGCAGCCATAGCATAACACTTTGCTAACTGTATATTTAAACACATGTGTACACATATATATGTATGTATAGCAAGGACAGAAGTAGTGCCTATCTTAAAGTGAAGAGAATACATTTCATGTCCTGGCAATGTTGAAGTATGGTTGTTTAATACTGTGAACTGTATGAATCTGAACTGATATGAAGCTTTGTCTCTCTGCATACTAAAAGTTTATTATTTTCCTATTCTGGCATGCACTGAAAGGCCCAATATGTAAGTTTTATGAACACTGACATTATTGTGATATTTTAGAGTTTTATGAACCAGTTATTTAAACTTACCCATGTGTATCTGGACTTGCAGATGTTGCCACGCATACTTCAGTGTGATGTTTAGATATTTGATGTTTGCATGTCACTTTTTGCATGATGTGGTCAAATTATTGAAAGTGTTTTGCTTTTATTTTCCTTTTAAATGGTTGAGAAGAGTGTAGCTGTGGTGTTCAGTTGGAAAATAAAAACGGGCAAGGTTGAAGATGAATGGGCTTTAAAACACGTAAGACCTTGGAGTCAGGAACTATGTATTTGAATGCAGTAGAAGCTACAACAGGGGACATTTAGAGGCGGGTGTTTAGAATATTTGGGAATTTCTGGAACTGATTATATGAATGTTGCCAATTTCAGATATTGGGCCATGGGTGAGGCTCATGATTGAATTTAAGTGTAATGATATTGTCTAGTTTTTCTTCTGCAGAATTTGCTCAGATTAGTCCTCAAGTGGTAAATCAGTAACTTAAGAGCTCTAAGTGGCTCTGGAGAAGAAATAGTCTGGTTTGTGCCATGGAGTGTAAGACTTATTTCAAGTTACCATGCCATTTGTGTGTGTGTGTGCGTGTGCGCGCGCGCATAAATGCGGGTAGCAGAAATGAGAGAGATTCAGAAATAAGCAACTGTGATAAAACACCTAGTAAGAAGCTTGAGGATAGATTGACAAGAAACTTTTAATTCAAAAAAGAGATTAAGAGCTGCAATATAACAACAGGTTATTCATCTGTCGTCCACTGAAGGTGTTCTGAGGACTGTCTTTGAAGGTTGGAAACAAGTGGCTAGACTAGATGAGCCACAGCTCATTGGTATGGTGCTTCCTTTAATTCTTGGGGTTTTTTTCTCTCTAGCTCAGTTCACTCTGCTGGTGTCAGCCTTCGTCATGTCTGCTGAAGTGCTGGTGGAAACATCAGTGCAGGAGGTTACTTGTTTCTCTCTGCAGCTTGACAGTCCTTGGAGTAGACCATAGCAGCTGGTTAACAGCACGTACCATAATGACACCACCAAAGCAGTTTAGCTGGGAAGTTTTGAAGAGCACTGGCTCCCTTCCCAGCCTCTGGAAAGCATGTATCCAGCAGGAGGTGACTGCCCCTGCTGGGGTACAGCTGGTTTGCACATAAGGTGATGCCGCTGCCTTTCTAAAAAACACTGGATACCCTCCACCAGTGACACTTCTTATATGCATCTATGATCCCAGGTAAATCTGGGAATGTCTCTAATTACGATACGAATTACTGGTGCATTCTTCAGTTAGTAGGAGGTTTGTCAGTAGAGCCGGTATTTCACCTCTGTGTTGGCACTGTGGATGAGTGTTTGATTTCCCCACCCACCCTATTATAAAACCAATTGAAAACAGTATGTTTGTTTGTGACAATTGGTGTGTGTGTAAAGTGCTTGCTCAGTTCTTTTGTTCTCATTGTTTTGAACAAGCAGTCTTTTAGATGTTGTAAGTAAACCCAGTGCAGGTTGTTTGGGGGGTGTGTGTTTCTGTTTTGATAAGCTGACTTTGGTTAGCAGAAATACATGCTCTGCTACCATGCATTGAGAAGGGAGGGTGCTGTGATGAAGAGGATAGAGTACACCACAACTCCAAATTTTTCTTTATATGCTGTGATTTAATGTGCTTGAAACTAAACCTTATCAGAAGAGCTAGTTTATTGGATGGTATTAGATAGCTGCCATATTAGAACAGCTCTTTGGTAAGTAGCATATTTTTTTCCTTTCTTTATAGGCCAAGTCAAATGAGGCTTTTTCACCTTACTTTGAGCCTCAATAATTCAGTATGTTTTTCTGGTGTTCGTTTACACAGGAACTGTACAACAGTAGTACCAGCTGTGCATCACTTGCATCAGGGGCAGACCCATAGAAGAACTGTTCGTGTCTTAGTAACATTGATTAATTTTCCTTCCCCTCCCTCCCCCCCATTCCCAGCAGATATATGGAGTGATCATTCATTTCAGACAGACCCAGACTTACCACCTGGCTGGAAAAAAATAAATGACATTGCTGGGATCTACTACTGGCACATACCAACAGGAACAACTCAATGGCAACGTCCCGTGTCCATCCCAACAGATCTCCAGGGCTCACGGAAAGGATCGCTTGGTTCCATTACACCATCTCCTACTCCAGAAACTGAGGTAACATACTGTGTCTTCTTGTGGGCTGCACACTGTAAAGAAAATAGAAAGAAGTTTCTGAACTTGCAGGTTTAACTATTAGCTAAACTGAGCTTTAGAATATGGGGCCTGATAATATCCCAAAGTGTAGCTATTTGTCGATAATACATCGTAAGTATCTATTTTCTGTGTGCATTTTCTAATGGCTGTGCCTCATGAAACATCCTAAACTTTGGATGTGTAGGATGAAATCAGACATATCTCAAATAAATAAGACAGTGCCTGATTAATGTGAAACTACTACAGTTCTGTAGTATGCACTGAAGCGTTGCTGCGTTATATGGATACAGGATACATAAAATTTTTGCATATTATAGCAGTCTTTTGGCTGGACTCTTTGCATCTTCTTTCTTTTTGGTAGGAATATCAGACAAAGACATATTGAATCTTCATTTGAGACGCTAGTTCCTTTACAGGGTAGTTTCTATCAAATAAACATCAAGTATTCTCAAGTGTAAATCTCTCAACATCCTGCCAGTAGAAAATATCTGCACAAGTGGATCACTGTGGTGCAGTCAGTCTTTAACTAGAAACAGAAAAAAATGCACTCTCTCTTCCACATGTGCTGAAGGAGCAATATGTGATACCACCTTTTAAAATAATCTTTTCAGGCACAATCCAGGGGGTTGATTGATGTCATATAAGTAGAAAAATACAACAAATTATCAGAAAGAAGAGTATGCTTCAAAAAATGCAATCACTTTGTTTTGGTATGCTGGGAAGACTTCTATGGAATGAAATACTAATATAAAATCAAATTGTTTTGAAATGAATTCTTTTTCATACTGACTTTTCAGAAGAAGGTCCACAGTATTATAAAATAAAGGGAAGTCTTACTACTAGCTTTAAGTTTTGGATCAGGCAATCCTTAGGTTTTATTTATTTTTTTAAAAATGTGTTTAGATACAATATTTCTTCTGTTCTTGATTTTGTTGATATCTGCACCAAAATAACTTGAATGAAAGTTAAGAGGAGTTAAGAACATTCAAGTAGGTATTACCATCTTGACCCTGAAACTTTTATCCTGTATAGGCTTAAAAATGTACATTCTTGTTCATTATTTTAGAAAGATTGCTCCCACATGTTCATAAACGCTATTCATAAGGTTTGCAAACTTGACCACAACATTTCAGTTATGGTTTACATCAGTCAAGCTCCCGCGGAATGGACTGTGCACCAAGCACGCTGGAAATTATTTCTGAGAGGGTTCATGGAGAAAGAACAGCAATTGTTATCATTCAGCTAGAAAACAAGAAAAAAATATCCAGAAATGCTGAATGTAAAGTGCTGCACTTGCTTCCAGTATAAATCACTCACATGTACATTACAGGAATATAACCTCACCATTAAGTATTTTTCTTACTCTAAAATATGAAGAACAGGACTTTAATTAGTAAGTTATAGATGTCTTTCACAAAAACCCAGAAATCAGTATGGTTGGTAAATTGCAGAGAGAAGATGCGTATATTCATTTCAAATATTTTTCTGTCTCTCTTTAAAATGTCTTTACAATGAAAATTTCAGACCTGCTGGTAATGTGGCAGATGTACCTTTAACCTTTCACAATTTTGTTTGCTTTAAATGAAGAATAGTTTGTGATTATAATAATGATCATTAATTCTCAGCAGCTTCATGAAGAATACGAAATGTATGAATTATAACAACATAGATTTTAATACAGCGTAGATGTATTAAATAAAACATTTGAGGAGTCATTCTGAAATGCCATGTATGTGGGTACGTAGTAGGCTCATCTAGGTTTTGATATGGCAGTTCTAATTCAGCAAGGAATTTGATCCAGCAAAAATTTATGCATATACAGTTCTGTGGCAGCATCAAGACCATATACTGTAGTGTAAAAGATGATACAGAAAATAAGCAAGTTTCCAAAATTTGTATTAGTATGATATTATATGGTTATTTTAATTGTAGGTATAGATGAAGGCATTTGTCTCTTGAAGGTTTCTGCATTCATTGATAAGCATCTTATATACCATTATCTAAACAATACTGATTTTTTGACTGAGTGGTTATTAAGATAGCATTGCAATACAATACCAGCAGACTTACAGTAATGGAGTTCAAAACAAGAGTGTGAACTGGACTCGGGACTTTGTGCACTGCCAAATTCTGAAACTGCTACAAAGAAGGGGCGTAGCTGGAGTTATAATGAGAACTGTTAGGAAAAGTCTTGCATTTCTTGAAACCACAGATATTGAGCTTTATTAAGAGGGAACTGGAGGAAGAATCCTTTGGGATTCAGCTGGTTCTGAGCAGAACGCTGCTACAGAGCAGTAAGAGGGAAATAAGCCATGGTGTGGGGTTAAGAGATAGGGGTAGGTAATGAAATAATTTGTAATCTAGATTTAACAGTGTCAGCTATTGTGAATCTTTGGTTTTTCATCTCTTCACAATCAATACTTGCCAGCACCTAATCATCTCCAGGTCACTTGCAGGTGATATTGGTTTCAGTCCCTGTTCACTGCACTGCAGCCTATGCCAAGTGCTCCCCCTCTCCCTCCCCGTGAAAGATTAACCTGGATGTCTGTGATACGGTCAATCTGACACTTCACAAAAGATGTGGAATTCGATCTAGAATAGGGGCTCCCAAACGCCTTTATCCCAGCGCTACCATTGGCAGCAGCAGTTGTAGTGGACAGCTTCCAGGTCCAAGTTGGACCACGTGTGAGCTGTGTACTGCTGGTTTTCTCATTGCTGTTTGGAAGCCTGTGCTCCGAGATAATCTGGCTTGGGAGGGCTGGTTTAGCTCGTTCCCACGTGCTGGAATTTGTATTGCTTTCTTCTGAAAAGATTGGGGGATGTATAGGTTTTAGGCAGATGAAAGAGTATAATCTAGGATTGAAGGCTGGCATGGGTAGCCTTTCATATCTGTCCCAATAGGCTTCTGTGAGTCCATAAAAAATACTTTTATCACATTTGTCTGTGAAGCATCATGTGCTAGTCTTGAGATGAGTTTATTTGGGCTCTTTCAGCTTTTGAGTTTGTCATATAAACATTTAGAAACACCTTTTTTTTTTTTTTTTCTTTCCTCCGGAGTAATGCCTTTTTACCCTTTGTCTTGTTTCCTCCTTTTTTTTCTTTTTTTTTTTTTTTAATTATTTTGTGTCTCTGTCTCTTAAATGACCTAATATACAGTTTTGCTTCATTTGGTAGAATGTGGCTTACAGCTGAGAGCAGTCAACAAAGAACAGATCAAGTCAGCCATTTTTGTGTTGTAGTTACTCTGGATATTTAGCATAAAGAAAAGCAGTTACTTACTATTGTTGAACAGAGAATCAGAAAAAAATGGGTAGGGAGGAATGATGCTGTAATGCATACAAATGGCAGAAACAGTTTTAAAAAGGAAAAAATGCAAAAATGTCTTCTGCACAGGCTGCAAGGCAATTTTTCTTTCACAAGATAATTGGTAAATTTCAATCCAAAGCAATTATGGGTTAAGCATTATGCAAAAATCCTGCAGATTTAACAAAAATGCTAATAAATGCTAAATATGAATAACCTGGAACATTCCTTCCCTTCCTCCCCCTCAAAAGCATGAAAATGTATTTTGGTTTTGCACAGCTGATTAAATTTGACTTAGTTTTAGATGGCTCTTTTCTCCTGTGTGTTTCCAAATGAATTCCTTTGTGAAGGAAGTCATCTTTTGTAACGTTCTTTTCCAAATTTCAGAGATTTTGCTCCCTCTTTCCCATTTCCTGTGCAGAGAAAAAGCTGTAGGGTTTCATTTTCAATAAGAGCTTCTTTGAGATTATGGCAGAATTTGGTGATGGTAGTTGTGTCTTCTTATAGCCTGACTCATTCCAGGCCTGGATCACCTCTAGAAGCTCTTCTGTAGGTAACATAACCACTAGCAGCTAATAATTAAAGAGGAGGGGCTTAGTAGGAAAAGCTGACAACTCGATTAATTCAAAGGCATGTCAGGGAATAGTTACTCCTGGGAGTTGTTTCTCACAAGTAATTCCTCCAGTGGGGATGTACTGAGAACACTTCTGAGGTGAGAGGTCCACCCTGCAAATCAATGCATAGGGCCATATTAATAGGTACCACTTCATCTTGGGGCTGAGCTGGACAACCTGGGAGAGCTCATCTTAAAAGGGGCCACTAATAATTACAGGAATACTTGATTTGGTGAAACTACAAAGAGGTGGCTCTGGGTGTCTTGGCAACCAGATCTCCTGTCCCACCTGACTGGTTCAGGACTGTGGGATTTCTGTCCTTGTGGGGAAGAGGAGAGGGGAAACTCTAACATCAGCTGTTCCTCCCAGGCATTACAGAGAAGGATGAACCTCAGGCTGCTATAGTGGTAAATGCACTGCTACTTGCTTGATCGTACCAGTGAACACCTCTGAAAATTTTGAGAAACTTGAATGGAAAATGAGAGGATGGGTGGTTTGTTTGGGGTTTTTTTTGGTTTTGTTGTTTTTTTAAAAAAGCTGCTAGACTTTACAAAACTACTTTTTCAGCAAGAAATCTCTCTGCACTCCTTACTAATCCTCCTTCCCTTTGCTGTCCTTTTCTTGTGCTTTCTCTCTAGAAATATTTGATTTTTACCCTGTATGTCTCTTATCGTTGTATATATCATTGTGTTTCAGTATTTCTAGTTCCAATAGTGTTAGGGTCTTTTAACAAAAGTGCTAATCAAACAGAAATCCTAATGTTTCCCCTTAATTGCTGTTTATGAAGGCTGTAGCAGCTGTGGCCAACATTCATATTCAGGTTCATTTTGCTTGCTTTTAAAATCATAGTTAAAGAGTAATTTCATTGTCTGTTCCTAATTTATATTAACTTTCCTTGTTTCAATCATTTGTTTTGGTAAGTAACTGTTAGAGGCATGTCTTCTCTCCCCTTTCCTCCAAATGCCATGGTATAGTGGAGTAATTAGTTGAAGTTTGAGGTGATCTGTTCCCTAACCCATCCTGTAAATATCAATGCTAACAACAGTGTCTTGTGTTTTTTTTCTTTTTTTTTTTTATCAATGTGCTTCTTCCTGTGTGAATAATTATGTGTCTAGAAACAGCCATGGAGTGATTTTGCTGTACTGAATGGGGGAAAGATTAATAGTGACATTTGGAAGGCAAGTATATTGTCAGATTTTAGAACCTTTAATACTATTACACTTGTTTTTTGCATGGCAGTGGCTGTTTTTTTTCCCCTTTTATTTTTCCATGAATGTCATTCATAACCTAGGCCAAAGTGAATGGGGGTACTGCTAGGGTTGTCTAGCTCACAAACATGCTGCCTTTTCTGATCTTTCCACTTGGGATGGATTCAGTCTAAACTAGCAGGGCAACTGCCATGATGTAACGAATAAGATGCCTGCACTGAATGAAATGCAGCTTGAGAATATATGCATGCCTCTTTTCAACTTCAGCCAGAAATACTATCGCTTCTTTGCAGGGAGGATTTAATTTCCCTTTGAAATAAGAAATAACATGATGGTGTACTTAATACTATATTCATAGCACTTAATACTATACTAATAGCACTGCCTTTATCTCTAGGATCTGCATGCAGCCACTGTGAACCCAGACCCAAGTCTGAAAGAGTTTGAAGGAGCAACGTTACGCTATGCCTCTTTGAAGCTCAGGTAAAATGACTTTGGAAGTCTCCGTGGAATGACCAGCTCCATTTTGTGCTGTGCTGTAATTTTATATGATTTTAAGATTGATTTTTGTCTTTTTTTTTTGTGTGTGTAACAGAAATGGTCCACAATCTGATGATGATGATTCTTGTAGCATCAACAGTGATCCAGAAGCCAAGGTCTGTAAGAAGATCCACAATGAGATAATAATTAAAAATTTGCAATTGTAAGCATAACTTGCAAGGTGCAGAATGTCTCCTAGGTTTTGAAATTAACTGTACTCCTCCTCTTGGCACAATGTAGATTGACCATGCAAGACTAATTCCATCAAAGGAATTTGCAGATTTAAAGCTTCGTTCAATTTGGTCAGGAAAGTGTGACTTATTTTAAAATCATGTAAGCCAAGAAATTGAATGTTAAAGATCAAGATTCTACTGTTCAACTGTAATAACTGACCCCTTGCACAGCTAAGTGAGTTTTCTGTCCTGAGTGAGAGGGGGCTCTGTTGTTTGTCGTGGCTGGATAGCTTCCTGGGCCATTCTGTGACAGAATTTGCTCTTTTTTCTCGAGTTTGTCCCTTTTTAAAGTATTCTTCCTTATTTATGTGTCTGCTTGAACTCGCAGCTAGTAACAAGGAAGTTACTTTTTAGGACAAGGAACTTTGTATTTTAGAACAGAGAATGCAAATTAGTTTGAGGATAAAATTTATAGGGAAAAATGAGACCATCATGTCAACAGCACCATAATTAAATCAGAGCCTTTACTGTTGTAATCTAAGTTTTCTGAGGAGAAAGAAGCAGCAGAAGGTGTTGAATGCTTGTATACATATCTCCAGATTTGTCTTGTTGATGGTTTTGCCTTGTGCTTGCATCCATTTTTAAGGATGTTTGTGAATATCTATAATTGGAAATCCAAGTAATTTAAATGAGTTTTTTGGCTGTGCCATACACCTGCAGTGACTGACAGGATCAGAAGCTACTTACACGGAGGAAGACAGTATGTAACAGAGTTAATAATTATAATAACATTAATGATGTATTTTAGGAGAGAAAACAGACTGATCGGGGTACTTAAACTTCTTTGTCATCTTGATTATTTGTCTTGTGATGTTTAAATCAGATGTGAATAAATGTGTTTTGCTTGGCAGGCTGGCAGCTAAAAAGCAAGGGTTTCAGCTGTGCTTGTTACAATGATAAGCACTAAATTCTGAGCACAGTAAACGGAGAGGAGTGATGAGCATTAGGTACCAGCCCTCAGAACCAGAAAGCTGTTCCTTTCAAGATAAGCCGTACGGTATGGAAAGCATTATAGGGAGGCAGTATTTTGATATGTCTGACTCTTTCCCAGATGATTTGCACTGGGTAGAATTAGGAGCCCTTCCTGCATGGAGAACCGTAGCAGTATTTGTGTGGGCGAATAACTCGTGTCATCATCTCCCTTCCCTCTCTGGCTTGCTGTTTAAACTTCAAAATTTATGAACTGATACCCATCCGGTGTCAGGGAAATGGGTCAATGCCAAAAGCTTGTCCTCTTTTGTCTGTCAGAGCTGGTTTTGTTTCTCCTGTTTAGGCAAAACCATGCTGTTGACACTCAAACGGGTAGTCAAAACTGAGTGCTGAAACATTCACAGAAGTGACTGAGAGGAGCAAGGCAAGAAACAGAGGAGAAACTATATATGTTTGGGTTGGTTTTGGTTTTTTTGGTTTGTTGGGTTTTTTTGGTTTGTTTTTTTTTTTAAATCACTTGAATCAAAGGACCTTACCTGCTGTCTGGCACTGCCTGATGGGGATGTTGTGCAGGGGCAGTAGTGACCGCGTGTGTGGTCCTGCGGGTGAAGCTCAGCAGCGCTGATGTTGCTTTGCAGCAGGAGAGGCTGTGGGCAGAGCTGTTCAGTGCATCTGCCTCTGTCCTGAGGACAGGACAAGCAGCTGCAGAATGGCTGCACCCCACAGGGATGGGAAGTGGTCTGGAAACAGCAGGGAAAATCTTCACCTGTGGAAAATGCTCTGGGATCTTTAATTCTCACATGGATGGGAAGTGGGTGTGGTAGGTGGATTCCTTGCTAGCCCGTTTTACCCAAAATACTGTGAGACTGAAAGAATTCTGATAGGATTTGAAACTGATGACCTGAGACTTGGAAAATCCAATTTTTTAGCCCCTTAGGCTCTTCTCTGCCACGTGATGTGCCTTAACTATATTTGATTAAAGCTTGCTTTTGCGTGGCAGCAAGCACAGATAATTTTTCTTCATTTCAGCATAAGAGAAGGAAGCTTTTTTTTAACTCATTAAACTCTCTTTTGGAAGAATTTGTTAAAATGAACCTTGTTAGAGAGATTTTAGAGATCTTAAACCTATTTAAACCTATTCATGACAGTGGCCAGTACGTTTGAAAAAAAATTAAAGAAAAAAATTAAATGTCCTCAATGGCACTGAGTAATGTTGTCTTTCAGCAAAGGGAACTATGCCACCTTGTGGAAAGCTGAAATAGTTGTCTTTCCCCAGAGTCTGTCAACTTCTGCAAAGATTGTAGCGCTGCAAAAATGTCAGTTTGGGGAAAAGTGTATCATGTAATTCTTGTAAGAAAAGTGATTTATGCAGCAACACAGTTAAGCATTCAAAATTGTCAATAAACAGCAAATGGTTCTGTATACATCACGTGCTTAAGATGCAGTTCAGAGCTTCATATCCTTGGCATCTTGGTGCAGGTTGTCTGCACAAGGCCATAAAAGAGAAGGGGAAGCGGGGGAAAGGGGGGAATGATTACATCCAGCTTCTTGATTTCAGTAATTTATTTTGGTAGGAGTTTCTTTAAAAGATGGATCATTGCACTTGACAAGGATCCTAATTCTGCATGTGAAACATGCACAACTGGAAATGAGTTTTGAATTGGTACTTCCCAGGAGACAGATCATAATCTTCCTGGTTAATTTCTAGAGCAACCTGTGCCTTCCTAATTGAGTTTCAAGGGAGGTAAAAAGATGCTTTTACTGATCCTGGACTGTAAATTCTTGTTGTGGTTTAACCTCAGTTGGCAACGGAGTACCACACAGCTGCTCACTCACTTCTCCCCCCCACTCCCCGGTGGGATGGGGGAGAGAATTGGAAGAGTAGAAGTGATAAAAACTCGTGGGTTGAGATAAAAACAGTTTAATACACAAAGCAAGTGATGCACAATGCAATTGCTCACCACCCGCCGACCGATGCCCAGCCAGTCCCCGAGCAGCGGCCCCCCCGGCCAGCTTTCCCCAGTTTATGTACTGAGCATGACGTCACATGGTATGGAATGTCCCTTTGGCCAGTTTGGCTGTGCCCCCTCCCAGCTTCTTGTGCACCTGCAGCCTTCTAGGTCGGTAGAGCATGGAAAACTAAAAAGTCCTTGGCTAGTATAAGTGCTACCTAGCAACAACTAAAACATCGGTGCGTTATCAACATTGTTCTCATCCTAAATCCAAAACACAGCACTGTACTAGCTACTAGGAAGGAAATTAACTCTATCCCTGCCGAAACCAGGACAATTCTGGGCTGTCTCTTTTTACATTGTTGTAAAATATGATGGCCGTGTGTAAAAGTATAGAAAGATGCTAAATTTTTTCCTTGCATTCGTGCAAAGGAACTGGACCTCCTGGGGAAACCTGTCTCTGTCCCTAGGAATGGGATGAAAAATGGAAAGCTCGTGTGACTCAGTTTCTCCAAAATCTTTTCAAAATTGGCCTGTTTGGCCTGACATTTGGGCTCGCTTTTATTCTTTCCTTTTAAATGTGGTTTTCTGCTAAGGCTTAATTTCGTCTTTCTGTGTTAAGCATGGATTTTCGAATTCCCTGTCCGCATTAGCCTGTTCAGGGGAGCTTCGCTTTCCAGCCTTGCCGTTTTAGAGTAGTTTCAGCTATATATCAATGTCTAAGAATGGGAAGAATGTATTTACACCTGTGGAAGTACTAGGCAGTTGCTCCAAAGGTCTGTTTTCTACTTTAGAAACCAGTAAATGCTCAGGATCTTCAAAGAAAGGAAGAGAAGGAGACTATTTCCAAGAGGGATAGAGGTAGGAGATGTTTTTACCAGGTATTTAAATTTAATGACTTACCTGTAGGTGAATGAAAACACAGTTGGAGACATGGGAAATGAGTTGGTGATGAACTCCTATGGATTACCTGGGCATTGGGGATTAACCAGTTGGGCTTTTTGGAGTGATGTGAGGGATGTTTCTGGCAAGCTGACTTGTCAGACCACTTGTGGCTGTCATGAAAGTGGCCTGTAAACAGCACTATGGAAATAATTTTACAAAATACTATGTGCCCCCCAAAGAGTTAATATCCATCTCTCTGCTGCTTTTCTTGCTATGGAGGCAGGTATGTGTGTTTTGGGGACATCCTACATTTGCTTGTTTCAGGTCTTCTCCAGAAGCAAATATCCTGGCTAGACACAGGACCATTAGTAAATAATCAGCGTGTCTTCTTGGTGATGGAGATGAGTCTCATTTCTGATGCAAGTGAAGACGTAACCAGAGAGGAGGAGTTTTTGCCATGTCTAGTAATTCTAAGGGTTATCTTTTCACGCTGAAATCCATAATTCTCTCTCACAGTCAGAGTAGCTTCTAAAATTATTGGTGCAAACAGGAAGTATTCCACATTTTCCGGCAGTTTCACAGTCCACCTTGTGCTGCGTATAATCTTCTCAGTGAGCACATGAAACACTACAAAAAGCCTCAGTTCAATTAATTTCAATTAATGGATTCAATTCAATTAATTAAATCTGAAGATCTTATTCCATCTTAAGTCTTCTTACAAAAAAAGATTAAATCTAAAAGAAAAATTAGGCGTCTTCAACAGTTTATCTTCCAAAATGGTACTTCTGCTTGTTTTTCACAATAGGAATTTGTTTCTTTCAAAAACAATCCTTGGTTTTCATTCCCTAGGATAGGACCTGTATAGGACCTAGGGTAGAGGACTAGAAGAAATCTTGAACCCATTCCTTTACACTTATAGGGAACCACAATATATAATCCCATGTATTAATTTCAAGTTTCTTCTTAAACGTTTTTGTTTTGGTTTTTTTTTGCCTTGACTAGTCTTACTGACAAACCGATTCAAGTATTACCTTCCTTTGATGGTCAAAAACCTTTTAACCTAAACTTTTTGAGGCCATTTTTTATCCTCTTATTCTATGTTTAGCCATCTTCTAGTGCATTTATAGCAGGCAATTATGTCTCTTCTTCAGCTTAGTTTTATTAAAGTAAACAAGCCAAGTGCTTTTAATTATTCATAATAAGGCTAGGAGGGTTGCCATCTTCTTATGAGTCCCTGTTTCCCTGACTGTTGTAGCAGCTCTGTGTTTTCTGCCTTTTATTTTTAACCGTGGGCCATCAGATTTGTAACCTTGGGTGGAGTTTTTCCAAGGTCTTGTAGGGTAGCTTTAAAATGTCTATATTCTCTATTTGAAAGTTCTTGACACATAATTTCATTTACTTTTTTAACTCCTGAGTAGGTAATCATTTTAGTTGCAACCTAAGCCATAATTATAACCAGTGTGGATAAGTTTATAAGAATGAGCAGAAGAAAAGTTCTGGTCTTCATCTCAACAATTTGAATAGCACCTTGGTCAGGAGGGAGGAGTTGGTTGTTTTGTTTTATTTTTTCAAAGAATCTTCTTGCCAGTAGCTGAAAGTTTCTTGTGAACAGCAGAATTTTGTATTTTTTGGGATTAGCCTAAACAGTGTGTACATAGTTCTTTTAACACTAAGCTACTCCCATAGAAAACTAAGTGTGTCTTTGGAAATACTGATTTTTGCATTGATGAGATGGTGTGGAAATGCAAGAAAGCTTTCACAAAATGCAGGAAAGCAGATTATGCTTAGTGCTCATGGATTTTCATTAAATGATGTTCTTAAGTATTTCAAATCAGAAGAACTATAGAATAAGAGTTTAGTTTTACAAAAATTGTTTCCTTTTGGTGTTGGCTTATGTTAGGTTTTCAGAGGGAAGAATGATAATCTGGGAATAAGAACTTAAAAAAACCAACTAAACAAAAACCCAACCTAAAACCAAAATAAACATTGTAGTGGAGTTTGGGGTTAGGGTTTTTTCCTTGTTTCTTTCAAACACAAAAAGGTGCCCTTAGTTTCTTCCCCCTCTCACCATCCGGGTAGTCATTTTAGTAGCTTTCAAAACTATGAGTCAAAACACAGATCTTCTGTTTGAAACATCCAGTGAATCAGAAAGAGGTCAGTCTTGACAATCACTGTAGTATAGCAAAAGTTCATCCATCTTTCCATCCTTGCAGCTTCTCGGTAGCAATGGTGAGTGGTGGGGATGGCAAGTTTCTAAACTGGTTGGTTCGTTCTGAATCTGGCTGTCTGCCATTAGCAGCATTAAGGCACCCTCCCAGCTATGGAGATGCTGCAGGTAAATGATGCAGGTGCTCGAAAACATTCTGCTTCGAAAGCAGTTTTAGAAAATAGCAGACTAAAGCACTAAAATACATCTCCTCAACGTTTTTTTTGTTAAATAACGTCTTTTTCATTTTGTACATTAGAACTTTTGGAGAGTGTGTTTGCTCATTCAGTCTCTCTCCATGGTTGATACTTATTACTATTGACATCTGTTGTGTCATTAGGTGATGTTATAAGTGATAATGTCATGAAGTGAGGTACATCATAATACAGATTTCCATCTAGAGGATATTTGCTTCCACCTTGTCCCTAAATGGAGTCTTGTTTAATCAAATATGAAGATTAGTCCAGGGCACAGGAAGATGTAGTGTTTTCCCAAATCTAAGCGATTTACTTTTTTAATGGCATACAGAGTTACAATGTGTTTAATTATTATAATATATGTGTAATATAAATATCTGTGATAATGTAGTTTAATTTCTTGGGCACTTCAAGATTTATAATTAGATCCTGCAAAATGTTATATGTCTTTCACTCTTAGAAATCCCATGTATCTCTGGGATCTAATTAGATGCAAACCTTTCATGCAGAATCAGGACATGGGTGACTGAACAGCAGGAGAGATATAGAGGGAAAGATTTTATTTGTAGCCTTCATTAGAAAAATATATCACAAAGCCATTCCTCATGTGAAAGAGAATGGAAACTGCTTTAAAATTTACCATTAATTTCCAGGTTTGTAATGCAATAATTATGTCTTGAATTCGCGAGCATTATCAGTATTTGCTTTATTAAGATACACTGTACAAAAGGTTTGCACTGGGCTGCCAGATTTCTACAGGATTGGGAAAAGAGAATATAAAATATAAAACACTTTTGTTTCAAATCAAAATATGTTCTTGGCCCGTTAAGTTCCAGTATTGACAACGGCTTTGTCTGCCGCAGGTCTGTTGACCTGGAATTGTTGTTGGAGTAGTAAGAACATAGATAGCAATTACATTACAGGAGGATAAATTATGCAGATGGGAGCTGTGTGGGTCACACTTTTCCCTTGAAGCAGTTACTACCTTGTGAGTGCCAGGTCGCCTGGGCAGTTTAGGTGCATGCCAGTGACAGCTCTCCCCGTGGGGAGGTAGCTTCCCTGGCTGCCAGCTGGGCGAGGCGGTGCTGGAGCTGGCGTGCCCTGCCCCTGAAATTGCAACTGTGGGGCACCGAATGCGCTGCCGTGGCCTCCACGTAACGGGAAACCATTTCCAAAGTGAAACAGTGCTGTTAAAATTGTAGTTACTCTACCAGGAAGTGCTGGCCATGTTTGAGAAAACATGAATATACCTGGGTTTGGGGTTTTCTTTAATGATGATGTTTCTTCCAGTGGTGGCTGTTTAAGAAGAGTTTTCTATTGCTTCACTAGGTCGAAGTGCCAGTGTCATCTTCAGTACCATTTCTCATGGAGAAGCATGGTGCAGTTTTTCTTGGCCAGGGTCCGTGTACAGCATCTTGCTGTACACAACCATTTAACAAACCATGGCTGTTGTGCAGAACATGAGAAAAACCTAGCTGCTGCTGTAAGAGATTTTTTTTATTATTATTTTCTTGGAAGAATCTGCACTTCCTAATATTTTAATGTTTCTTATTTTTAATTGCTTTTAATCACAGTTTATTCACTGTTTTGTGGTGCAGCACAGTAAACTCTTTCTGGGCCAGCAGTACTTTGTGTATGATTGATGAAGGAGCCCTCAGGAGAGGACAGAAACTGCATACTCATGTCCCACAGGCAAAAAGCTCCAGTTGCCATTCTGCAGACCGATGGATTTGGTGCACAGGGAGCTCCCAGTTTGGCTCAGCCTCTGCTGAGCAGACTTCCCCATCAGCTTGCCAGCATCTTTGCTAATACACTGCAGAGGTAATCACAGCTTGCAGCCCTTCATACTCCCCACTGGAGACCAACCTTTTCACCTCTAAAACAATATATAGCCTCTGTCAGCTCCAGCTTTAGAATGGCCTGTTGATTGTGAACTGCCTCTTGAATGTCTGTTCATCGTCTTGCTGCTATAAAATGGACTCATCAGATGAAATTTTTGTATTTCTCTTCAATTATTTACATTAGCGTGCCAGTTTAGGGCGGCTCAGGGAAATAGCCTGCTCTAGTCTGCAATGTCAAAGTTTACCATTCCATTGCATAGATTTTTAATGAAAAAAGTGCAGAATGTGTATTTGTGTGTGTATATATATACATTAAAAAAAAATATAATTTATGTACGAGTTATGTTATATGTTGTATATATACAGTTTGAAAACAGCGTGGTACAACTGTGGGTTATTTGTCCATTGTGGACCTGAAAGGTACATTTATGGAGGAAGTTAATTTAAAAATCAATTAAAATGAAACATTGTGTTGAATGACAGAGCAATATTTAGATAGCTTTAGCCAGCATGTATATTTATTATGGTATTAGTTCTAGCTCTAAATTTCACTTTAAAAAACCAGAGGTCTTCCTTGCCAGAATTTCCTGCATTTCATCAAAATGAAAAGGGAGTGGGAGGTAATATTTATCTCGTAAGGGACTTAAAAACATGAGATATGCAGTACATCGTAATGCCGTGTTGCTCCTATGCGGGTATGCATTATTCCGTATGCTTGAGGATGATCGCTTCAGGGTGCTGCAGGGAGGCAGCGTGACAGTAAGTGGGTCCTCAAATGTGGGAGGCCCACCACGGCTCAAGCTTGCTGGACTCGGGATTCATGTTCATTTGAGTCGTTTTCAAAGAGTGGGAATCGATCAAAAGTGATTTAACTTCATTGACTTTGGATCCTGTTGTAAACATAATTTCTGCAGAAAACAAATTACTCTTAACAATGTTGCTTCTAAAGACACATGAAATCCTGACTCTAGTGAAGGCAAAAGGTTTTTCTCCATTGATTCACTAAGGTTGAGAGTTCACCTAAAGGGTTTTTTTTGTTGTTGTTGTTGTTTATTTGTTGTTGTTTTTTTTTAAGTTGGATGTCATGCATTTTACCTTTGAATTTATGCACCACAGTACTGAATAAAGTGCTGCTGGCTGCATTAGAATGACTTACATCTATCAGCCTGCAGAAGAGCCCTCGTCAGAAAAATGCAACATTTAAGGTTAAAGATAAAAAGTGCAGAGCATTAGTTTTTAAGAAATGAATGCACACATTCTTTCATGCCCTGTAAACTCCTGCAGGGCTTGTCTTTACTGACAAAGCGTTTGTGTATTTGTTGGGGTCATTTTTGTGTGTTGCAGAATAATGAAACCTGCTTGAGCTATCCTAACAGTTCAGTTATTCTGCAAGATAGACCCTAATTTGAGCATCATTGCAACAATCATCCTTTATTAGTTTCTGGTGAAAAATATGACTGCCTTTTCTTCACTGAGGAAGCATGTTTTTTATTTCACTGTATTAAAATGAAACCTAAACCACCCTTAATAGCTCAAAGTAAAGTCCATAAACCCATCCCTTTAGGATGTGAAGTCAAGGTATCTGCAAAGCATTTAAAATCAAAGCCTATTCTTTACTGAGAAGACTGGAGGAAAAAATAAGGTGATTTTAATTTCTTCAGAACTACATATAGCAAAAGGGTATTAGTAGAGAATAATAGTGTCCATGCCATTTGTGCTCAACTGACTAGATTTTTTACTTGATTCAGAAATATAGTAATGAATAAGAAATTTGGATTCAAAAATTCTTGAACCAGCACAACGGTCCTGCAACGTTTTCTTGCCTTGATAGAGCAGATTTGACCTCTGGCTGTGAGCCAGCAGGAACCACTGAGACAGAAGTATTAAACTCAAAACAAGAGAGGGACTTTTGTCATCCTACGTGTTGGAGTCTGCGAGTCTGGAAAAAATGAGAATGTAGTGTCTTGGAGAATGAGTAAGGGACTGTGAAAGCAGAAGGTTCAATATTGACCTGCTCTAGAGAAGTAATTTTTTTATAAAGGTTATTTTACAGTGTTTGTAAAGCCCTCATATTTTATTCCGCAGAAGTTTAGTTTACAATCATCTGCTTGAAGTAGCAATTACTAGTGGATTTCTGAATTCTGTTGTGACCTGAATATCTGTGTTGTTATTTTTGTATGGCATGCACATTTTCAGCAATTCAAATAATACAACATGAACTGCAACAGAGAGCTGGAAATGTTGAAAAATCTTAGTAGTATGCTTTTGATTCTGCATTTTGAATTTTTTGTAATTAAGAATTTTTATGTGACAACTGTCAGTATTTCTCTGAGCAAATGGATGCATTGCAGTCTATTCGCATCAATTAAATGAAAGTGTTTGCTTGTTCATTAATTGAATAAGATCTCTTTATTCTTTTGTTACTCAGTTTAGCTTTGATCATCTCCAATATTTTCATCTGGAATCAATGTAAGCTTTCTTCATGTATAGCTGGCAAATATACTGGAACATATTTCTTTCTCGGAATAGGGTGGCTATATTTTAAGATACTTGATCTTCCAAAGCATAAAATGGTATGATAGTTTGTTTTATTTTTAAACTATTAAATAAAATGTAAGTGGAATTTCCAAGACTCTGTTGGCTGCATAAGAAATGGTTAATTATGTGACCTACATGCTGTGTCTCAGGCACAAGCCTGCTCAGTGGTCCGTGATAAAAGGCCTTATTAAATACTGTAATGATTTACGTATGTCTGCAGACAGATATAACCTTTAAAAAGGAAAAACATAAAGGGAAACAAAGGGATATCCAAGTCCTTTAGGCTCAGAAGTAGAGAAGAAATTAGTAGCACAGGTTTAAATCATCAAGGCAAACATACAAACATAGATGTTTGTAGTGGCTACCAACAGCTGTGTGATCTGAAAAACAATCAGTCCGTCTATTTGTAATGTTCATTAGTTTGTTGTGCTCAAACTGATGTTCTAATCCAATTTTTCCCTGTAATGGGATCTTTCTACCCATGCCCTTATGATCCATCCAGTTTCCAATACTACTCTGTCATCAGTCTTGTGTAATTGATCTCTTGTTCTCTGTCTAGTAGGGGATTGTGTCTGCTTTGGTTTTCTTGAATTTTTTTTTTTTTAAGGTACATGCTTAGCACTACATGAGGCAACAGCTGGAGTGTGGCATTTGCTTGCGTGCAGAGTCTTGTCATGGTTCTGCATTCCTGTCAAAGCTCCTTCTGGAGTTCCTCTTGGAAGAGCTGCCGCAGAGCAGAACCCTACCCTGTGGTGAAGGGTTTGCAATGCCAAAGAGCAGAAGTGTGAACCACGATTCATTCATTCCTTCAAACCTAAAGCTCCTCAGCTTTGGGCAATGTTTTAGATCAGAACTGCACTGCGAGGGAGCTTTACAGCCTTTTAGAGTTTGGATTACAGCATTTATGAGTTTGGTTCTTTGGCTACAGATCATTAACCCTGAAACATTAATTGGATTTGCAGCCATACAAACATATGTTCCCCAGAACTGTAAAACTGAGCAGTGCTCCCGGTGTTTTCATTTCTGTTCACCTGTCTTTTCACGGGGCAGTGTGTGATAAGGTGGCCTTTTTTTTCCCCTGTGGCCTTTTTTTCCCTGTGTATTTTCTTTGCACAATGTCCTGTGTAGCCTAGCAGGAAATGTGAAGTCTCCAGTTGAGATGAAATTACAAGGTTGTTGACATACTGTGGTTTAAACATTTTTTTCATTCACCTATCTCAGACACACAGTGTTCGTGGTAGTATCTTTAATCCTTTCCATCCCAAACAGCGATATCCAAGTGATCCAAACGCAGTATACAATTCCTAAATCTGTCTCTCGTCCTGCTCTATTTATCATCTTTTTTTGGTTTTCTTCAAACCTGGTTTTCTTTGTCATCTCTTGGAAGGAGTCTGGGAACAGTAGATCCAAGCTGGTAGGAAAATTGTGTTTCACTTATCTTTATTCAGATATGGTTATTTAAATCATCCTCTTTAGAGTTTTGATTTCAAGATAAAGCAGAGGGTCTGATCAGGCACAAAAACCTCTAAGATTTTATTTTGTAAGTTAATACTAATAATGTATAACATGGTACAAGGGTTATCTGTTTACTGTCCAAGGGAGAAAAGAAATGAGGTAGACTACTGTAAGCCACAAGTTGGCATCTGGATTACTTTGAAATTATGATTTGCCAGTAATTATATGTGAGCCTCGAGTAGAGGTCCTTAACCAACTGTCATTACCAAGAATGTCTGTTTTACTGAGCTCATAGACTCTTAGTCAAGGAGAGCTGCACTCAGTGGTTTTCAGCTTGGCTTGTTTTGACTCTAGATAACTAGTTCCAGGAGAAAAGAGGGTGCATTAGCAAAGCTCTTCCAGGTCAAAGGAAGCACTTTGTCTCTTGGCTAGTAAGTACCGTTGGTGGGAGCTGGGGAACCACGATGCTGGATTACTGTGCTACGTAACTAAGCAATTCTGCTGTTGTGGCTAGCTCAGCTAGCCCTGGTTTAAGAATTAGGTCATACCTGATTGGAGAGACTAGGTGGTTTGTTTCTGCTGGGTTTTGTGGTTTGTTTTAAAGTGTACCTCTGAGTCAAATAATTAAGGGGGGCGGGGACACCCACCAACAATAAAGCATGAAATTGATCCTTTCTAAGAGAGTTCTACAATTGCTGGCAACACACAGAGAGGGTGGGATGCAGGCATGCGTGCACACACTTCTACCACCACCGCCTCCCCCCGCCCCCAGGGTGTGTGTGTGTATATACTTCTGTTAACTATTATACTGATGATAAATGAACCGTGGTATGTATCACATGTTATTCTGAGTCCTCATATTTTCTTATGCTGAAATCTGCATGAAGGTCTGCCATCACTTCTGAGTCACGCCAGCATGTGTATTCACTTAGAGCCAACCAAGAAGTAGAAGATTTTTGGTCTTAAAGTGTATTTTGAGCAAAAGAATGTTTCTTGTATGTGTGTCCTCAGGTACATAGGCATTGTGTTGCTTTGTGGGTGGGGTGTTGAGTCTTTCTGGGTTTTATTGAGAGTTTTTTTTGTTTGTAGTGAGTCTTTGGGAAATCTGTTTGTTTTGATGAAGCTGTTCTGAAGCATTTTATTTGAGTTATGGTAAGGGCTTCTTGTAATACACACAAACAGAAACTTGCCAGGTGCCAGAAGCCAACTGGGTTTCTCATGTCTACCTGGCTTGGATGTACGGAGAGGGACTGGAAGTGGGGAGGGAAGACAAGCCCTTCACATGGAAGGGAATACATGGGATGGACAAGAAGAATGTCCCATTCAGCTCGCTCTATTGTCATGACAGTGGGCTGGGAAGAAAAAGAAATACAGTGGATGCCACCACTGGAGAATTTTGAACATGGTATAAAAATGACCAGGGAAGAAATACCAAAACAGTTAACCGTCTTTACTAATAAGAGATTTACCTGCTGTCAACTTGAACTGATTGTCTTTCACCAGTTTTTTGCCTTCTTAAGGTATACTCTGTTCAGTGCAAGGACTATATTTATCTTTGTGTTCGGAAAGCAGCTAACAAATTGCAGCTGTGGCTGAGATATGAAGAATAATGAGGAAGCAGTATGCTTAGTGTATATACTTAGTTCTTCACCTCTCTTAAGATGATTTAGAAAATGTTTCTCTTTCCTAGTATTCCGTTACTCAATTTAATATTGAAATACTCATAAAAAAAACCCCTTTCCTCTGGCACAGTAAAAATCTGTATTTTAAAAGCTCGCAGAGATAAATATTTAATACCCCAATGGGCATCGCAGCACTTTCAGGAAGATTCATGAGCATCTGATGTGCCAAAAACAATTCTGCAATCTTGAGATTAGATGACCTTAATTGCTAAAAAATGGATATTTTAGTATCTCATGTAGCCCTGAAGTGAAGAGCACCCCTGAGTGGTGACCCCTCCTTTGTTTCCTCTTTCACCTTCTCCTTCATCTCCCTTTAAAATCTGAAAGCCAGCACTTTTGTGGGTTTCCAGCGGAGCTGGGTCAGGAAGCAGCAGCATAGGAGAATTTGCATATTGGTTTCCTTGTTTGCAAAGCAATAATAATAATAATAATAATAATAATAATAATAAAATACAGCCACAAAAAATCTGGAGGCATGGGAGGCTTTGATTTTTTACCCACACTCACTGAAGGGTTTCACACAATTTGCAGAGTGTATTTGTTGTCTGATACCTTAGATGAGATGCATCATTAGTGACTCGTTGGAGTAGGTACCAGAGGTACAGGAGGCAGGCTCTTAGGCTGGGTTTTCTGCGTGGCGAAGTAGGCTGGAGGAGTGTGTTGTGCTAGCTGAAAGAAGGCTGAAGGAGGAGAGAAGTTTTAAAGGGAAGGAAGGAGAAACTCATTAATCTTTTTACCCACTGGTGAATTTTATTCCTCCCTTAGTTTGCCAAAGTTGACATATTATGCATATTTAAAATACCTTGGTGTTTTGGGGTCTTTTTTTGAGGACAGTGGATCCCAAATGACACACCAGTGATGGTGTGTGAGTTTGATCTACTCACTGACTTCACAGCAGTTTTTAGAAGGTGGCAAATGAATATTCAGTGTCTGCTTTTGAACTCTGAAGCTGATTTATTTACTGCATCTCAAGAAGAGGAGATTAATTGGTAAGTCCAGCACAGACCTGCTGTTGTTGCTCCTGGGCTGTGTGCCGGTGTCTCGTTGGAGGCAGCGCGGCTCCCAGTGGCCACTGGTGCCGGCTTCCTTCGAGCAGCTCCCAGGATCATTGCCTGCCTTCCGGAGACCCGCAGGATGCTGCTGACAGCAAAGAAAGCTCTGTGGCACAAGGCGGCAGCGCTGGACAATGAGTGTTGGTCTTTGCAAGGTCAAAATTGCGCTGAGTACCTAATGGAGAACTGGATTGACTGAAACAATTGCAAGTCAGTTCACCAGAACAACATAGCATTTCAGGACAGCATAACATTTCAGAAGAAACATATGGATAACACTGAAGCAGGCAGGGTACCAAAGATTGAGTACTAATTGACGTCAATACTTGATCCGTCTTGGTAAGGGGAGGCTCAGGGTGAGAGAACAGAGGAGTTGTATGATGGCAGATTTTCAGTTATTAATTGTAAATTGTCTCACTTCTACTTTTGGAACTTGTGCCTGCTGAATCTTGCACCTCTGCAGGAGGCATCATGGTTAGCAAAAAGAATTTGGTGTAAAAGTGAGTGCAACTTCATGTCAGTGCTGGTGCGCTATCTAATCACTGACTCAAGCCAGGTGTTTCTTCATATTATGCAGGGAAACAGGAGCTCAGAGATGGGATGGCATTTGATTTGGCAGTGTTCAGTGGTGGTATCTGTTGCCATATTAAATGCCGAGAAGACAGCAGGAATTTGGTATGGGGTCATTAAGGAACTATTATTGCTGAACCTTTAGGGACCATATCATAAATGTTCGGTGTGCCTATTAAGGAGGTACACCAGTGAGTCTGCTGTGCATCCATCGCTGGCGTTGCATTGCCATTTGAGAATGAGATATACCCATAATGTTCTCCGGACGAAATCTTGGTCTTATAGACAAACTCCCATTGACTTAGTGTGAGGTCTGTATTTCACCCATGGTAAAGCCTGAGAGCAAATGTGCAGTGTTTTTTCAGAATTAAAGTTTTTTATTCCCTACTCTAGTAGATGTAGGGTAGAGATGGTGCCATTCAATTTGTCCCATTTTGTTTTGTTTGCAAAAAGCACCATATGTGCAAAGTAATGTCGCCTTGGCTTGTACTGCCAACTGAGTGCTCTGGTTGGCTAAACAACCTTCTGCTAAAGAAACGTATAATTAGATTGTTTTATTTTAATGGTCATTTTTAATTTCATGTAGAAAAAAGCCTGCTTTCCTCTTAATGATAGCTTATCTTTTTGTTAGTGCATTGAATTTGTTATTGTTTGCTACCTTAGTTGAATTTACTGTAGAAATTATTTCTGTAATCCACAAAAAAAATTAATTTTCTTTTAAAAGCCAGGCAGTGAGATATACCGTGAGTGTGAACCTCACAACAGACGTAATCCAATAGTGTTTTCTTTCTTTTCAATTAGAGCTCTCTAGAGCTATCTATACTAGCTAAAATTTCAGTTCTACTGTATCTGTAGTTGTGCTTTTTCCTTTATTTCTCTGTGTTTGTGTGTCCTACTATTCACTGCTCCCCTGTTTCCTCCTTTATATTAGCAAAAGTATTTTATTGTAAAGCATTACTGTTACCTCCACAGCTACCTTTCCTGGCAAGTCATGTATTCTTTGTTCCTTTGAAAGTTTTCACTTTGCCATTCTCAAATTATATTTTAATTTATTTATCTTTGAGCATAAGCTCATCTGCAAGGCCTTGATTTTGTTCTCCTAGCTGGGGATCTTTAACCTTGACTGACTAGTTTCTGTTGCATGACAAGATTTCCATAGCTGGATACAGCAGTGTGTTGCTTGCTCAGATGCATGTTCAGGTATTTTCTGGTTTCTTTTTAGTGCTTTGCTGTGCGATCTCTGGGCTGGGTAGAAATGGCAGAAGAAGATCTGGCTCCTGGAAAAAGCAGTGTTGCGGTCAACAATTGCATCAGACAACTCTCTTACTGTAAAAACGACATCAGAGACACTGTTGGCATCTGGGGAGAGGTAAGAACGGAGTGAACTCCTCTTCCTCTTGGAACATCCCTCTTGTGTCATAAAACATCTTGAAAGAACAACTCTGTAAGCAAATAAGTCCATGCTCTGTGTTTGGGATTTCCCCATCCTAGCTGGCACTGCCAAAAAATATAAAAGGGTTCAAGGAAAGTGTTGACGTTTTTGTTCCAAACTGCTCAGGACAGCAGATGCCACAAAGATTTCACCTTCATGTTTACATCTGTGCTAGTACGCACCTGTGCAATAACAGTGTTGGGACACACAAACCAAACTGTTGAAATCAGTGGAAGTCTTTCTCCTGACCAGAGGTTTGAGAGTGGTGCTTTGGAACAGCATTTTCACAGGTTTCCCAGTGACAAAAGGGCTTTAAGGAAACCTAGACTGGTGTGACCCATGCTTCTGAAATGTATAAGAAGAATGAGACTGACGGACAGATGGCTTATTTTAAGATGATTATTTTATCAGTGTTTCAGAAAGAAATTAATTTTATGTCATCAGTCTGTCTGTTGGTTCCTCTCCAATAACTCTTGAAATTGTTAACCAGTGTCATCCAGTTTTGAAGGATGCCAGATTCCCACACACTGAAGGAAAAACAGAGAGCCCAGATCTTCTCTTTCGTGGTTTGCTGATGGGTCAGTACACCTTCATCAACTGAACTATGCAAGCTCTGTGCTTCTTTCTGAATTGGCAGCAAAGACAGGATAACGCTGTGGGAGCTCAGGGGGAAATATGAAGGAAGCCAAAGGTATTGTGGTTTGGAAAAGAGGTGTGCTGGGGACAGATGAAGGAGTGGAAGGTGTGGAGGGATCAGTAAGTGAAGCAAGAAGAAAGGAAAAGGTGGGGTTATAATGGTGGGACGTACAGAGGAAATAGGAGACAAACCCATAGAAAAACATCTTCGTTATTTGATTGTTCATGGAACAACTTAAACTTCAGCCAAATCTTGCTCTCTACATCTCTCCTGACTTGTTTTCAGGAGGGTTACACTAACGTGGATTTACTACACAAGGTCTGAATGCAAAAGTGATGTAAGAGCGAATGTTGTAACTTTCACTTGTGTGATCTAAGGGAAAGAGCACTGCCAAACAGAGAAGGAATTAAAAGAAAGACTTGTCGATTTCAGTAAAAATTTTAGGAAAAATATCCTTCAGTCTCACAAGTTATTGTTGCAGTCTAAAGCTTGAGTCCAGTGCCCTGACTATGACCACAACAATGCAGAGACACTTCAGAGGAGCAACTGGGAGAAAGTGCCTGTTTAAAAATGGGAGTGAGGTTTCAAGGGACACATTTAGAGTGCCCTATCTGTTTAAAGTAATTTCAGAAGGGTTTTTCTATGTAAGAAATGTATATTTATGTATATGTGAACAAGATAACATTGGTCTCCCTTTTTCCTACTTCTGGGAACAGTTTTATTTAGTTAATATAGCTAGACAAGCAATTAGAGATGTGTCAGTCATGGACTTTCTGCTGACCTGGGGAGGGAAAAAACCCCGCTCTCTTTACATGTGTGTAATCCCATCCATTTTTCAGATGACAGAACTTTGATCAACTTGAAATATATCATTTACTTTGGAATCGTATGCTTTATTCTGATTTAAGAGTTAATGTTGACTGGTTTGAGTTAATAGTCACATTTTTCCATATTTCTCTCTGTCAGTCCCATTGTTCTTTGTTGGAAATCCTTGCAGGTTTCCAAGCCAAAGTGGTGAAAAGTTTTGGTCCTCTTGAATGGAAGTTTTAAATAAAAATGCTATTCATAAAAAAAATAAAAAAAATCAGCCTGACAAAACGAAAGACACTGTGCTTGAATACATGGCCCCTGAAGTAAATTGTTGTCTTGATTTTAAAAGAAATCATTACAACCACATTTTTCTGCTGGCAATGTAATGCTTCAAGAGTGATTGGAAAGAGCACATTTTAGAGCGGAAGCTGAAGAAAGTGTGCCCGTCACTGACATATTGGATGGAGCACATACAGCAGAAATCTATTACGAAGCTAGAACTGATGACTGCAGATGGGGGTTTTAAGATTGCCTAAAGATTTATTTTAGCTATAATGTAATGAAAGTGAAATTGGGACTAGGACCATCCCCAAGTTTTCATGATTTAAAAACACAAAGCAAAACACAAAAAACCCCACACCCTGGGTAAAATCCTGACCCTACAGAAGCTTTGTTACTGGCTTTAATGTGGGATTTCATGCCTTCCGCTCCCCTCCAAAAGAAATACCCTGTAAATTTCTAACTACCACGGTTCTGTAAAATCTAAGAAGAAAAACGCAACTCATCTGTTTGTGTTGCTACTTTGCCATGCATTATATTCCTGTACATTACAAAATCACTTACCTGAAAAAGATTCATTGTTGCCATTGACCTATATACCACAGTATATAACACTTCCCTGAAAGGCTGCTCGGATTGAGTCTCTCTCTCCTCCATTCCCTTTCCCTGTGTGGCTCTTCCCGTGAGAGCCTTCTTCATCTTGGACCATCAGGTCTCTGCAGCTCTTCAGCAGTCTGAGACATTGAGGCCTATGTTCAAGCTCCCAGTCTGTCTAAATTATTTCTTCTTGCCCTCTGCAGTGTTTTCGTCTCTAAAATAGCTTTTGTATAGTAAGGCAACAAAACTTAGCAAAATATATTGCTTCTAGCTGCGGCCAAGCTATCCCTTGAGCATTGCAAGGATAATTTTCCTTGACTTATGTTGCTTATCTGCCCATTCTCCGATCTTTTCCAGCTAATTTGAATTCAGTTTATTACCCTAATCCCAGTATATTTTGCATGATGAACAGATTTTACCTTCTTGTAATAATTTCCTTCTGGAACAAATATACAAATAGAAAATGGGTCCAAAAAGCAATCTTTGTGACACTCAGTAACATTCTTCACACAATCTGTTTACTGCTTCTGACCTCCAAGAAAATTTCTCACCCTTTTTCTTTGTGATGACTCTGTTTTCTGTTTGGTTTCCTTCATCATCCTGGTCTGCCTGGTGCCATCCTGGCTTCTGTGTTTTACTTCCCATGTTTCTTTTTCTGCATGCCACAAGCAGTTCAGTGCTGCTGATTCACCCCATTTACATCTATGGTTATCACAGCTACATCTGTTTCTGCTTCTCTAGGAGCAGCCTATATATCCAGCCTTGCATCTCAGCCACAGCTGTACTTTTTCCACCAGGCAAAATGTTCTTGTGTTGGCATCGTATATACCAGCCTGTGTCCCCTTCCTCCCCCGCACCCCTCTCGGCGCTTGCGCTGCCAGCTCTGTGTCACAGCTCCCCTTTCAATCCCTGTTAGGAGATCTGGGGGTGGCAGAGGTGGTTGGCAGTGCCTGCCCCTTGCTGCCTAGCCTGGAAACCCTGGAAGCAGGCCCTCTCAGGATGACATGAATGTGTCTTACACAGACACAAAATTAGACGTCATTAAGACTTGAGCCTCTGTAACCAAGCGGGAAGAGGGTTTCTGTGTCACTGAGGTGAAGTAAAAGGTCATTTTTGAAACATTTGTCAGTAGGAAGTCAGACCCTTTCCATTCTTTCTGTTCATTTATAGATTCTGGCACAATAGAGAGGAAACAAATTACTCTATTTCTGGGAGCTGATAGCTCCCACCTTCTTATCAGCAGGAGCTTGTCTTACCTCTCGGTAATAGGTCCAGGATCATTTCTGTGGGATCTCGTGGTCTGCAGAGTAGGTGTACAGCCTCTGAGAAGAGAGCTATGAGATGTGATAGAAGAGGCAGCAGACCTTTTGCAAATGCTAGCCATAGGAGGAAGACTAGCATTTGTGAATTAGCATCAAAAGGAAAATTGTCTCTAGATTTGTTTCCTTTAAGGGGAAAAAGCATTCTCCTTGTTCTTACATGCCAGAAGAATTAGGGAGAAATCTGGGCTCCAGGATTCTGCAGTCACCAGCAGAATTCACATTCATGTCTTAATGCTAAGTTTTCCCCTTTAATTAATCTTTCTTCAAAGAGTATCCTATAAATTCTTTGACATATACAAATTGCTGTCTGTTCCCATGACCCATTGGTTAAAGTTTATGGAAATGAAGCACATTGTTTGAAGGAAGAAACTCTGCTTTAAGAGGTTTTGATGTAAGCTTTTACTATTAAGATAGTTCTTGACTTCTGATATATTTGGACGAATTTACTGGAGAAAGGATAAACACATAATTTGTTGAGTAACTCAGTAGCTTGAGGTTGATGAGTCAAACAGTTGCACTTAAAAGACATCAAAGCTTTTTGTGATTGGGATAGTTTAAAAATACAGTAGTAGCAAGATACTATCTTAGATCTTTTTCACACCAGAAGTAAATGAACTTGTTTTCAATTGCTCTTGGAACAAACCGAAACTTTGAGTAAATTAAAAGGATGCAAGTCTAAACAGCATAGGCATAACACCTTGATCACAGTCAGTTTGAGAGGGAGATGTACTGTGTAACTGTACTTTGTCTGGAGTTGCAGGGCAAAGACATGTACCTTATACTGGAAAATGACATGCTGAACCTGATTGACCCCATGGACCGCACAGTTCTTCATTCGCAGCCCATTGTGAGCATCAGAGTCTGGGGAGTGGGTCGTGACAACGGCCGGTGAGTCTTCGCTCTCCTTATCCCTCTGACTTGGTGCTATTTCTGTCTGCTGATACAGAGTACACATACACCCGGAGCAAGTTAGGTATCAAACCTATTCATTTGATTGAGTAATTGTGTCCCAGGGGCTATGAGAGGATGGGTAAATTCTTCTTTTTCTTGCTGGTGTTACTTTTTAAAATCCCTGGTTTTCATAGTTTATCACTTATATGCTGTTTTGCTAAACCTGTATTGAGCAAACCTTTCAGATGAATTCAGCCAGGTGCATAAAACTGCACACGCAACATTATTTTGTTTCAGATATATATAATACTTTTTTATATAAAACCATGTTTTCAAATATGTCCTGTAGTGTGTTTCTCCCGGCTGTGTGAAAGCGTGTCTTCCTGCTGGTCCAAGTTAAATGCACTACTTACAGTCTGACTATATGCATGTGTTTCCACTTTCTTGAGATATTTGATTTGATGGAGGAAAACGTTGGACTGAGGGAAAAGTAACAGGTTTAAGCCATTACTATTACGTAAAGATCTTGATGCAAGAACATTCCTAAGGGTGTTCCAGAAAACTAAGGTTTGTCCCTGAAACCTGACTGCCTGCGAGCTGAAATTCTTCCTTGCCGTAGGGAGCAACCGCAAGTGCGTGCTAAAGGCCTTCCTGCCCTGAAGGCAGTCTTTCCTTAGCTTTCCTTCCTGACTGGTCTTTTGGTAGCACCCTTCTTTGTCATGTAACATTGCTGTGGGAACAGGATAGTGAAGGTGACATTTAGAGTGGGACAGCAAGCTGTCTCTCTGTCCTGTTAAGCATTTTGATCTATCAAAAACGTTTCCATTCACCTTGAGCAATTCCAGGATCTTCGGGCAATACCCATCCTGACAAATGGGTAGTAAGGGTTGAATCACGCTAGCGACCTGCTGCTTTTTGTGTCCATGTTTGATTATTGAGATATTTGCAGAAGTAGGAGTGGGGTGTTTTTGTTTCTGACTTTTGACGGGAAATGTCATTTTGGACCTGAAAAATCTTTCCCAGTAAAAGATTTTGTGAAATTTCTTTAATCCCCCCCGAAGTTTCTGATTATCTCTGGCTGAATTACCAAAAGGAAAGATAAGTGTTTCTGTGAGCCAATTCCATCTTTCTAAATTTTTTACTTCTATAAATGACTGATGGTTGGTTTTTGGTTTTTTACTGTTTTTCACTTCCATTGGTGCAGATTTTTGAGATCTAAAAGGGGCAAATCCAGTTTGAAATGGTGGGAAGTAAAGAGGTTTTAACTTCTTATGAATAAACAATTACAGTGCTTTGTTTGCCTCAGAAAATGAGTGCATTGCACATTTCCCTTCAAGTCAGATTTTGTAGTAGCTTGCTTTGGTCAGGAAATAAATAGAGCATCTTAAGGGGCACCTAAATGTGATGCAGCTTTACAGAGTAAAGGAAGCCAGCTTTGCTTTTCATTAATTTTTTTTTGAAGCATTTACAGTTCTTTTTTCAAATATCTACATTTCTTTGGAAAATAAAATCATTCCATTATGTTGTTTATAAAATAAGATAATGAGTCACAGTTCTCCAAACTGGATACATACTTTTCATGAAGACAGAACTGGTCATAGAAACGTGGACATTGAAAGGGGACGTTTAAGAGAAATGTGCGTTTTGCGATCATGTGGCACCACAACTGTCATAAGCTTTTGGTGAAACATATCCAGGGATGTGAGGCAATAGCAAACTCTCCTAGATGAATATAAGCCACATCAGTAGGACAGGAGTTGGTGGGAAAGGTTGTGTGTGCACAGGTCATTCTGTCTGTTCTGACCTGCCATGGTATCCCACAACATTTACCAAAAACTATGTACCAGGCACAGGAAATAGCATCTCTGATTCCATTCCTGCCCAGTTTTGTGCCGTATCTGGGGACCAAAGATGAATTCCAGTTCTCTTGAGACTTCTGCAGAAATTCATGTCTCTATTAAGAAAAATATTGTAGTTATGGAGTATGTGGGTGAAGTACATGTCAAAGTTTAAAAACAAAACAAACCCAGTGATCTCCCTCTTGGTCATAAAAAGTAGAAGCTTCCTCTACTCTTTGCCTGAAAAGAGATTTTATTTCTGTCATTGACAATACAGAGAACCTAGTAGAGCAACTAAACTAATCTTCTCATGTTTCTCCTATCAGAAGAGGGAACTGGCCGTTCTGTGTTGAAACTGAACATTTCTTGTTTCTAGAGAACATGAATTTTCTTGATTGGTTGCTGTAAACAGCAGCAAGAAATAATTTATCAATCAAAATCAATCAATCAAAAACAGCCTTAATATTTCATTTGCTGGCACAATAATGTTCTTAGCCCCTTTTAGTGGAATCTGTTTTTTTCATCATAAGAAGTTTGATTTCAGAGCTTTCCTATTAGACCTTCCTAAGAATTTTGATAGATGCTTCTACAGAAATCTTGTGTCCAGTATGGCTTTCAGGACTGGAGCCCATTTTTTTGAAATTTAATTTGTTTATTGACCCATTTTAAAAAATAAGATTGTAGGTAAAACAATGTAGGTAAATGTAGGTAAATGTAGGTAATGTAGGTAAAACATTATTTGTAAGTAAAGTCAGACTGCATGTGATGTTAAATAGCAGGTAGAAGATCCAAAAGATAAGCAGAAAGAACACACTTATGACTGAGTAGTCGGATGTACAATGTGTTTTGAGCGTAGAGAGGTTAATTATGGGAAACGTGCTTTGAAGAGTACCATAAACGATGTAGAGTTTGCTGAAGAAGCACCAAAACACAAGAAAAAAGCATTTGGTGACAAGAGAACCTGAGCTGAGAAAACCATATTGTTGAGCTAGAAATTGCAGTGTATCTCTCTTCATGTATACATTAGCATGCAGTCCTTGGGCTTATCCTGGTTAAATTACCTATCGGTCCTGAGGTGAGAAACACCAGAGCCATTCATTGATTGCAAAAGCAGCTTTCCCTGATTACGAGTTTGCCATCATCAGAGAAAAGTGAGGGGAACTCATTGCTGCTTTGGTGGATTAACTGCTCAGGAAGGTGACGAAATCCCAGTTTCTGGCATGAAGCTCTTCCAGAAGTTGTTGCACATGAATGTTATTAATTCGCTACATCTTCTGGTCCAAGAGCCTGTATAATAAAATATATTGGATTTATTGTGAAAGGCAGTGTTTAAATTTTAAAATATTGTAGAAATGTATGTTTTCCTCTCTTTTGAGGTATTTGAACCCCATAACAATCTGCAGGCCCTCCTTTTTAACTGTATTTTGCTTGTAGTAATTTATTTGGGTAGATTTTGCTTTGGAAGATGAAAAGGTTTTCTAGTGACGCCTGACCAGATGATTTTCTAAGCTATGCCGTAATGAAAGATTGATGAAATAGAGATCTGCTGATGAAAGTTTAATCTGAGGATGTGTCTGCTAACTCACCTCAGGCAGAAATGTCTTCCAGGAGGCTGTAATCACTCTCTCCGTACGTTACACTACTATCTTGACCTCTAGAGTTACTTTATTTAAAACAGTTCTGGATAAGCAGAGGCTTCGTTGTTTTGTTGACTTAGGCTGTGTGGCGATTCCATGTTTTGAAAGGTAGCATCCTTTGTTTTCAGTTAATCAGTCAGTAAAATATGTTTGACCTTAAAAAAGGCCAGAGTGCCTTGGTAAAATCGTGAACAAAAGCAGGTTCCCACAAGAGTAGTTGGTGGTTATGTATGCATATATGTGTACAGATATGTGTAGACTCCGAGCGCCTATGTTTGATACATATGTGTGGGCATTAAAGGAAAATAAACATACTGTATCTGTCCATCCTTTTGGCAGAGACTGTTTCTTAGGTGATGATGTGTGGGGTTTTTAACAGTAAAAGCCACTGTACTCTGTTTGTACAGTCTTCCTCTCCTGCTGTACTGAAACCAGAGCCATGATGATTCATTTACTATTGTTTGTTAATAAGAAAAGTCCTCATACTTAAATAGTTTGATTTCAAGATCAGTAAGGTCATTGTCACGTGGAGGATTTGTGGTATCACAGGTATACAGTGCGTAATTGTCAGTGCTGTTTGCTTCTTAACAGGCAGCCCATGGCATGTTTTTTCTGGGCTTTAAAAGCATGTTGGAAAATATTAGCCTACTGAAGCTATGAAAGGGTTGTTCTTTTCACTTGCGAGCCGCAGGACTGTACATTAATCATTCCTCAGGTTGGGTTTTGTCTCCCCTTCTCAACTGCTGGTGCATGCCCTTTGCTTTCTGAGCAGCTCGCTAACAAGAAAGAGAGAAAAGGTAATGGCCCATCAATTTTGTAAAAGAGTTTCCCTTAGTACATTTCCCTGAATCCTCCTTTATCTTCATTGCTTTTCCACCAATCCAAAGCCAGCCTCAACCTCTATGGGACTTTAATTGCCTAAAAGATCACTGTTCCTTCTGTCGTGGTGTCTCCATACAACAGCAGTATATTCCAGCTGAAAAATTCAGCTGTTAGCTGGCCAGGAGGGCTGCAGGTGGGTTCAGGAGACAGCTTCGATGGGACTGAATATGCAACTAGTTGCTGGACGGCATGAGCACCTGGCATGTTGGACAAAACACGTAGCATGTGTCTTTGTTCATCCACTACTTTGTCATCACATAGCCCAGGTTTGTTTTCTCTGCATAGTTTGTGTGTTTCCCTGGCAGGCTGAGGAGGGAGGGCAGTTGCTCTTGCTTTTTAAGTGGTGGAGAGGCAGACTCTCCGATATGGGGGTTTTCTGATTGTAGGCTTTGTGACTGGACAGTGTGAAAGCTTTGTGCTCCATCCTCTGCCCTAATAATGCCCATTTTGGCAGGTGGTGGCGGGGGGGGGTTCTCTTCATCTCTGTGGATGTCTATTGCCCTGCTTCTTTGAATCACTGCTGTTTTTCTGCTGCTTAGATATCAGGGAATAAAATGAGCCTAGGAATCAAAAAGGGGAGAAAGGCGGAGATGAAGAGAGTAGGATGATGCATGCACCAAAGATGAGGCTCAAGCTGCCTCAAAAAGGGAGGGCAGACAGCTAAATGGATAGACACCCCAAGTCAGATGGACATAATCCTGTAAGGCTGGAAGAGAAGAAAGTCATGACAACAAAACAGAAATTACCTGAGCTCTGTTATGTCAGGAGCTGTTAGGGCAAGAGCTGAGAAAACTGTAGGGGTGATAGGCGTGAGAAAATGGGACAAATTTGTGTAAAGATGAGGAGGAAATGGCATAAAGTGGTGGCTGGGATTCCTCAAAATATAGAGAATTAAAAATAGTATCCTATCTTGCTGTTTCAACACCTAAATAAAAATGGCCTGGTTTCAGAGGTGTTTAGCAACTGCACTAGCCACTGACTTCCATAGGATCTCTACATATTCAGTGTCTTTTGAAAACAAATGTCTAAATACAGATTTAGGAACCTTTCTCTAGACATGCAGAATTGGAAGTTTTCACTTGAGCAACAGTGCTGCAGCAGGTTAAATGCTTTATTTTTAGTTTTGAGTGCACCTCAAGCTAAGAGGGGTGGGATGTGTCTGAGCAAGAACTGGTTTGTTAGAGGACAGAAAAGGGGTGAGTGGGGAATGTGGAAGCTGTGCTACAGGTCGAGTTCCTGTCTCATGGGGTTATGATGTGTATTTCCTAGCTGAGACTGTGTGTTTACCTATATTACCTGGCTTGAGCTCCAGTGCACGTCTATCATATGGACATGAGATTTTAGGAGGGGATGCCTGGCTTTAATTAGACAATTAAAAGCTAAGAGAAGAACAGACAATAAATACAAGTTTAGTGTGGTTGGGGTATCCTGTTATATATGTATTTTATTGTTCCCTCTTTCAGAAAATACTTTGTGTACAAGCAACACAACATCAGGCTTCAGTGATGCAGTGTGGCTTATAGCTGTGTTGTTCAGAGAGGTGTTATGGTCTTCTGGGTTTGCCTTCCCTTAAAGGTAATGATTGAATGTGCTGTGAGATTGAGTCTTTCTCTGATTCCGTCAGAGAAGCTTATCAAGCTGTACGAGATAATGAATAATAAACTTTCTCTTCTACATTAGAGAGATGCAGTCAAGAAAAGCAGAAAATAAAATAAATTAAAACTGAGATTGTGTTTGCACTTGCTCTTCTGAAAACATAACACCCTTCAAAGAATGTGCAATTCCAGCTGAACTCCTCAAACTCGGAGACACCGTTAGTCAATATTGCCTATTCCCCTAGGTCCCTACAACCTTGGAATAAGGGCAAAACATACTGTGAGGAATCATGTAAATAGAGCATAGGTGAGGGATTACACTGGAGGAAAAGGATTTTACTGGCTTTTCTGACCCATATTCTTCGCTGGTTTTTTAGAGTAATCTTTTGCTTTATCCTTTTCCCTAAGCCAACTGCATCTGAATATCCTTTTCTGTATGTTTTGATAGCATTTTCCCCTCTCGCTAAGAAATAGTTTAGGTGTTATTTAGGCAAAACTTCCCATTTATATCCATAAGGCCTGATGTTGCTGTTTGCAAGTGCAGTGTGTTCTAGGAAGGGATAATGGAACAATACAGCTGTGAAAGGGGAAATCTAGTCAAGCTTACAGAATTAATGTCTTTTCAAAGAAACATAGTTAAGTGGGTGCAAAAAGCTCTATGTGTGCATTCTTACTTTGATTAATGAAACCGGTTTAGTTTTGGGATTTAACATGAAAGACATGATAGACTGAAGATGCATTGAAATACGTCCATATTAGCTTGAAATAAGAACCCATAGTTTTGCACCAATGGATGATTTTGTATCAGTAGTGGCTTCAACTGTGTTAGGGCAACATCACTCTATCCTTTCTGCCTAATGCCACTAATGAGATGAAAAATGATTACATGTGACAGTGAGGGATTTTTTCTGTTTTACAGATGAGTCTTGTGAGCAGCTCATGTTCTTACGAACAATGGATTCACCTTTCAATAACAGCTGAGAAAAAAGGATATGCTTAGGGAGAATTTTGGCCATGGAGCTATAGATATTTGGTAATCTTTGAAAAGCTTAAATGCAGAAACAGCAGCTGAGAAGCATAGTAGCAGAAGAATAGGCTGGTAGATTAGCACAAATGCAGAGAAGTCTCACGGAGCAAAGGAATTGGGACAAACATGGAAGAGGAGAATTGTAAGGATTTCGGGGGGGGGGGGGGCAGAGAGGAACAGAGAAGCTGCTGAAGGAGAGCTCAGGGTGGTGCTGTGGCATTTGCTTGTAAAGAAGTGGGGAAAATGGCAGGAGGGAGACTACCTGACAACCATTTAAAACGTGTCACTTGCTGTGCTAGTGGCTTGAGCATGGCAACAAATGCTTAGTCACCTTAAACAGAACCCTGTTTAAGTATTTTATTGTAGAATGTCTTTAGTATTCTATATTTGTTTTCAGGAAATAATGGAAAATATTGCATAAATCTGGAAATTGTATCTAGAGTTTCTTCGGGGAGGCAGACTTTTTAAATGGCACTTGGAATTGTTCAACTGTACAGCTTTCAGTTAAGACAAATGATATGTCTAAACCTGGACTACAAATAACCACTGTGATGTAGTCAGGTTGTCTCAATTAATAAAGAAGACGGCATATTGACTGAGTCCCTGGCTTAAATTGTTTCTACAGATTTGTGCTAGAAAATCTCCACACATTCCCTACGATTCCAGCTATTAAGCTCAAAGGGCAATACAACTAGGCAGTCTATGAACTTCAGTGGTATCACACAGGTCCCTCGAGAATAGCCTGAGCTGCCTGTGAAAGTGTCTGTGGTTCAGGAGAGCTACTGACTGCCAGTTTGGAGTGGAAATCCAATGCTTTCTTCTATTATTCTTTTCACTGTATGTTCATCAAGCAGATGCTACATCCAGGCTGAATTCCTATATTTAACTGCTGCTTTAACTCTGTGGCAAAACAGTGATGCAAATGATGCAAAAAGCAGCTGCTCTCTGGCTCCGTAACTGTGAACAGAAAACATCCTGCTCCCTGGCTCTCCGCAGCCCTCCTTGTTTTTAACACCCAGTTAAAGCTTTGGTCTTAAGTGATGATCAAAGGTGGTTTAAACTTACCTTGTTTACTTTGCCTGGTCATGCACTTGGGTGCATACACAATCTGTTGCTTCCTCTCAGCGGAGGCTATGCTAACAAAAAATAGCATCCTCCTTCCCAAACCAGTTCGGGTCGATTGAAGGCGCCTGCCTTTCACGCCCCATCTTCAGCGGCACTGAAGTTAGACTCTTAGTTGCGCATCTCTCAGATGATATGTCAGCCGTAGGGACTGTGTATAGAGGGAGCTACCTATGGAATAAATTTTCACATGAGAATTAGGCTTTGACAGCCTTATGAAGGCTGTCAAATAATATCAAATCAGTAACGCTTTTCTTAAAAAAAAAACAAACCAAAAACCAAAAAACTTTACTGTATGCTTTTGTTCTCATCTCAAGATCTTGTCTAGTCTAAGGTCTCTGTAGCAGATAAGAGAAAACCAAATTAGTCCACTAGTGATTTCACTTTGCTAGTCTAATTTATATTGAAGCTGTTCATTTACTAAGAAGGTGGGCATGTAAAAACCTTCTGAGGAGAAAAGCCACAGAGAGCATAGACCACTGAAGAAAAGAGCAGTGGTTTAAGAAAAATTGTGCTAAGAATACTTACAAGCACTATGCTGGCTGAGATGTTCAATACAGCTCTTTGTTATCTTGATTATAGTATGTTTGTATGAGCAGTTACAGACTGTTCTGTGGTGGCTTACTTGAAAAGGTCAGCCTTTTGTAAGATACATATTTACTACACTTACTGTTTTCTATTGTAGGCAAAAATTTTACTTCCTAAAAATTGTTACTGTACAGGGCAAATAATTTCTGAAAAAGTAATTCAGAGGAGAAAATTTACTGTGCAATGGAAAGGGTTTCATTCGATTATCTCTGTGTTATGCTACTTAATGAAATGTGGTACATTCATGACTTTCTAATATAGCAAATTAAAAAGCAAAGGTACAGCCAGAAAAATGACCTGTCTCTAGTTCTTCTTCCTGTCCAAATAGTTTATGCCTGTACTGTACTGGTGGGTTAGAGGGAGGTAGGATGTTTCTATATATGCCTTTACTGTGTAAATATTTATATCCACCTACATAAACACACTTTTCGTGTTTGCATTAGTGTTACACTCTTGATATCAAGGGAACTTGTGACATGCCTACATATTTGTAGACCATTGAAGGTTGTCTGGAATTTGGTATATGCTACAGTAAAATAAGGTCCAAATTTTGTCCTGTGTCTTTCTCTAAGCACAGTCACAAACTTGACTGAACTGCACTGGTATAATAATTTGGAATGTCCCTCTAAAATACAAGAGGATGCTCTTGCTATCAACATACCACTTCAATTATTTAAATGTTGCATCTGCCTCGGGATGCTTTTCCACGTTTGCTACTAGCTGACTGCAATTCAAATATTTATATGCAGTACATCTTTATGTAAATCATAGCATATACTGTCTTATCCATTACATGTATTTAGAAAGCATTTTCACTTCAGGCTTTTAATTCTGAGGATGGTCTGTTGGCTTGATTCCTAACATTGGCTCCACCAGGGAAAAGGGCCTTTGTCAGTGATATTCCGCATGATTTGCCCTCTGGCAGTGGAGGTAGATCGCCTACTAAAGTCTCTTTGATACATGCAGATTGATTAGCAGAAACATAAACGCTAATTTAAGTTAAGCTAAAAAATGTTTTTCAACAGATAATTCAAGTGTCTTAAACATTTAGGGTTTTTTACTGAGTTGTTTTTGTATTTAGAAAATGCATTACATGAACATCCATATTTTTGCGAAAAGAAAATTGTGCTTTATGACATTGAAAAATCTGTATGCATTATATATCTCGTGATGATGGTCTGCTTCACATAAATGCTATTCATCTTCATGCCATAAAAAGAACTTCAATTTATAATTTGAATGATGCATTAAGCATAGAACTCAATTGTCTCTAAAATTTCAATATTTTACTGCTTGAAGTTCCCCTCTCCCTGCCTTGTTTAACTTCAAAGCTGGCTGGGTGTATGCTTGTGTGCCCTCTTAGTCTGACCAAATTCCCCTTATGATTGATGGGAAGTTTTTTATTAACTTCAACATGAGTTGGGTTAGTCCATAACTTACAGATGTGGACCTGGAAAACCTGGATACTGCTTAGCAAAATCAATGTAATACCTCTGGGATTGGCAGGATGGTGTAAATGTTATTTCTTAGCAGCGTTAGGGTTCTTCATGTAGAGGAACAAAATAGCAAGTGGAAAAGTAAGGAGCCTGCTATGAATCTTAGAAGAGTATAAAAGAGTTTGAGGTCTGCGAGGTCCAGCAAGATGGCTGGCTTCAGTATTTGGCCTGGTATGCTGCTGATCTTATGTTTAACATCGATGAAGTAAATTAATTTTTCCGCTTCAGACAAGCACCTGTAAAAGTGAGCTTGCCTGTGTTCTGGGGTGCCTGTTACTGACACATGGCAGTGTTTGGGATGATGCTGTATTTGTCAAGACGACTCAAAAAGAGGAACTGTAGATTACTTAAGGAATAATTTTTCAGTAGCTCGGAGTGGAAGAGTCCACCTGAGTCTTTATGGCCTGTCCTCTGCAATTGCAGAGACAATCTCATAGTAGTTAACATCCTTCTTTTGGCAAGGTGGTAGCAGGTCTAGTTCAGTTTGCTAAGGGTGTATTGAATAGCTTTTGCTTTGTAGTTGTTTATCATCATTCTTTCTTCATTGATTAAGAAGTTTATTTTCTGCCTGCTCCTTTTGGTGTTATCTGAAGAATCTAAACTTTACATGTATATCTCCAAAAATGTACATATACATTTAAGATAAAACATACCCAAACCCACAAGAAAACAGGTGCACTAAGGAAGATTCTTTTTTTTATCTTTTGTTTGGGCACTCGTGTATTTTAGGAAAATTACTTTTCATCTCTGCTTTTGCTCAGCTACCAATAGGAACATAATGAGGTGAATTAGACAAAGCAAACTGAGCAATTGCTCGTGCCCTCTATTCATTTATGAAGTACATACGTGGCTTCAAGGACCTTAGCTTAAAAAACAAACAAAGCCCTTCTGGGATATTGCCAACCCAGGCATTCATAAATAGTATTCAGTCTGTCACTTCTGAGCCTTTAGGATTCAAGGTATTATTTCAAACTTTCCTCATCCATCCATGGGTGCTGGAAACTTGTTTTGTGTTGTGTGTGGAGATTCTCATATCCCTGTCTGAATCCAGGATTTAAACTTTATGAAATGTTTCCTCGCTCATCCCTCACCTTGTCCCCCCTCTTTTTGAAAATAATACGAAATTTCAGATAAATTCGAAGATTTGGCACTGCTGTTGCTGATCAATAATTTGTGATGAAAATAGATGATCACAGTGATGAGGTGGGAGGTTTTAAGCTTCTAGATTGTTAAAGACTAACCAAAATTGTTGTTGTGCTCTGAGTTTTGCTAAAAGGACTAATTTTTTGTTGCCTGGAAATGTCAAAATGTTTTGCTTCAGGATAGGATGGACACCTCAGAATAGCAAAAGGCAGGGCAAGCTTGGGAAACGTTTGTTTCTCTTCCTGTAGGGCAGAAGTGGAGCTTTGAATGCTGCAGGTGCAGGAGCTGGGATGCAAACTTGCTTCTGCTTTTATCTCAGGTGTAGGACTACAAGTCTACAGGTCTACAAGTGCGAGCCAGCAGTGTGAGTGTAGCTACTAGAGCTAACTACCTCTCCACCTGCAAAAATACGCTCTTGGCCTCACAACATGAATTTGTTGCTATATTATTTTCCTTTTGTTCAAACTGAAATAAACTGCAACCTGAATCCAAGTTCCTTACTCATAAACTCATTTTCTTTTTTCCTCAAAATTTTCTGTATGTGAAACCCGTGGATCCAGTCCTTGCACACGCTCAGGGTGGGCATGAGGATCTCAGCCACTGATAGTGGTTTTGTTTCTTTAGTCCAGCCACAGCTCTGCTGATACTACCAGGGCTGTGTGTGGTGGGATACTCGGTATTTTGCTCTGAGGTAAACAGCTTCTGGCCATGCAACAGGAATATTTGATCAAGGTGGGGAGAACATGATCCCACCTCTGTGTCTAGAGTATAAACTAATTTCATTTACTCGGATGCCCTGCTGTTCACTGGCAGTTCAACCAGAGAGTTGGGCATATCATCACTGCCAAGTGCATGGAGATCTGCCCAGATTCTTCACTGTGTTAAATATTCACTCCCTGATTATGAGCTTGGCTGAACCTTATCTCCAGCGAGGAACACAGCAGCTTGGGGACATAGAACCCAGCTGGGGACCCATGACAGAGCAGCACGTGATAGCTGAGAGAGGCTGGAACAGCACGTGTTGTATTTATACACCAGGCATGCCCCAAAACACCCCTGCTGCCTTGAATTTGGCAATTTTGGCAGTGCAGGAGTTGAATTTGTTGGATCTTCATCAGCTGAGCACTCTCCTGGGCAGTTTTCGCCTTGCCAGGGCTGGCTGCTTGTGATCTTTTTGTCAGTGTAAATTTGACCCGTTACCTGCTGCAAGCTCATTTCTTTTGCAGCATGTAGGGAAAGTGCAGTAAAAAGATCCCTCCTGCCTAGTGATTTGGTTGCAAGCTCACAGCGCTGGCTGGCAGTAGGAAATGGGACTCGGTGCCGTGTTTGTGCTGGAAATTTTTTCACATGGTTTATGGTAGCAGTTGTTGCTGGGGAGAGCCTGTCAGCCAAACTCAGCAGCTGATGTCAAGTGCTGCAACTTCCATGACTCGTTTCAAAACTTAAGTTATTGATGATTATTCTTTAAAACCCAGCTCATGAAATAAGAATTTTGTGTGAGTTTCACCTTTCATTTTCAGAATACATATATTTGGCCAAGTAAACTCAGGAGTCAGAAATCAGACACCACCACTCCCCAAAGCTTATACCTAAAATTTTAAGCTCGTGTTTGAATTCACATTTTTGGGTGGGATTGAGGATTGGTAAAGCTAAGTTTTGCCAAAATGACAAACGCGATGCGCAGTTGTAGTTACTAAGCAAATTGCATGTGCACAAACAGGAAGACATTGGGCCCAAATTGTTTTTCATTTTCAGAAACTCCTTGCTGGCCAAGCCCTGGGAGATTTTACTATTGCTGGTGACAGAGGTAAATCTGTTGCCCTTTCCATAGACAGCAACTAGAAACAACAAACTTAGAGGAGCAGAGTGTGGGGCAAGGGAAAGGGAAGCTGAAATGCTGATACCAGGGCAACTTGTTTCTCAACAACGGAGGCAGTATGTTTGTATCTAGCCATACCATTAGTGAAAGGTGCACAGGCAGTAAGTATCGCATCTATCACATACCAAAATATCACAACCAACACAGGATTAGAATTCAGTCCCAGTTCATTTACTGGATAGCCAGCGCAAAACTCGAAGACTGGGATGTAGTTTTAATTATACTTATTTTTACAGGTTTCCGAAGTTCTGCTGAATCTCTTTTCTTGTACTGAAGAGAGGTTCAGGGAAGAGTGGTTCTCTCCCATAAACTGTTCCAGCATATTAAAACGGCAAAGTCTGGCTTCTCTCCTTAGAAGCCTTTTAAGTCAGACTGTGACATTGTTCTCACGGCTGCTGTCATTTGGCCAGCTGGAAAACTACCATATCCTGTTGATGCTACTTGCTGAGAGTAAAAGAGAGAGGAGAACAGCAATGGAGAGGGTAGTTGTCATCAGATTAATTCTGTCTTCATTTGCAAGTTTAAACAAGTTATGTTGAATGTATATTGGAACCTGGATTAAAAATGTAGTGCATGTATACTGCATGTTAAATGTTACTGCATTTAACCAGTTTCAGGTGCCATTTTGCTTGTCCATAAAAATGCCCCTTTCTTTCCCCACAAGTGAGTTCCACATTTGTGTCAAGACTTTCAAGAACTTACTTGTTTGCTTCAGTGCAAAAATTATTTCATGGCCTTGAATTCTTGTTAGCACTGGGCATCCAGCACATCCAAGAAAAAGAGAGTTGGATCTGTTTCTTCTTAGGCAGCACCAACAGATTTGTTTGTTAAATGCCAACCTGTTGCTCCCGTGGAAATCAGCGGAAAGCTTTCGGGATGGCACAGGTTTTCACTTGAGCGTAACTAGTCCTGCCAAACCTTGTTGTTGATACGCAGGAGGGAAGGAAGGAAGGAAGGAACCCCACTAGACTCTCAGGGTATATTTAGGCTGTGAACAAACATCCTGCTCCCAATGCATCTGTGCGGCTGGAAGTGACTGCCAGAAAACTGTCCTTAACTGCTTTTCACCCTCTCAAATCTGCTGGTGGAAATACCCGTGGTCGCGTTCGCTGCCCTGCTTTCACTCACGTTGAACTCAGCTAGTTTAAAGAGGCTGGTTGATTGGCATTTGCCATGTTGGCTCGTTTTCCTTGAGGAGGGCAGGGTGTGATCCCACGAGCAGCTCTGCTGGCACATTTGAAGAAGCGAGTCCCTTGGGTGGGGAAGAGTGATGTGCAGGGTGGTGATCCATGTCCTCGTGCCATTGCAGTTGTGCCTTGGTCGGAGTTTGCCTCCCCCCAGTCCTCTCCTGCATCCAGGAGGAGTAATGTGCAATGCCACAGGTAGCTATGAAAGCTGAACACCCCGGGATGGGGTTTAAGCCCCACCACATTTTGAGTGCAGTCCCTGGGGAAGCAGCTCTTTATTGCTGGTTGAGCATGTTTGATGGGGGGTTTTGCCGAATAAAAACCAGGGCTCCAGGAGCATTGTGTTTACTGTCGCCTTTAGTGCAAGCAACACCTCTAAATTAGATTTACTGTTATTGTATGTGTCAGTTCTGGAAAATCAAATTATTTGGTGTGTTTGTTCTTACCGCTCAAGGATGAATCTCACTTCTAGCATAAGCAGGTATAATTTCATTGAAGTAAATGCAGTTGTACTTCTGTCTGAATTCTTGGATTTGGCCGTAAATCTTTGCTGCCTTTTAAAGAGTCTTTCTCTGTTGCATTCAGTTCAGTCACACCGTGAAAGCTTTGCCAGAGGTTTTGGAAAATTGGGAGGGGAAGACTCCCTGCGCACTTCAGCTTTCCCCAAAAGATTGCTTCTGTCACAGCAGATTAATCTTGGAAGTTTACAGGCTAGAAACACAATGCGTAGCAGTGAAGATTCGTTAAAGGGGGAGGAGAGGGGCCTCTTCTGCGGGTCAGAGCACAGGGAGCGCGCAAATGGTAAAAGCGGTGGGAAGGGAGGAAAAGACACACCCCTGATGGAGCGGTGCCTTCCAGGGAGAAGCACCCACTCGCTCACAGCTGGAGCCAGCGAACACAAGCATGCACAGTCCGTGAGGAGGGTGGGAGCTGACATGATGTGCTTCAACTCGATGCACAATGAATGAGCTGCTGTTCTTGGGGGTATTCGGCCCCCATCGTTGAAGTACAAGTACACGGCTGCATCAAGTGCACTTTGCATCATCTGATGCATAGATACACGCTAATGGAGACGAGGACCAGGCAGAGCATTGAGTTGGGTGTTTGTGTGTGACGTGCTTGGCATTAAATCCCTGTTTGCTGCAACAAAAAGGTAAGAAACTTAAAAAGTGGCAAGGAAAAAACCTCAGCTTCCCCCCCCCAGACAACATCTCACGTTAGGAGTAGCCTTTGTCTCGAGCTGTATTTTCAAAGCTATGGTCCATTAGTCTAAAGCTTCTGTGTGGATGCCTGCAAGGCAAATTACAGCGCCTCGTGTGACAAAGGCAAGTCAGATTTCTTTTCTCCAAGAGCTGACACTTAACAACCTTCAGGAGAGCACTGTAGCAGAAATGCTGGACTGTGTGCTGAGCAGTAAGTATTTGATTCTGTTCTCCCTCTCCTTTATCCCTTGCTCATTTGAGCAGTCAGCTAACTAATGCATCTTGATCATCAATAGGTTTGGGGGTCTGTGTTCAGCTCAGAATTACATGTTCCTAAATTGTCTGTGGTTACTGGCTGCATATTGACCAGCCTGATTTGTAGAGGATGTTCATAATTTGTTTTTACTGGTAATGCTGTATTAATGGATGAAAAGATGCTGTAGTTAAGAACAGCAGAAACCTCATTTACTGAAGAGAAGAAACCTCCCTGTGTTTTTCCCCAAACATACAGTGTCTGTATAATTATTTATGTGTAATTCCCAGCTAACTTCTAGCTAGCTAGTCTTGGCTTTCTTCTTTCAGCCCATAATTGTGCACTTCGAAATCTTTGTAGAGCTCCAAAAGAAGTAAACATGTTTAAGGACAGAGGAAGTGTTACACCATGTGTGAGGATATGTGCATGTAAAGATATATTCAGCTGAAGTGAAATGGTTAATGGCTCTTTTGACAGAAGAGGAAACTTCATGATTTACATGTAATATATTGCCTTGAGGTCTCTGTGCTTGCTTAATCCTATCTGTACTCATAAAGAATTTGCAGCAAGAGAAATTTCATTGATTTAATTGATATATAGCTTTGAATCCTCATTAAGTTGGGTGCAGAGGGCAGGCAAGAGAGACAAGCACATTTATCTTTTTCTTTAAACTCAGCAGCTTCACTCTTAAATTAGGTTTCTCGCATGTTATGGAACCTCATTGCTCTCCCCTGTTCTGTGTAGTAATTTTTGCTTTCTTAAAGGATACCAAACATTGCTGAGTCTTGATCTCTATCAGGGAAATATATGAAGTGTTTCACCTCTTAAAACTATGGCGTTAATTATGTTTCTGTAACTGTTAACTTGCAGTTAATGTAATAATAACAACTTGTGAGTGAGGAAAATGATATTATTTAGCGCTGGAGGATTTCTCAGTAAAAACTGGCTTATTTATTTTCATAAGGAGTTAAAAGAGAGGAGGAGAAAGATAGTGGGGTTTTACTATGTAACAGCAGTTAGAGTATGTTTTTATAAAATACAGATTAGTTTTCCCTTCTACAACAGTGGATATATATATAAGTAAATAAAATAACCCTATCTATGAAGATATTTTAAACACTGATCAGTTGCAATACAGATGAGGCTCAAACAAACTGTGTATATTAGTATTTTACATAATTAAGGTGTGTATTCAATGTCCGTGGTGTTTCTTGTATTGTTAGAGTCTGTTGGGTATCCTGTTGGGCAAGGCTTTCTGGTTTGCCGTTTGGAGTTTCCTGTGTTTTATGATGTGAAGTAAAACTCTTGTGTTGCTGTGGACAAAATTCTTATCTAATTGATACTAGAGTGCTAGTATCGATTCAACTCTTCTGTATAGCTTTAACTTGTGTTAGAGTGCAGACTTTGCTCCAGTGTAGTTTGAGATAGGCTGAGATGTCTTTACTCAGTGGGTGAAGTTAATCCAGGTCAAAACATGAAATGTAACAATTCTAAAGCAGAGGATATCAAGTCAGTAAGAAGTGTTCAGTTTAATTTCCTCCTATTAGAAAATAACTGGCATGTGCCCAAATTTGGTTTGGTACCTGCCAGAGAAAACATACCTTTTCGTTGTTGTTGTATTTTGATGTGATATTAAAGTGTTCTCTACGTGTTTTAAGAAGTTTCCAAATTGATGTGCTGGAATATCTTTATGGCTGAATTTAATAATTCTTAAAATTAAAACGGAAAATCTCGTACCAAACTGATCCATCTAAAATGGTGGTATGGTGATTTGGGGAAAAGGTGGTCTGCTGTTGAAAGTTCTTTTCATACTGCCAGAAACGTGTTTATTTTCCCTAACAAGCCAAACGTAACATTTCCTAAGGAGAGGGAAAGCAATGGTCTGCACTGGGTCATGAAAGATACCCCTGGCTTACATCAGGAGAGGAGGTGCCTGGGGTGTCCATGTGCTGCAGGGAGCTGTAAGTGCACTCACTCTTTCATCTCAGGCCTTCAGTCACTGTCATTTAGTGTGTGCAGATGAGGGAGACCCTGAAGAAATGGTAAAGTGACCTGAGGTTGCTTATTTATGAAGAGGACTTGAGGAATAACAAGGAACTAGCTTGCCTGTCAGATACCAATGTGATGTCTAACACCCAAACTATCAGTGGGACATACTGATTCAGAGCCTCTGGTCTTATGAGTACAATTCAGTCTTTACAAAATTCAGTCTTTACAGTGAATCCATATAATGTGTCAGGCTGCCTCATATTTTCTTTTTATTTTAAAAATAGAATCTGACTAGGTTATAGTAGTCTTCATAATATATGATTAGCAACAGAAGGCTAGATCAAGCCATCAATTTTTAAGCAGAAGTCGTCTTTGCTACCAGTGGAGAATTGCTTAAAAATTGATGGCACAATCTGGTCCACAGTGAGCAGGGGATTTCTGCAGAAAGTGTTAGTTGTACTTCTACTCAGTCTCCATCCTGGTGGTGACAGGGGCCCAGAAACTCAAGGCCAGTCTGCTGGAATAGTCTGATACTTATTGGAAGACAAAAGGCTTAAGGACTATTTAAAAAAGGGGGGGGGGGGGGGGGGGGCGGGCGTTTAAAAAGCTACCAAACCCTTAGAAAAATTATAAACCACAGCCATTTTCCTTTCAGTGAAAAGCAACTATATTTCTCTAATGGCATACGTAAGTGAAGGACATAATCATTGTCTAAGCAACAGAGAGACTTCCAAATGCACAGAAATGAAGGTTTTTTCCTTTATTCATGTTATGTTGTTGAGGTGTAGATACATTTTACACAAACATTTTGCTGCATTAAGTGCTACTAGACTTCGTAATTAGAAATTAGAAAACCAGAGTAGGGCCTCTTCTGTGCCTCAGAGGATATGCTTGGGCAAGTACTTATAGCTGTAAATAAAGATGAAAGGCTCATGCCATGCATCTTTTTAATCAAGTAAAATGTATTTTACTCCACTAAAACTCTCCAGTAATTGAAAGCAAAGACATTTCAGCTGGTCGTTATCTCTTAGGAAGAGAGATGGCGAGGGCTGCTGCCGATGTGTGTAGTCCCACGTGAAAATAACGACTGCAGAGGCTGGAGGGCAGACCTCTGTACTTGCTCAGGGTGTAGGTGACACATAGCAGCCTTATTTTCTCTGATCTGCTGAAAAAAGACAGTTGGGGAAGTTGCAGTCAGCCAGGCTCCAGGGGAAGCTACAGGAATGAAGAGGTGTGAAGTGTTAACTTCTTCACCCTGTTAGCTGAATGCGTCAGTCACAAAAATGGTTGGGCTGTAGACTTCAATTCACCCTGCCAGGTACAGGGGAGTAGACTCCTAACCCTCTCCCAGGCTCATGCGCAGTGTGGTGCCACACTAAAACACTAGCCGAGCATGGGAGCATCGCCTCCATTAAACACCTTATCGGAGATGCCAAGAACAAAACCTGTTGTGTTTGTTGGTGTGGTTTGCTCTCCATCACATTGTAGTCTTACAGTGGCCCTTGTTGAAGTAGAAGACACAATAGTAGCAACTGTGGAGTATTTGGAGTCCAGGACGTCTGTCCCGGTCATGGGGGTGAATGGGCGCGTGGGGTACCTGAGCTGCCGGGGCTCTCGGGCATGTCGTTTCGCCCCTGCCAGCCTCCCTCTGCCCACCGCTGAGACAGGCCCGTAGGCTGGTCGTCTGCCTGAGCATAGCATCGCCATGTCCACCTGCACAGCACGTCTCTGTCCTGTGGGTTGAGGTGTTTCTGTTAGAGTGACAGGAAAAATGTTACCCTGGAAAGGACTGCAGCAGGTCACCTACACCAGCCTCCTGCCCAAAGCCCGGCAAGGTTCAGGATTACCTTAGGGCCGTTCCTCGTTGATAGTTTTAAAAATCTCTAAGGACAGAGATTGCGCGGCCTCTTGGAGTACCTCTCTGCGGGCTTACCTGCTCTCTTGGCAAAGAAACTTGGGTTTGCTACATTTTTTAAACCCTCCCATGAGCAAGTGGGAGACATTAATTAGATCCTCTCCCTGTTACCTCATCTCCAAGCTAAACAAGCCCACCTCGTCTACAGGCTAAACAAGTGTGGTTCCTGCAGCCGTGGTGGCCCTCGGCTGGACTTGCTCCAGTTTGTCACTCCCTCCCATGTTTGGTGGGCCCAAACCTGGATGCAGAAATCCAGATACGGCCTCACAAGTGCCATGTGGAGGGTGATTTGGGGGCTCAGGGGTGATATCACTGCGCCTCTCAGTTTGTTCACCTCCCAGTGAAACCTCCATTACCCTTCAGTTTGTGGGGTGGGCATTGTGTATCAACGATCAGCCTCCAGGATGCAGCTTGCATCAGTCACTGATGTACAAAACCTGGGGCTGGAAGGAGAAATTGTCTTATACTCAATCACTGTCATGTATTGTGAAGACCTGTCCCGCAGGACGGTGCCCCACCGGTTACACTGCTCTCTGCAACTGTCTTGCCTCTGCTGCATCCCTGGGCCGGGTACGACCCTCTGCGAGAGGAGTGCGGGGGAAAGAGGGTGATCAGGGACACAGGCACCCTCGGCAGTACTGTAATACGCTGCTTCCAAAGGCGCTAATTGGAAAACAACCTGGAATAAATGGGCCTGGCAGAAATGGTGGGGAGGAGGAGACTGTCACCCCCTTCCCAGGGAGGCAGCGTCCCCTCGGGGCTCGTTCTAGGAGGGGGGCTCCTTTCTCATGCCTCTGCAGGCTGGAAGGTCATGGGCTGTTTTCCTCAGAGGTCTTGGCCTTTTCCCCTCAGAAATGAATCTCAAATGCTGTGTAGCAACCCTGACACAATTTTCTAGGTATCGTCTTCCCATATTATTGGCAGGGTCTGGCTTGACCCCTTTTAACTCAGTCAGCTTGGAAAAGGATATAAAGAGCACCATACCGAAGCACTTGCACAGCTGCTCTTGCAACATTTCTGGCACTTAGAGCCATCAGCAGAATCTGTCATTTGAACTGAAACTTTCCATGTCTGCTTTTTAGCCTTGGGGTGAATTTTTTACAATTTATAAGTTTAAAGGTAAATCATTCAACCATATTCAAGCTACCAGAATGTGAAGAGAATAGAGGCAAATAGTCTTTTGTGTGGAAATAATTCATAAATTACAAGACACTCTATGAGGAGATACTGGGTTAATTGGAAAGCTGTAATTAACTGCTTAGAAGCAGGATACAGCCCCCCTTGATTTGCATGTATCCCACAGTATGGGAGTCCCCCAGCCAGAGCCCCGCTTGTTCCTCGCTGCTCGGGGAAGTCCAGCAGCCAACTGCTTGTATTTTTCTCTCACCTTCTTGAATTTCCTCCTGTGCTTTTTCTTTGTCTGTGCTTACAGGTGCAATGGTGATTGTTCTGTACAATTGTATATTGCATAACAGTAGGGGAATTAGCAGATCTCCCTTTAAGAGTTTGCACCAGCAGGTCATGTTTTGCGTCTAATTGTACTGTGTTCAAAATCTGCTAGATCCAAGACATTTCTTTTCCCCCCCTTTTTTTTCCCCTACTACCTTGTGTCTAAATTGCTGGAAGATTTTTCTAATATAAAGCTTTGTTCTGAGAGGTAATCTCTGTTTGTCCACTTCATATAGAGCCAGTGATTAATGCATGAAGAAAATTATATATATTTTGCTTCTCATACTACTTAGAAACATTGACTGTATTTGCCGGGAAAGTAAAACTGATACTACTTTTTCAATTCTGATTTTCAAATTGGCGCTGAAATACAGAATCAAGGGCCGTTTAGGCTTGAAAAACTTCCAATATTTGCAATATTGAGATCTAATTTTAACCTCTTAATTTATAAAATGGTAGCAACAGGCATGGTGAAGTCCTTGCTGATTCTGCAAAGCCTAGTAGAAAGTCCATGTAGCTGAAGTGAAGGAATGAGTGGGGTTTTGGTTGGGGAGATCCACACGGGTCACCACTGGATTTTGAAAAGGGGAAACTCCCAGTTCACGGCATAGAAGGAAGTGGAGAGCCCTGTTTCTTCTTTACAACGAGGCTAAGTGTCACACTTCCATTGTAAAATTTCTGGGAATATCCATTACATTTGTAAATACGGATCTTCTTTCCAACTTGGCTGCTTTCATAGAATCATAGAACAGCCCAGGTTGGAAGGAACATCGAAAGACCATCTGATCCAACCTTTCATGGCAAAGGGAGCCTAGATGAGATTGTCTAGCACCCTGTCCAGTCACATCTTGAAAACCTCCTGTGATGGGGACTCTGTCACATCCATGCAGAGGTTGTTCCAATGAATGATTGTTCTTCACAAGGAGCTACATGGAGATTACAAGGGGCAACGGCTACAAGTTGCGCCAGAAGAGGTTTCATCTCGACATAAGAAAGAAATTAAACCTCCAGCAATGTACATATGCATCCATGTGTGACTTGCACTCCTGTGTTGGACAGATGCATTAGCTAACCATATGCACGTTTAGTTAAAACCTGGCTTAGAAAGCCTATGTTTATTCCAGATCTACTCACTAAGCCATTTCTGAGTAACAGATCAATCCCTGTAAGCTTTGCAAGCTTGCTTAAGTAAGATGTCTAATGGAAATTGGATCCCTTCCCTTCAGTGTGCTCTGTCTTTAATCCTGCCCTTATTACTTGAGACGGGGTGATTTTCCACTCCACTACTTTTTTCTCAGAGTCAGTTACAAACTAGGATGATGTAGGGTCCCACATTTGTGCACAGTGCATGAACCTTGCTTGGATGCTCCCTGGAGATGAGCCCTTCTTAAAAGAGGGGAGTCGCAAATGCATGCGGGAGACAGGGACAGGAGAGCAGGACTAAGTAGCTCTCTTCTGGAGAATGGTTGTTATCCCTGTAGAGACACTATACATTACATAAAGTGGTGTCCTGTTTTTAAGGAGGGGTGGGGAGAAGCAGGCAGCAACCCATCTTGTTCCCCAGCACAGCTAACCCTTTGTGGTAATGTCACGGGAAAACATCTACTTTCTTCACACAGCAGCTCCAGAAGTGCGCCTGTACCTGTGAACTCACGCTGCAGGTGTTTCGTGGTGGCTGGCATGACCTAGAAAGCAGCCAGCTGCGGTGGGTGCCGGGGACCTGCAGCAAGCCCTCCCCGGGGCTCAGGCAGGGAGCAGGGCAGGCAGAGCCGCTCTGCAGGGAAGGGGGAGAAGGGCAGCCCCCAGCCAGGGAAGGTTGTGCCTCTCCTGCCCGCCTTCGGGAAAGGGGTGTTGGTTAGGTCGTACCGAGAGCTGGTGGTTGCTGAAGTGCTTCAGAAATGAAGGTGTGTAGTGATCTTATACATCCTGGCTTCAGCTCGGTGCTCGTGTGAGGTTGTTCCCCAGGCTGTCACTTCTTCAGGGTGCAACTTTCAGAGGAGCCCAAGTGACCTTGGGGCATGAGCTTCTGGAAAAGGCATTAAAAAAAACTCACAACGATCCTTCTGCTCTTTCAATTTAAACAATGTAAGGTTTTCACAGCCTGAAGAATTATTCTTGTTTGTTTTGTCAGTGTCTGCTTTAAATAGTGTTATTTTGGAAGAAGGAAGGTTCATGCACTTTGTATGTCTATTTATGCTTTCTGCATACTACTTCCCGGACTTGTGTGTGGTATTTTAAGCTTGATTACCTCTCAGTGTTGATATGTCTGTGCTGCCTCTCTAAATTCAGCTGATGCCTGTTGGCTTCATTGCATGTTTCCAAAAATACAAACTTCAGAGCAACGGGATTCAACCAAAACAAGTGTTGAAATAGTGGCAGTACACTTAAATACACTGTGCTACAAACAAACAGTGAACACTAAATGTACAGCACTTCTTTCAGCTACTCTGTCTCATCATATGCTGGAGGTCTGTCTGTGTGAGTGCTTTCTAACTTGCTCTTTCTGTTTCTTCATGCTTCCCTGGATTCAGAGAGAGGTAAATGATTTTTGTTTTTCCATTATTCTGTGTGTTTATCCTTCCGGCATGCACCAAACAATGCTTGTATTGGTTTGCTTTTATCAGTGAACAGAAGCTAAACTTCAGTGAGTAAATTCATCTCTCTCTGTCACCTTTTCACCTTGCTATTAACAGTATTTGTCAAGTTGAATTGCCTGCTGTTTTTTTTTTCCAGGTCCCAAACCCTCAAGTACTAGAACAGTTTAAAATCATGCAATGCAGTGGGTTTTGATATTTGCTTCTACTGTTTTGAGTTTAAAATTTAGACGTTTTTGTTCTCTGTAATCTGAAATGCAGGAAAGTGGTATTAAAATCCCACCTTTTATTTAAAAAAAAAAATTAAAAACCAGGATGCTAAGAGCAGGGCATTTAAAAGCTAAGTTTAGCAAGAGTTGGAAGCATCGATGTTTATTTCCTATTTTTAGTATTTGTTTCGGATCCGGCTGGGTTGGTCGCTTGTCTTTCGAGTTTGAAGAAAAGTTGTCCCCAGTATGTTTGATTTGTTTGGATGTACAAAGGGATCGTTTGGAATTCTCTACAATGCTTCCTGTTTCATGGGAGCGCAGACAGTAAGGCTTTGTAGTCAGGTGCTTTGCAGCACAAGGGCTGCAGCCACTCCAAAGGCTCGTACTGATGGAATTGCATCCCTCAGATGAGATTTGGGGTTTGTTTGTTCTTATAAATTGTAAGGACTTGAAAGTGGGACTGGACGGAAGGAATGTGGTTTAGAGATGTGGACTGTTCCTCGCATTCGCTTTGTGGAATATAATGAGAACGATTTCTAGGCTTGACTGATTTTTAATCAATTCTTTAGGCAGTGTTGGCCTAGGGAAATGTTTGAACTTTCTTGATTATGGCTTTGCAATCTAATGTAGATTTCATGCACGTGGGAAGTGATGATCCTCCCAGACTAACACTGGCAAAACTGTGCTGCAAGCAGATTCGTGGGTAGTGTCTGTGTGCGATTGCGGTGTTCTCTGAATAATAAAGAACAAAGGAGATCTAGTAAGGATTGCTTATAAAATAAATCACACTGGAGAGATTAACTGTTCTAGTATAGTCTACTGTCTTCTTCAGTTAAATCTGTAGTAGTGCTTTGAGCATCTCAACTTGATATATTTCTTTATTAAACCTTTAAATATTCCTTATAAACAAAGGCCCACATCTTTCAATTAGATCTGGAAGATAGAAGCATTGTCAAAAATAGCTAAATACATATTTGTCAAAATCAAATTTACAGGATCTGCTGCAAAGAGGCTGTTCAGAAGTTCACAGGCATAATGACACATTCATTTACTTAAAGGAAGTTCAGCATTCATCAAAAATGCTAGACTGGCCATCCTGAGGAGTTAAATCACTTTGTGATGCTACGAAGGAGAAGCAGCAACTGCAGTGGCCTTGACAACCTACCTCATTTGTGTGCCTTTGCCTTGAAAACTGTGCTGTGCAGGGTAGGAAGGCAGCCCCCTGCCTGCGCATATTTCATAAATGCTGTGAAGCAATTAAGGAAAAAAAAAAGTCACCATGAAAAATTTGTGGCAATAAAGTCAGTGGTCAGTGATTTTCATAGGCTCTGCCCCTGAAGTTCTGTCTTCCTTTAAGTTCATTTATAAAACAAGCTGAGGTCTAACCTGCTGCTTGACTTTTCAACTTGCTGCATCTGGCTAACAGTTGGTGAGCAGCAGTAAGCCTCATCTGCCCCCAAGCACCAGCTGAACGTGGCACACTGGTAACTGGGGTCCCCTCGTGCTGCTGGCGTGCGGTGAGGAGTCCTGTATGTTCTGACGGAGGTGGCCTGTGCCCCTGGGACCCTCTTTCCAGTGCCCTGCCAGCGCTACAAGATGCAGTCTCCAGGGCAGTCTTGGTGGTGACCACGGCACAAGTGATCATGAGGTGAGGTTGGGCAGGAGGACCAGCATGGAACGTAAATCGTAGGTGTACAGTCTGTACTGTTTTCACTGTGTTAACACAGCTCATGGATCTGGAGAGCTTAGATACTGAATTGCGCTTTGACATGGCTCCATCTATGTAAATCTGTGGCCCTTTGCAGGGGTGGAATATAGCCCTTGGTAGTAGAAAGGGAAATGATTTGTAACATCTCACAGCCATCTTCCTGGCTAGCAAGGCAGCAGTGGCAAGGCTGACGGGAGTCCTGTCCCCTCCCTACAAAAGGAGGTGGGCAGCATTGAGATGTGGGAAGCGCATCTCGGGGAATGGCTTCTGTGGCTTCATGAGGATCAGGCCGCAGGAAGGAAATTGGAGTGAAAGTCGTGCAAATGCTTTCAGGCTTGGAAGCGCTGGGCTCTGAAGGGCTGAGCTGGGTATCGGACGTATCAGCTCTGTGAGGGTTTTAACAAATTTTGGAAGCATGCAGAACTGTGGCCATGATAAGACATCAAAGAAAAACCGGCAGGCTGTATGTTTTAGGGCTGCCAGATTAAAGCCTCCGAGTATCGCACAAAGTAGCCATAGCTCCTCCTTGAGAGTTAGCAAGTGACGTTATCAAGGAATGAAGCAAACAGCCTTTCAGCAGGGGATAATTTGCCCTACAAATGTTATGCATGAATAAGAAAAACAAGCTATGCTGTGTCAATGCCAGACCATTTGAGGAGAATTCAATAAATGCAGAACTGATGTTTTGCTGCAAGGAAACCCATTTTCAAGTTGTGTGAGAATTGAAATAAGAAAAGTCTCCCAAAAGTCTCTGCTTGGGAGGACATCTTAACTACTTGGATCAAAAATTAATGACCAGAGTAATGTAGTGGTGGCCAAGTCTGCCATTCTGAGTTGTAACTGGGGAGCAGCCAAAGAGGTGCAGAAGCTCTGTGGGGTGGAGCACTTGGAACGGAAAAAAATTGCAAGGCTTTCGTACGTTTTTAGGATTGCCAGCAACTGTCAGAAACGTAGGGAAAATTCATTCTCTCCCACATCTCTTCCAACTCGAATCATTGAGGAGAGAGAAGTACATGTGGTTAAATGCACCGTGACTGTCTGGGGGAAACGGGAAGGAGAAGACTCATGGGAGTAGTCATTTTTCTTCCTCCTCCTGCAAGATTTGATTCCAAAGTGGTTGGTGTAGTCACCTGGAGAAGGCTTCCTTTAGAGGGTGTGGAAGGGAAGCAGTGGTTTCATTCAGTGTCTGTCTGGTATCTGGTAGGTGAAATGGAAGTTGAAAGGTCCTCAGTAAATCTTCTACAAACAGATTTTGCAGCTTGTGTGAATCCTGTTTATTTTTTCTAGTTCTGGTTTCTTACCTTTGGGTTTTTCTCCCTAACTTCTCAAACTCCATGACGGGAGCCTAATAAAAAGACAAGTGAACTGAACAGAGTCCCAGACTTCATTTCAGCTCTAAATCAGTCCCCTTCCTCCTATGTGAAAGAGTAGTCTTGTTAAAAGATTTAAAATGTTAATCCAGAAGATCTGTAGTTTTTGTCATAAATATTACTGCAGGATTTCTTGCACCTCATCTTCTCTGCTGTTTGTGATCCTAGAATATTTGCGTGTCATAGAAAAACCACATCAGAGCATGGTCTTGTTAGTGTTATATTTATTTGCTTTTCTTCTCATGTGTTTCCTCTCACTTGCCTTGCTCTTCTCCTTCTCTGCTTATTTACTAACTGCACCCATGAACATTCATGTCTGACTGGTGAATAGCAGCCTACCGCCGGGTGCCTTTTGACCCTGCTGTGCTGTAGCTGTGGCTGCTCTCCCCTTTTTTCTTCCTGCTTTCACAAATCACTGGTCAATTGTTTGCAGGAAAGCAAAGTGAAGCCTGAAGGTTATAGACTCAGCAGACTTTTTCCCCACAGCCCGGCGGTGTGTGCTCTGTGACCCTGCAGTCGCAGGAGTCTGTACACCAGTACATAGAAATCAACATTCATCTTCTGTAGGCTATTCTGGATGAATTTCAATCAATTTTAAGCCAAGCCCAGAGGATATCATTTTCTGGTTCAAGGATTCTTGTTACAGTTTGTAATACATAAATCTGTAAAGCAATTTACATTTTCCTGCATGTGTATCATTTTAATATAGTTGTTTTAAATAGTGGCAATTTAATTTTGATTGATAAGAGTCAAAATTTTTATTTCAGACTTCAAGGCTAGGGTGTTGGGTTTTTTTTAACAAAAAAAAAAAAAAAAGGATTAATGCAGTTCTACACTCCTTTGAAGAAATAAGTTTATAGTGAGAAGGTAATGGAGGATGTGCTGCCCTTCCTGGCTGTACCTAATTGGGACATCTCCTAGGACTTTAGCCTAATAGTGGCAAATGGCTATGACTGCTACTCAAACAGGACAGCATTAGCATAAATTGCATTTAATGTGATTATATTAATCCCAGGCTGAGCAGCTAAGTGATGCTTAGCCAGGTGTTAAATAGGTATGGTATCTAAGGTTTAGTCAATTACTGTAGACATTTGCCAATTAAAGAGGGCAAAAGAGCAAATAAAAATGGAATTCCTTTCTACTTAACACCTTACATTGTCTTTGCAATTCTCTAAATTGCTTTTTAAAATGTCTCTCTCTAGTCATGTATTCTTTCAAAATAAAAAAATTTCTACTGAATTTTTAACTGTTCAGCAGAACCAGTCTTTCCCACTTGTGCAGGAAAATAATTTTCTTACCTATTTTTTTGGTCTTCTAGCTTTTTTCCAGAATACTGATTTATATCCAGTTCCTATAACCGGAAAGATCCTAGCGGATCATGTAGTACATGCGCAAATGATTTAAAAAAAAATTACTTACTATGCAGTACCCCTTCTCTATAATCCCATATCAACAGAAGTGGTGCACTTGTGTTATAAAGTTTTAAGAATATTCAGCTTTTTTTCTGCAACGAAATACATTATTCTCCCACTAACCACCTTGCTGCTCTCCCCACTGACATGGAAGGGAATTTCACCAGGAGCTGTGGTTCAAATCCCACAGATGTCATGTGCACGCACACCCTGTTGAGACAGAGAAGACTCCAACTGGATGAGATGTGATCTGTTAACCCTATGGTAGTTCTGTATCGCGCCATTGGCTTTGTAAAGGCTTTTGACTTTCTTTTTTCCCTTGTTTTCCCAGCAAGGTGTAAAGACAGGGGAATGGTAAGAGGAGGCATTTGCCCTTTTCCATAAATATCTATTGCAAACACGTTACTCGGCACTTCTTCATTATCAAAGGGGCCTGCTGCACATAAATCTCACTTGAATGTTAATCAGCTTCAAGTGAGCTGCAGTCAAATGAAGGTTTACAGATGAAGCGACCCAGAAGGGATCTGAAGTGAAACAAGAATCAGAGAGCAGTCTTCTGGCTTATTTGATATTCAAGGCTTTGGACAAACAAGAAGCTGTTGCCTTCTAGTCCTGTGTAGGGAAACACAAAACTTTTCCCAAGTTTTACTTTGTTATTGATGCTGCAGGGAGCGGATACTCTGGAATCCCCAAAGCCATACCGTTCTTCTCCAAGAGGGAGCGCGGAGCTCAGTTTTGTTTTCCCAATGCCTAGAAATGCCCGAAGCAAGGCTGCAAGGCTCCTGCTGGCGTTGGGGGAGCTGACTGCCACCAGCCTGTACCACCATCTCCAGGTCCTGGCTACTGGGCTGCCGTGTAGGACCGCTCATGTGAGCATATGGGCATCTAGGTGACTTCATGAATTAATGAAATCAGTAGTGGTTTGTGTGCTAATTTTGACTGATGATTTGAAAACAGATGGTGCTGGCAGGGTTGCGTGTGATGCAGCACCACAGGTTTTGAAGAACTCAGATTTCCTCCTCTGTCTCAGCAGATTTACAGATGCAGGCCCTGATCATCTAAAGATTTATGTATATTCACAACCTGCACATGTAATTAGCCGATTTACTTTGTTCAAGCTGTTCAGGTACTTAAAGTGAAACACTGGTGTGTGAGTCTGAATCACCACCGCACAGGTTTTATTAGCTCTCAGTAGTTGAAACTGATGTACTAGCTGGTGTTTCATTCTCTCCTGTAATTCTGCTATACCGCCTTGTTTATGAATGCATACTGTTACGAGCAGAAATACTTACAGAAGCTGCAGGACCAAGTGCCGGAGAGGCTCGACGGAAGCGTTATGTGCACCGCTGCGGTACTGAGGCAGCACTTGCTGAGCCGAGGTGTGGGCCAGGTGCCCCCCGGTGGCACCTTCCCAGCAGCCATCAACACCCCTGTGGGCGGGAGGTGTTTCTGGCACTTCTTCAAGGTGACTCAACACGAGTGGAATTTCACAGGACAAAGAGGAGCCATTTCTCACAGCCTCAGGGGCTTGCTGCAAACAGTAGAGGCGTCAATGTTTCTTCAAGAAGAGCCCCCCCCCCCCCCCCCCCCCCCCCCCCCCCCCCGGTATCAGTACCGGCTGGGGGATGAAGGGATTGAGAGCAGCCCTGCCGAGAAGGACTTGGGGGTACTGGTGGATGGAAAGCTGGATATGAGCCAGCAATGTGCGCTCGCAGCCCAGAAGGCCAATCATATCCTGGGCTGCATCAACAGAAGCGTGGCCAGCAGGTCGAGGGAGGTGATTCTGCCCCTCTACTCTGCTCTAGTGAGATCCCACCTGGAGTACTGCATCCAGCTCTGGAGCCCTCAGCATAAGAAAGACATGGACCTGTTGGAGCGGGTCCAGAAGAGGGCCATGAAAGTGATCAGGGGGATGGAACACCTCTCCTATGAAGGAAGGCTGAGAGAGTTGAGTTTGTTTAGCCTGGATAAGAGAAGGCTTCAGGGAGACCTTACTTGTAGCCTTTCAATACTTAAAGGGGGCTTATAAGAAAGATAGGGACAGACTTTTTAGTAGGGCATGTTGTGATAGGACAAGGGGTAATGGTTTTAAACTAAAGGAGGGTAGATTCAGACTAGATATAAGGAAGAAATTTTTTACTGTTAGGGTGGTGAAACACTGGCACAGGTTGCCCAGAGAGGTGGTGGATGCCCCATCCCTGGAAACATTCGAGGTCAGGTTGGACGGGGCTCTGAGCAACCCGATTTAGTTGAAGATGTCCCTGCTCGTTGCAGGAGGGGTTGGACTAGATGACCTTTAAAGGTCCCTTCCAACCCAAACCATTTTAACAAAAAAAAAAAAGGTCCTGCAGCAGTCTGTGGAGGAGAGCGTTAGGTGGCCTATATGTAGGGTTGCTACCAGCTCTGTCAGAAAATCAACACATTGCATTTTGACTAAAAATAACATCTTTGTGGGCAGTATCTGCCCTTTGGCAAGTGCAGAGCAGGTCTGTCTCATAAGGACTGTTGTCATCCACCTCTTACAGGGACAACAGGGTTGCAGGCACTTCTGTGACACCAGTCCCCTTGTTACCTGGAGTGTCCCACTACAGATACCGCATCCATAACACTCATCAGACTCCTTCTTCCTGTCCTCACCACAGGTCTTACCATTCAGAGAGGTTACTGAGCTGGGCTCTGCGTGGTAGCTCGTTCATTTGGCTGTCGTTAGCCTTCCAGGAACAGAGAAATGTTCTTACCAAAAGCGCATGAGCTCATTAAATGTCAGCGCTGCCCTCCACATTGGTCCCCTTTGATCAGAAAAGTAAATTTATGCTTGTGAGAGAAATGAGACAGCAGGCTGCCCCCAGTATACCTCTGCCTTTAAAATGCCATTGAAAATACTCTCATCTAAGGTGTTTTGCACTTACGGGTCATAATTATGGGTTGTGTTCCTTTATGGCTAAAATCTTTGATCCTGACAGAATTCAGTCTTTAGTTTTATGCAGTTTTAATTGTTTGGCTTATTTTTATCTCTGCAGTCCTTTGAGTCCTACCTCCACTGGGACATAACGTGCTGACTGAACACTTTTAGTATTATCTTACAGATTCCCTTAAGGCTGAAAATCCTTGCAGCTGAGCTTGGGTCTCAGATAAACTCTCTTCAGGCTGAGATTTAATGTCACCTCAGGGGTTGTCCATGCATCAAGAACTTGGCAGCGCAGTGGAGATGCTCTGCCTGACATGGTCTCCTACAGCAAAGCATGGTAGTTTATCGGGGTAGTTGTGGTGTGCCAGGGCGTTGCCAGAGCTACTGATCAAAGGTTGGACCACAATTTCTTGGCCTGTTACAAATGGGTTTTGCTGGCAACGTGTTATGTCCTCCAAGACCCGATGACTTGCTTTGGTGGCTTTGTCCTATCTCTAATTTTTATTGACGATAAAAGAAGGTTCTAACAGATAGCTGTATGGCTAACAGAAGGGGCAAGTTATCTTCTGTGTTTGTGCAACTCCTTGAAGGTGGTGGCCTTATAATTAGAAATCCTGGTATTGTAGACTGCTCCTGGGGCTGTGCAGATTTCTGTTTATTCAAACAGGCTTCTGCGCAGTGCAAGCAACTTGGCAAAACAACACAGGATGCACTTCCTAGGATCATCTTGTAAAGGAATGCATAAATCACTTCTTTACAAGTCCTCAAAGGAATAGTATCGATTTGAGGTAAACACTTGTAAATGGTAATAAATAGCCATGTAATGGTCACATAGATGGCTTTCAATGTTATTTTAAGTTAAGGCGAACACAGGTTTCAGCTCTTATGTCTGCACTCCAAAAGAATAGACCTTATTCCAATAATAAGGTGTGCGCAGCAGTCTGCTTGTTATGCATCTTTACTACCCTGCAGTGATGGTCACTGCCAGCAAGTTTTTCTTGCATGTAAAGGGGGGGAAACCTTAATGAAGTTCTGTTCCATGTCTGTTAAGTGAACTATGTTTTCATATTGCAGTTAAAATACTTGTAAGGGAAGGTATTTGGACTCAAAAATGTGAAGTCTGAAACTTAGGGCATTGGGGTTGTTCAGCCTAGAGAAGAGAAGGCTGCGAGGAGACCTTATTGCAGCCTCTCAGTACTTAAAGAGGGCCTATAAAAAAGATGACAGCAGACTTTTGAGCAGGGCCTGTTGCGACAGGACAAGGGGGAATGGCTTTAAACTAAAGGAGTGTAGATTTAGACTAGATAGAAGGAAGAGATTTTTTACGCTGAGGTGGTGAAACACTGGCACAGGTTGCCCAGAGAGGTGGTGGATGCCCCATCCCTGGAAACATTCAAGGTCAGGTTGGACGGGGCTCTGAGCAACCTGATCTAGTTGAAGATGTCCCTGCCCACGGCAGGGGGGTTGGACTAGATGACCTTTAGAGGTCCCTTCCAACCCAAACTATTCTATGATTCTATGAAAAGATGGCAGCTAAAGCCAAACACATAGAAAATAAAAATCCAAAATGCTTAAGATGTCTGGAAATTCCTCACTTACAGCCCTCGAACCAGGCAAGGTCTCTTCAGAGCTCAGGATATTGTGGGACTTTTGTGAACCTGAGCATTTCCAAATACCTGCTCTACAGATCTTTTTGGAGCATCAGTAATGTTGAAAGCTTGCTTCAAAAGGCAAAAATCTCAAAAGGTTTTTTCTGTGGCGCTTGGTTTCTTTTTTTTCCCCCATAGCTGCTAATTTTTCATAGGCCATAGCTGAGCCATACCCCCTTCTCGTAGTCTTATTACTAGAGTCCAGCTAGGAGTCTTCAATTTGCTCTTGAAATATTAAGCTAGGAGGAAACCATTCTAAAGCAAGGCTTGGCACATGTACAGATGAGCCAAAAAGCATCAGCTTTTTCCCAGGAGCAAGATTCCAGCTGGAACTCAGCACCTCCATGAACTTGCAGTGCAGCAAAAGGGAACAACATGCCAAAAGACTCTTCCAGATTGTGGCTGAGGTGCTTGGGGGTCAGGCTAGAGCTAGGAAACTTCAGGGCATCTTCTGTAATAGACAGCACCTTCCTGGATTATTGCTTTGTGATTTCTTTCCTGAGAGTCATGAGCAATTGGGTGAAACACTGTCCCTCCCCAGAGTGCCTGCATCTCACTTGCTGGCAGCCAGCGACAGCCAATGCAGCCTCTGGGCTGCGTTCCGCATGCAGGAAGGGTTCAGGTGGCAACACACTCACGTGCTGCCCCGCTGCCTCCTGTCTCTGCTGTGCCCTAATGCGTGCCATCGCATGTTGGGATGCAGTGAGATGGAGAGGTGCCTCCAGCTTGTGTTTCTGCTTGGTTCCATCATGTGGAATTGTTTCCAAATCCCAGGTCCTGATAGTTTTGTGGGGGTTTTTTTTAAGTATTATTCATCAGGCTTCAGGTTGCAAAGCAGTTAAACAGAGGAACAACCTGTGCCTGTCACTGAGCAGTCCACCAGGCTGTGGGCTGTGGGCAACTGCCCCTTTCATTGCAAGGGCTCATTAATGACAAAATCTAGTGCTGCTGAATTAGATACAGGTAAGGTACTTAACTGCAGGACAATGTTCATGGAAGTCCAGCTATCCGTCTCCCACAGTCTCTGGTTCTCCCTGAGTAACTTCAGTATAAAATTCTTCAATTCACTGGGCATCTACAGTGAACGAAGAAATTGGCAATCCATGCTACATTAAACCCTGCTCAGGATATTTACAGACTTCAGTATAAACTGAAGTACTCCTGTATGTAAAACCTGTGGTTTAGGAATATCCCTCTTATCTCTTCTCTAGTTAGAATCTTGCTGGTAATTATTTATGTGTAAAGAGGAGAGGCGCTGAAAAGAGACTTCAGGCATAAGAGGCTGTTGGGAGCTCCAGCTTCGCTTGTCTGGTCTAATTCTAGTTGGCTACTCAGCATAGCTCTGCTAGGGGTGCGAAGTCCCAGGGAAATCTGGAGATAGCAGGAGGGTCACAAAGTAGGACTGGGCTGTGGTTGCTCAGAGGACGTGAAAGAGCAGAGGTGCAAGACCAGGAAGCAGAGAGTCTGGTATAGCAAGGATGGCAACCAGGCAAAGCCAGGCTTCTTCCCGACTCAGTATACCACTTCGACTTTTTCAGAAGAGCTCCAACTCTTAAACAGCCTGAGAAGAAATAAACATAATCCTGGCACTTCCATCACCCATGCTAGAAAGCTATATCATGCCGTGGTGACTAGCCGGTACAGTGCAAAAATCTCTTTTGTAGGGCAGCTTTATTTAACTTTTGAAAAAATAAGGTCAGAAATTTAGGCCAATTAGTGTGAGCCAAGCTCAGTAGGTTCACATCTCCCTTATGCAACCAGATCTCTAAATACTATTTGCATATTTTAAACACTTTTTACAGTCCTTTGAAATATGATTTTTCTCTAACTAGAATCTTGTATGCTGTTTCTTGGATTTTTTAGCATTTAAGAGCTGCATGTGTTTTGTGTCTTAATTTGTAATTCTCTCCCCACTTCATCTTCAATAAAATATTTGAATACATTTTCCTGTGTATTTACAATTGCAGTTGGAATTACAGGCTGTAAGTTCAGTGAGTTGCCAGGGTTAGGAAACTGTAATGAGCTCTTTAATTATATAGATTAAGCACCAAACTTTAGATATGTGTTTCATGGGTATGCAGGTTATTACATTTGTAGATCTGCTTTGTCTTAAGGCATGTGTTTTATTCTTTGACAGCTGAGACATACACCTCTTAAATTGAAGTAGGACTTGCTGTTTTGGAGATACTATTGATTCTAATGCCTTAATTAATTTTGCTTGTTTCTAATGTGTCAATTTATTTTGTTTACACAGAGACTTTGCTTATGTGGCAAGAGACAAAGACACAAGAATTCTGAAATGTCATGTGTTTCGATGTGACACACCCGCAAAAGCCATCGCCACAAGTTTACACGAAATCTGCTCAAAGGCAAGTGGATTTAAAGTCAGCTGCATTCGTCTGTTTAGAGGTCCCTGAGCCTAATACATACAATCAGTGTTAGTTTAGTTTCTGTCACTGGCAATGAGAAACAGTGTAGAGAATTTGTAAAGGAAAGGATGCGAATGGATGGGAGTAATGGGAGGGTGAGCATTTAGATTTGAGGAGGATGAGATGTGCTTTTGATTTGACAAGTGTGTATAGAGACTGAAGGTTTGCTTGAATAATAAAGAAGCTGCAGGTTCAAAATGGAAAAAGAACATGCAGCTTCAATTAATAATAAATGGTGATGTTAAACTCTGTAAGTAAATCAGACCTTGTTTGAATGGTATTGTTCAATGGTATTATCCTGCAGGACAGACAGGAAAATAGTTGCTAACGTTACTCTGCCCACAGAAAAAAAAAAAAAAAATCAGGGAGAAGAGGGGGTTGAAGCTACTCTAGTTACAAATACTAAAGGATCTTAGTTCCTGCTTGTGGTAGTGTTGTCTGTAATGCTGGAGAGGACTGCTCTTTTCAGTCGTTTTACCTTACAGATTTGCCACCATTCCCTGGTTATTAATTTTGGTTTTCTTGCATGATCAGTTGATGAGTGTCCTCTGTACGGTCATTTCATGCAGCGGTAGCAAGGCAGCACATCCTTTACAGCACGCAAATCTGATTGAAATGCTTTATAGAGAGGCAGTTAAACCAATCTAAACTCTTTTTTATTCTTTTATTTAGCTGTGGTGGATTTGAGGCTGCATCCCCCTTTTTAAAATTATTATGCTGCTCATTTTGGTTTTCCTTAAAACATGTCAGTTTGCACCACAGGAAAAGCGGGCTGTGGGGATCGCTACTGGTTATCCCTGCGTAACTTGTCCTTCCTCTTGAGTCACAGCTCTTCCAGAAAAGCTAGCTGGGAAACCTTCAGGTTTTAAAATTCTGCTGATTTACTGTATGCTTGTCATTTGCTTTTTACGTTTCGTCTTCATGTTAGTGAATGGAATCAGTGATGTCAAATTTCCCTCTGTAGCCAGTTGTATAGTCTAAATTTTTTTCATTTTTGCAACGCTGCAGGTGTTTCATGCAAACAGCGTGAGCATTTACACAGTGTGCATTACTGTAACCTTCTGGGCAGCAGAGTTTTGCCTGAGGCAGAAGGTAGCCCAGCAACTGTGCAAAGCCTGGAAGGTCTGTGCGGGCTTGTGTGCCCGAGGAAATGCAGGTGACAGGACTCAGGGAGCTGCTCAGGTTGGCCAGAGAGCTGCAGGCTGTGCTTGGTGAAGTTTTAACACCGGGGACTGCAGCAGTAGCTGACTGGAAAAGCCTAGACCTGTTACGTCCCTCCTCTTTCTCCTCTAACTCAATTCTCACAGATGTTTCCGACAAGTCTAGCAGGGAAAAACATGCTACTCAGGCCCTACCACAACTGCTTTTATCCAGTAAGGTCAACATCAAGCATCAAGTAAATGCCACGGTAGCTATACACAAGAGTATTGGAAAGGGAGTAGAGCTGTCACATATGTAACTATGACATGAAACTCCTGGTATTAATTTTGGATAAGAGAGCAACTAAGCATTTAAAAACCATAGCGCTAATAGTAACACAGAATAAAACAGGACAGTGTTAAGTAGAGCACATTCCTTTGTAATTCAGCAATACATGTAATCCTGATTCAGGGAAGCAGTTGGCATGTGCTAACTGACACGCTGGACCTCTTTGCTGAGTCAGGGCTTCTTCCTAAGCTAGCATGTATCGTTTTTCATCTGCAGGGGGGAATATTACCATGTGTCCCTGTAACAGAAAATACTTTCAAAATATAAAACCTAAAAAAAAAAAGGGAGAAATTTGCTAGAAGCACCTTCAGACCACGTGTCATCAGCTGGAACACCAGTTGTCTTTATAGCTTAATTACAGTTAACAGTCATAGTGTAAAGAAGCAGATAGCAATGTTTCATATATGAGCTTTGGAAAACCTCTATTAGCTTCCCTGGGTCCCTCCTCAGTCATATATTTGTAGGGAATAATCATCCAAAGTGGTTATTTGGGGGGGGGAGGGGGGGGGTGTTCCTCTTCTGCTAATATTATACATTTTGGGGGAAGAACAGGTTGTATTTTGCATGGGATTTTTAATTCCAGAAGAAACATAAAACTGGAGGAAAAAATTATACACGGCAGAAGATATATCAGAGAGGAACATGAATAATGAACACTGTGTGTTAAATATTTATATTTCTTGCTATATTACTCCTCACTGCAATTTTGCTGTTGATAAAAATGGCTAGAGTTTTTTTTTCCGCCTCCATCTATCTTTCATCTAGGCTTGGACACCACTTAAGTTCTTTATGTAGTTAAGGAATGGTGAATAAACTGGAGGAAAATTGAAGTTGTTATTTAAAAAGAATAACCTGTTTAGTCATGTAGGTTCTGACTTATTTCAGGTCTTAGAAACTAGGGTTGTAATAGGAGTAAATTTATCCTTGTAGTTGCTACTGTACTATATTTTCAAAAAAATTGCTGTATTATCGCTATCTTCTTCAGATTATGGCCGAACGGAAGAATGCTAAAGCTATGGCTTGCAGCTCATTGCAAGAGAGGACAAATGTCAGCCTTGATGTTCCTCTGCAAGGTACTGTGTGTTACAGCTAGTATCCTCGGCATGGTCCTATTTTAGATATCTTTCATTTCTGATGCTGCTTTTGACCAAAATGGAGCGTGTTGGGTGGAGAGGTCAGGAGTGAAGCCTGTCTGTTAATTACTGAATCTGACTGTAACCTGTTACTGTATTACAGTATACATTTTTATTGGTTATGTTGACAGTAATGGAGTCCTGCTCAGCTATGTCAACTTGTGCATTTCCTCCTTTATTTTGAAATGCAAATGTTGCAAAGGCAGTCTTACTTATTTGTGGCTACTTGCAGGTATTGTCCTTTTCAAATCAAGATACCTCCTGACTTGAGACTGCAGAAATTGGTCAAATCTTCCTTAAAACCAGAATATACTCCAGTTAATCACTTGGATTCAGAGTAGCTGTAGGAGGACTTCTCCTAGGTTTCAGTATCTATTTTAGCAACTTCCAAGGCAAGGGGTGCAAGTGGGTTGTCATCCAACTTAAGGGTCTTTTGCACACTCTACTGCACAGTAGAAGGTGGTTGCCTTTGCATGCCTTTATTAGTCATAGCTTAATAGTTGCTATTTTGAAAGTATTCCAGGAGAACAAATATACTTTGCGTTAATTTTACAGGAAATTATATGCTTCTAGATCCACCAGTTTATACTGAATATCTTACTCCTAATCCATACATCAACTTGTGTAATTGTCTGCTCAGACAGTAGTATTGATTACTCGTAGACTGTGTTTAACATATTAACAGGGATGGTATTAAAAACAGATTCCAGATTTTACATAGTTAGGCAGTGAAACTTAGGTCTGTGTGTCTCAGAGACACATTCATCTATATTTTCTGGTTTTTTAATATGCCAGCAATATAACATGACCTTATTCTTAGCGTAGATCAAGAATTAGGTGATGCAAAGTTATCCCTAATTCCTTTAGAAATTGTCGAGCATTGTTCTTGTCAGAAGGAGTAAAAATTTGTTTTAATCGATAGAATACCTTCAGCATACAATTACTGGGTAAATCGTTTTATGTTCTTGATGAAATAAAAGTGGTTTTCCCTGCTGTGAATGGTGATTAACAGAAATTCATTTTTGTTCCCATGCAGTAGATTTCCCAACACCAAAGACAGAACTGGTACAGAAGTTCCACGTCCAGTACCTGGGCATGCTACCTGTAGCTAAACCTGTGGGTATGTAACACTTCAGTGACTTCCGAAGTACCTTGCGTAAACTCTAAAGGCTGGACTCTGGCTAGCCAAGTGTAAATGCATGATTTCCAAAGGGTAGCAACTCCTGTACTTCAGTCATATGGGTCAGGCATGAAGACATCTAATATTTAGGGCCTCATCTGAACATGTGCTTTGCAACCATAGTATTTTGGGAGCTGCCAAGAAGGCAGAGTTTCTTTCTACTGCTTTCCCCGAAGATGAGCTCCACTACTAATGAGAAGGGCCCTAGAGAACTGAAATGGTGCAGCAGCTAAACAAGATGCTATCCTTTTTTTTCTAAGCCAGAGGCACCTGTTCTGTTTTTGCAGATGAAGGAAACCAACTTCCCAACCCGTCGTTCCATCATCAAATTAATTTTAATAAGGAGTCCAAAACAATCTGTTTTCTGCACTACTATGTGAAAATAAAAATTTTGTTATTGTTTACTTAGGTATTTATTTTTCATTATTGCATTTTCCTCTCTTTTAGGAATGGATACTCTGAACAGTGCCATTGAAAGTCTAATGGCTTCCTCTAGCAAAGAAGACTGGATGCCAGTTACCATGAACGTTGCTGATGCTACTGTCACAGTCATCAGTGAAAGAGTAAGGCAGACCGTCTTGTTTAAAACGCATTTAACGTAATACGAGTGCTGAAAACCAGGAACACGGAAACACTAGTAGAAAGAGTTATTTTACACTAGAATTCGTTTGCTTATTTTGCATTTTATTTCTTTCCAGAATCTGCAGAGGCTCTTACTGCTTGTATCAGCTTCAGCTTTATTTACCATTCCAAGCATGTTCTCAGAAATAAATTATTATAAATATTCATTAGATACCTAAAACACATTCAGTGTTATCCTTTCTAGGAATTTTGAGCCTAAAATGTTGTAGGTTAAGCCCTAAGTAGCAATCCTAAATTCTAAACTGTATTGACCTTATTCTTGGTGTGGAAGCCAAGAGTAATATTAAAATCTGTGTTTCACATCGCTGTCCTTTTGTAGAGCATTTTCCATAGAGATTAATACAATGAAACTTTCAAATAATGTCTTTTATATATGTCTGCTGATGGGGTACTAAACCAGCGTCTCTGTAACGTACCAGTGATAGGGGAGCATGTTTTGGCGTCGTGATAGCCATGTTGTTTTGTTTCTTCACAAAACAAAGCAGTTTTTAAAGCGCACAGTATGCTCAGTGCTAACGCTCAAAGACTTGGTCTTCTGGCGATAGCCTAGAAGGGGCGATCCAGCCCAGGCCTGGGCACGCTGGGTATCTGCAGATAGATAAAAAGGAATTCCGCAATACTGCATCAGTGTCGTCCCCCCAGTTAATCAACTTAAAATTGAAAGTAAAGTTCCACAGAATATCCAGTAGCAATGATCAATCATTTGATTCATAACCAGAACGAAGAGGAAATCATGGTGGAGTGTCGTGTGCGGTTCCTGTCCTTCATGGGAGTAGGCAAGGACGTTCACACATTCGCCTTCATTATGGATACAGGAAACCAGCATTTTGAGTGCCACGTTTTTTGGTGTGAACCAAACGCAGGCAATGTATCAGAAGCTGTTCAGGCTGCTTGTATGGTAAGTGACCTTCTTCAAAGCCACCTAGTAGCACTTAGATTTTTCACTGCCTCCATAAATTAATTGTCTTTCCGAATTGGCCGTTATATTTATTTCAAGACAGAAAAAGAAAGAACAGATAGAAATAGGAATTGGGATTCTGATATATTTAATCAATCAAAACCCAAACATTTTTAAGTTTGAAATGTCAATTTAGTGAACAATGCCCCTTTAGTCATCTTCCCTCCTAACCTCTGCAACATCTGTGTAAGTTAGAAATCTCTTCTTTCACTACACAAGTTATCTAATGCTAGAAAAACATTTTGCTCGGAGTTGTGTTATACAGTCCAGTGACAATGTAGTGAAAATAATCCTTGTTCAAGAATAGCTGACCCAGAAAACTTATTTTTCAGTTTTCAAAGGGCTGTTCGTATGATTTAGTATCCATCGTGTGCTAATGAAGTTTCTGCCCCCAGACTGACAGACCAATGTCCCATTAACTTCAGCTGGGCTGTTTGTCACGGCCAAAATGGAGGTTTGACTATATTTAATGACAAAGGATTAAAAGTGTATTTACAATGCTCCGTGAAAGTACTGGATACAGTAAGGATTGCAGAATGCTTTTGCTTTGTTGCAGTTACGGTATCAGAAGTGCTTAGTAGCCAGACCTCCTTCACAGAAAGTTCGACCGCCCCCACCTCCTGCAGACTCGGTGACTAGAAGAGTTACAACTAACGTAAAAAGAGGAGTGTTGTCCCTCATTGACACTTTGAAACAGAAACGCCCGGTCACCGAGATGCCATAGCTGCATAAGAGAGAAGATTCTCCTAACATTTAACTGAAGATAACAGTAGCTACACTAAGGAAAATGAACTGACGATGTCTGGCCTTCCGTTTCAAATTGCTGATGCTTTGTCTTCAGAGAATTTACCCTTATCAAAACAATGTTAGACAAGCATGTTCTCTCGTTCTTGCCACCATCGTGTGATATGAAAAGAAGCATGAATAATTTTTTTGCTGTCAGTGAGTTACATCATGAGCGATGGAAGGTCTGTTTGGTTGTAAATACATGAACATTACCTAAACTCACACAAAAAAAGAATATGGCCACGTCCCTCCCAGTGAACTCATGCTAAAGTCCTTGGAGTGAATGATGCCTGAGTTGATAGTTTCACCGTCTTGAGCTGGATTTGCCACAAACCAATCTTAAATCCTACAGCACTCTGCTCTGTTTTCAACACTGGAGTAGGTACCAAGTATTAGCTACCATTGAATTACTGTAGATGAAATACCAAGTTTTATTTTTTACAGAACTACACCTCTTAGTTTTAAATTGTTTGTCAGCATTGGTCTAGCAACCACTTTGACATCTCCCTGACATGCTTTTGAATCATGGTGTCATTTTATCTTCTGGTTATACATCACGGTCTTAGAGAAGTTTAGTACCAAGCCAATGCTGAAAAATCCAGAAGTGTTTTCAGTAATTGAGTTGCTGGGTGATCCACTGAAGCTTTTCAGCTTTAAACATACAAACACAACTGTTGGCTGTTAAATTTATTCTCCTAAATCTGTCATTAATTCATCAAAAATACCGTTTGTATTTCACGCAGGGCTCAAACCAATCAGGAGTAAAAAGAACTAGTCAGTAATTTTATTGTCTTACAACTCTTATAGAGACTAAAATATTCCATACCTTTTCCATACAAGTGTTTGATGAAATGTTCAATTCAGCGTCTGGTTGCACAATTCCCTCCCCCCCCCTCCCCGAGTTTGTTGCTGAATACTTAATGTGCCACAAAAAGAACAATCATGTTTCTTGTTATTTACAAAATTCCATGAAATTTCTTTTAATGCTCTTGTGACAAAATAAGGAGAGAGTTGTTTTCGAACAGGATAGTGCTTTGGGTGGTACAACTTGATTTCAATATTTTTGCTCCAAAGGCTTCATCTAACTGCTTTCACTGACACACTACTGCAAACCCTGACAAAGTCAGCCCAGTATTGCCCCTTAAAATTGTACCTCGGGCCAATTTTCAAATGCAGTTATGCATCTTGAGTCTCTCCCTTTGCCATCTTCTGTCTAGACCTGCAGATTGGTACAAATTTTGGAAATGGAACATTACAGATATTTTGAACTAGCGTTAAAAATGTTTTGCCTCCATTCATAGATATGTTCCAAATTGTAACAGTCTCCCAAGTCTGCAAATCTGGTCATACTGTAATTTTAAAAGAACATTGGCAAGCTTGTTATTACAAGAACTCTTTTTTTAATTTTACTATGCAAGAGACTGTTACAAACAAACTATTTTCTTTTTATTTCCTTGTTTAAAGAAATTAATGGCAACGCCTGGGCAAAACAACTTAGGAACACAAGGGGAAAAGAATGATGATTCAAGAAATTTCTGCACTGAAAAAATGCAGAAAAACCATTAAACTAAACTCGGCGTGATGTATGAGCAAGTGTCAGGTGAAGGCTAGCTATGCGACTATCGTCATTAAGTGTAGCTCTCTAGAATACCAGCTGAAGAGCTGATCCGCCACCGATCTCAAATCTCTTTCTGACCGTGATTCTGCACCTCAGACACCGAAGCAATTGTTCCCCCTCCCAAGGCTCACATTCCCGCTATCTCCTTTGCACCAGCTCTGTTGCCGGTACAGCCGGAGAAGTTGCTTGGGCCAAGTAGGCAGGGAGAACGGGAGGTGAGGGGACACAAACAACCCCACCCCTTTTAGCAGTACCAATGGTTTAACTGACCATGGAGCCAGAGCGCGAAGCATGGAGATGGCAGCTTGCATACGTGCTTGTTTAGTTTCTAGCATTGATCCCAGTGACGTCTGCTAGGAGCAGTGTGGAAACTCACTGCCTGTCATGACTGCTATCAAAATGTGGTGGCCAACAATGTACCTTTAGGTAGGATCGTGAAGTTAAGAGAGAAAAGTTTCCTTGTTCGTCATCGTGCTAGCGATTCAAACTTTGACTTTATTTTATTTTAAATTACAGAAAATACTTTGACAGTGAGTGTCTTTTTAAAGTTCCAGCTGGAAACGCCAGGATTTGGGATTTGCAACTGTTCTACAACAGTGAATTTTAAACAGTCTAATTAAATTTTGTAGTTGCATCTGCACAGTGCCGATTCTCCCCAGGAGAGACCCGGACTCTCTTTAAACTAAACCGACACTTGGCAAACAGCAATGTAAAGATTCTCCTACATCGGTGTTGTCAAGGCTATGAACATCTAGTTAGCTTTCACGAGCAAAGCGTGCAATTGCAGGAAGGGCTGAGGAGAAGCCAGAGGAATTTGAAAAGCCGTAGGTCACTTGCCAATATATGTTTTAAGAGTTTTGCGTCTGTTAACAAAATATTGTTGATTTTGCAAATATTTAAGTAGCGTGCTTAATGGCCTGACTATATGTGGCCTTTTTGCTTCAGCAGAGCTCCTTATTCTCCAAAAGATTAAATACACACCCAGGTGTTTGCAGAATCAGAGCCTAGTATTGCAAAGCCAGTTGTCTTTTGTTAAACAATATATTAAGACACTCTTTTTACCATGGCCAAAAATGTGTGTACGGGCTATGTGTGTTTGAGCAACTGCCACTGTTTTAGTTGATGTTATAGCGACCCTTCAGTTATCTATGCATTTTTTTTAATAATACTTAGTGACTGTAGGCAGGCAGCCATGTTCACTATGCTTTGTATGTCTGACGCCATATTTTAAATTAACCTGTTAAATACAGCTTAAAATATTTTTATTTTATTTATTCTATTTTTACTGAAATATCCTGCATTATTATGTTGATGTATTGTCTTTACTGGACGTGCACTTGTAACATTCTCCACTCTGTATACTGTAGGTTGCCTAAAAAAAGGCAGGCTTTGTAATTATTTGTAGTTGCATTTTTATTGAAGTCTGTAGAAAAACCATGTAAAGCAAAGCTAATTTCTTAATTTTTTCAATGCAAGCAGTAAGTTAGAGGTAAGTATCACATGTCAGTCATGTCATTAATGTGCTCCCTTGCAGCAGCAAGGACATTTATATTCACAGTCAACGACTAGAGATAAAAGCCTTTCTTTTGAAATCTGCAGCGCTGGCTGTAGGTTTTATCTGAGCCACTTACTATTTCATTTGAAGGGGAGCAAGGGGGTGTGGGAGGTGTAAGGCTAGGGAGGCCACCTACAGGGTGGTTAAACAGGAATAACCAAAATTGCACGGGAGGGCACAGAATCCATTCATAGTCAAATGAATTCTTTCTTAGTCGTGTACTTCGTGTGCAGTCTCACCTGTACCTATTGAAACAATATGCCCTTTTGTGACAGAGGAAGAAAAGCCGTGGAGCATCTAATAGCTTATGCCAGTTCTGTGTCACTAAGAGTTCTACGTCCCTTTCCTTTTAATTTTATCAAGAATTTTGTAGATGATTTAACTAGGGATCTAAAATTGTTAGTAAATCACCCATGGAAAGAGAACTTTCTTATTTCAACAGCCAATATGGGCTCGGCCTTTACAGCGTTACCATTAACCCCATTACTCCTTTCTTGGGCAGGTTAATTAATACATTGCTAAGGCTTGTGCTGTACAGTCAGCAAAAGCAGGTTTGATTTACTTTAACAGCAGCAAGAAAGAAGGAAACACCCAGTGTTTATTAGCAGAGCTCAGTCTTACGTAAAGCACCTGATTGATGCCGAAAAGGACAATTTTCCCTGCTGTTGACCACTTCTCCACATTTAAATGTAATCTGTTCTGAGAATAAATTTAGCTGCATAAAATGATTGTCTCAGCTGTTACTGATCCATGAAACTGGGAAATTATTTCTTCTGTTCCAAATTGTGGTTGAGGGGAGGGAAAAACATACTGGTGGTTTAGAGGCAATAGCAGTACAATGGACACTTCTGCATCTGGAAAGCTGAATCAACGGTTTCTAGTAGAAAATGACAAACACATAACTGGATTAAAGAAAATTTGTCACCTAAGATGCAGTTTTACTGCAGAAAGTCATTGAGCATTTAACTGAGCATACAGGCTTCTACCTACGAGCCATCTGAAGTCAGCCCCAGATGTTGCCACCATCTGGTGTTCGGTGCATACAGAGTAAGCCGGTGACCTGCAGAATCAAAAGCTTCAGTACCAGCTCTTCGCTATTCTTGGTGGGACATCAAGATTCTAACTGGTTTAGCCTCCATAACGTTTCAAAGACTCAAACTCCTGAAAGCAAGATGAGGACATCATGAGGTGTATTACGTAAGTAGCCCAGAAATTCTATCGTCGGACACATGTATGTTCATTTAGAAGTAATTTTAATTACATTCAATAAATGAATGACACAGATTTTGATTTTAAAAAAATAGTTTAGTTCTCTAACTGCAGAATCTCCAAGTTTATTTTAAGCATTTAACAGCCATACTGAAAAAACCCCAGATCTCCTTACTGTCCATTCCTTTTATCTAACACATAGAATCTCTCCTCCTCCAAGATGGTTTTGAAATAAAATAGGGAATTTTTGTTTTCCAGTTCTATATATTGCATGCACACAGGTCTAGATCTGTCCTTACAAGTTTGTTCAGAAACAAGAGCAGAGTTCATCCTTTTATTGGAACAGGTAAGGAGCATGGGTCACTCACAGGGGTATGGCAGCAGGTGAGTGATGCCTCTGAATAGGGCAGCTGGCTGAGATTAAAATGCTAAAAGAAATTTTCACTGATTCAGTGAAGCAACAATATTTATCTGATGAACAAGAGCCCGCTGTCTACACTGCTGGTGTAGTATCATTCACATCCTTTCTTCTAAAGGTAGTGCTGATCCAGCTACATTGACTGGTGTGGGTGAGGAAGAAAAGAGAGATGTTAAAACATTTTCTCTGGATGGGTCTAAATCCAGCCTCAGGTCTACATCAAATAGGTTAAGATTCCATACCATATTGTCAACACTACTGGCAACACTCTTACCAAATACCAGAAATGTTTGCCTAGAGAAAAACCTCTTCAGGGCCGCAGGTACCTTTGCCCTTCTATATTGCTATGCTGTCTTTGTTTCATTTCTACAACAGTGTAACCTAAATCAGTACAATTCTTGAGGCTCCTCTTACGGTCATTCCATCATTGTTTGCCATTTTCCTTCTTTATACCGTCCATGTTTAATACTAAATCACATTCTTGTTAAAAGTATCTCTGGGTGTCCCTTTTATCCTCTGCTCAGACTGTAAGACAGTTGTGGATATTTTACAGTTATTTTATTTTACATTTGCTAGCAAGAGGGAGCAGGTTAGAAGCCCACGGCTGTTTCCAAAGAAAGACAAACTACTATGTGTTCAGTCATTATTCAGCTGACTAGCAGTAACTTACTTTGACAGTAGCAGCTTTTCAGCTAAGAACTGCTTGGGTTAAGAAAGTTGGTGAAAAGCAGTTATGAGCCATGACGTAGTCTGACATGACATCGTGATGACAATTCAGTATTTTTAGCATGAGAATATTTTATCTGGTTTTCACTGTTAATATTTCGAAGCACACCTGAGTAGAAACCAAGGGAGTAAGTACTAGAAAGCCCGTGCGTGGACTTTAGTGTACGGGGCCAGTTGCCTGTACAGAAGTTCACATCTAGTTTTAGCAATAAAGGTGAACTAATGGCTTACTGTGCAAGGCTTAGTTTCCATGTGTCACAGTCTAAATGATAACTCACAAAAATGGTATCTAGCACTTGTAAAGAAAAATAGCCACCTACAAAATGCAGTCTCACTTTAAAAAAAAAATCAATTGGAAATTGAATATTCCTACAGATCTACACAGGTCATGGGGCGGGGGGAAGTGTATGCTTTAACTTGTCACTTCAGAGTGTGTACCAAGAAGCTATAGTTTTTTCCTCTCGCTCCCCCCACGGTCTATCAGCCCTGTGCAGCTGAGCTGCATTCACTTTGAAGTGCGATTACCAGTTCAAAATTACTATCTAACATGGATATTTCCATACAAATATCCCATAATACATCTCTCTCCCACAGCAAGATTATCCTGCGTAAAGATATACTGTAATCTAAGTGTATGGATGAATATATACAGGCATCTTTACCTTCTGTATAAAGGCAGGGCAAAGTTTGAAGATTCTTACAGCCATGGTCGAGGATGGCTAAGCACAGGTGGCTTGACCACTTTAGCCAGAGGTGGTGGAAGTATCCTACCACTCGAACCCTTTGCTCCGGTCCAGCCATGAAAGCAATGAGTTGATACCCTGGGTTTGCTTCCTTGCGGACTTACGTATGGTGTTATCACTGGAGGCAAAACAATTTCCACAGGCTTCAGTACAACCCTTTTATGTTCTGCACGTGCCTTTCTTGCAAGTGTCTGTCTTTCATACGCCTTGCCCATAGATGACAAAGGAGATGCGTGCTTCAGCACTTTAGGCAGAGATGTGTCTGAAACAGGGTTGATGGATTTCTTCAGCTGAACATAGCTGTTTGTTCGGTTCACATTCTTTTGGTGTATGTTACTGACTGCTTTAGACACGGAAACTTCAGCCTTAATAGTAGATACAGTTTGATTGCAGAAGTCCTTCACCGTCTTCGGCTCTATACTACCACCAGTAATATTACTTCTACGTTGTGTTGCTTTTGGATGCTTTTTCTCCTCTTCCTTTGATTTTTCTACAACCATGCCATCTAGTAGTCCTTTTGCTGCAGCACGGGCCAAAATGTCTTTAACAGACACCTTTTCAGAAGAATCTTTCTGAAAATTTCAAAGGAAACGACAATAAATCTAAGCCACAACACAGAGCTGCAAACTCAATACTTTAATCCCTGGTTTCTCAGAAGTTATTCCACGAGAAAACTACGGCCGAATCTAGCAGAAAGACTTAAGTCACATGTGATAAATGCTAACCAAACTATTTATTCAAGAAATTAAGAACATGACTGTTGTGACAAGTGCTATCTGAGCATTTGCTCTTCAGAGACTTTGCCCTCTACAGGCCTGAAGAGGGGAAACTGAATTCTGGGCTTGGTACTACATAACTCCCACATTGACTTGCTCTGTAACATATCTGTAAGAGCATATATGTGTACGTGTGTGTGTGTATCAGAAATAATTACTAAGATACAGAAATATTATCAATAACATTAAACATGAATAATTTTCATGATAGTGAAAATCTTTGCTCATAATACATAAGCAAGAAACTCTCAAACTAGATTACATATTTGGATATTGCCCTGGTTCCTAGTTAAAGAGAAGCGATGGGGAAGAAACTATTTACAACTGGCCAAGAAGAGGGGGAGGTACCTGAAAACCAGAAATTTCAGTTGAAATTATGCTTCTTAGTACACATTTTATGCCTCTCAGAAAATGCTCGTTTCTGGAGTCACCTAAAAACTGGCCATTGATGCTATTAGGAGCAATTGGTTCTGTGCATTAGAATTTGACTCAAAAATTATTCAAATCAAGTAAAGTGTTTCTTTCCCTGGAGGGAGAGAATATGGTAGACAGATGTACGCAGCGTGATTAACTAAAACTTACTAGCTCAGGGAGCCAGTTTAAAAAATATTCTACATTGAAAAGAGGTCAGTAATAGATAACTTGAAAGGCTTTTCATGTGTGATTCTCTAATGAAATCTTCCTCTTCTAATTCTCCCCAAGACACAAGCTTCTTTCAAGCACTGTAATTGCAGTATGACAGAAAGTGGTACAAATAACCAAATAAGATCTCATATCTTTAATTTTCAATGAAATTCTAATTAGCCCCCCCCTTCCTCTTTTGGTGAAGAAAGTCCTACTTTTATCAGACACAAGAGGAAAATGTTGATGCTCAGAGATGCAAGCTAGCCCTTTAAGGCCTTTCTTCAGGAATCCTGCCAAGACTTCCCCATTTACTCAGCAAAAGTCCCCTGCCTTTCAAGCCAGTTTTGCATATGCCTTAGTTTTGGAAGGAAACAAATTCATAGCTGTTTTATTGAAATCATAATGAAGTCTTAATCCCTACTGGTGACACTGATGCTTGGAAACTGGCAAATCGTGGTGACACATACAGACACAACAAATAACTTTACTAAACACAAGTGAGTCTGATCAAGCTGTGTACTTCATTCCAAGGTGTGACAGCAACAATGTATTTCCTTTAAACGTTCCTAGCACTGACTTAGATCAAGACACTGCTCTGATCACGAACAGCTCCAGACGAAAAGGCACATGTTGGAAAGCTGTGCTCAGCATAAAACTCTAGGAGTTGCACGTTGCAACTGCTCACCTGTTCTTTGGTCTTTTTAAGACAACTGAAGAAGAGCCAGGAAATTTTTTAAATGTTCCATTTCATATATTCTTTTGTGGAAAAGATGCTTCTGTGAAGCATTTTTAAATGGTAATTTTCTTAGCTTACCTCTCTTGCCAGAATAGCTAGAAAACAGCCACTGGAAATTTCTGATGGCTCCATTTTGAAAAAAATTTCAGTGGAAGTCTTTGAATTGGAGCAAGTAGAAAAAACAGGAGGAGTAAGCCTGTAAAAAATAAACAAATGACCTGAAGATAATGTTTAAGGATATAAAAGGAAAGAAACAAGGATATATTAAAAGTTATGTCCAAATTATGTCTTTCAATGACACTTTCATAGAGCCTTATCTTAGTTTTTAAAAAACGGCAATTCAAGACAGACATGAGAATTCATCTTTTTAATTTTTTTCACTTTTCCCAATAATTCCAATTTGATTTTTTTCCAATAATTAAATATATTAATCACCAGATAATAAATACGTATGAACATTATTAACAACTATGTTCTTTCTCAGGTCTGCAATTACTGGATTATCGAGTTTTTCCTGAAGTTGGGGAATGCTCTAAAAACAGAGCAGTACACAGAAATTGTAAAGGTGTTGACTTTGAGTTATTAAGTATGTGCTCACAATAAAGAATATATCTTTCTAAGCTAAAAATCTTAGGTTAGAAAAATTTGCCTATTTGTAGTAATTGAGTGCGGGTTTTTTTCAAATTTACAGTTTTGCAATGCATCAGTGAAGAAGGAAGAACTAGCCTTTTCGCATGTTTTCCCTGTATTCCAGTAATCCCTAGCTGTTATAAACAGGCCTCAAGGACTTGGCTCATAAAGCTTGCTACACTAGTAGTAAGCTGTTTCAGTACAGAAAAACGCTATCAAGATGTCCTTAACGCAATTTTTACCCCTCCTCTTCGCATTGCTGAGGACTGTAAGATACAGCCCCTCCTCAGTGCTCCATGGATCCTCTTGAGACAGCTTTGTTCAAAGATGGTTACGGAGAAATGCATTCAGTATTTGTAAGCAATATCCTAATTTGGCTGGCTAGTCCATTTCTAATGGGAAGTCTCCTAACCTGTTTGTTCCCAAGTTTTCACCGTAATCTGAATTTTTTTTGTGTGTCCCTCAGAACTTGGTAAAACAGGCTACAAGGCTCACATCCTCCTTGCGTTACTAAATAAAATTCTATGCCCTATGACACACAGGAGATTTCTGCTTTTAGACCTGGTCATCCAATGCAAAAGAAGTGACAATCTTTACTTTGATTGATGTATACAGATTACTGTTACCAGGAATCCCTTTAACGGGTGGTCTGGCCCTGAAAATTGATGCAGAAATTAAATTTGACAGGCCAAAGGGAAATGCATGGATGGTTTAGCGTCTCCTCTATACACACCTGTTTGCCATATGTATCCTTATGTAAGGTAAAGTCTTTGCTATAAACTGTTTGTCATATCCTTAAGGTAAGATCAGCTTAGACAGCGGGTACGTGTTTGAAACCGCCTTTACAATGTCACAGCCCTAAGACCAGCTGTATGACCTCAAACTCCAGCACAGCCTTATTTTGTTCAGTCAGCGCTCCAGCACTGCAGAGTAATTCCAAAAGATGTAATATACATAAGCACAACTTCTGTAAGAGTTTCCTGAAAGCCCTCAATTTTCTTGGAAAAGGAAATTAATATTAACTAGATCTGTGATGATCACACAGGATGTTTTATTAGTGTAACTTGCCTCTCAAAGCCACTACTGTGAACACAGGGGCTAGTAATTCTGCAAGAGTTTTTCATTCTATCCTGCATTCTAAATTAGTCAAGTAAGTTCCCTAATTAATTCTAAGGAAAGTGTACAAGGAACTGTCGTAAGTAGTACATGCATCTTAAATGGCTTGAGCTTTCATCTTAAGACAAGCATAATCACACTATATATTTTATTTATGGTGTTCTATTATTCCTCTGTTTACACTGGTTACCAGCAGCTTTATTGTAGCAAGAATGAGGCACGAAAACATTCAAGATACATGCATGACAGTGAAGGAGGAACCAATTCTGGAATCGTCATTTATGAAGTTCAGTCAGTCTTCTGTCACAAATTTGCTCAGGTCTGCAAAAATCCTAATGTAATTTTATTCTCCCTGTCTTACCATCTGAGTTTCCCTTGTATTTGAAAGTAAAAGTATAATTTGGTGGTATGACAAGTTTCATGATGTTTCTGCAAAACACTGGATAGACGTTTGTTTTGGCTTTGGGGGGAGGAGGAGGAGTGTTTTAGACAAGGGGGAATTTTTTTCTGAAAAAATTAAAGCTCCGGAAAAAAAAATTCAGATTTATTTTTTTTTTAGTATAAATTCTGTTACATATATCATGAATTTATGTATTACCTGTGTTCAAATAATTCAGAGACCATTATGTTCCAGGGTCCCCCTAGTTCTCCATGTAGAGTAATAGCTGCATAGAGGTCAAGATGTGACAGACTTCACAAAATTTCAAATCCCAAAGGAAAACACAGTTTACAGCAAGAGTAATAATGCTTTTGGACTAGCATAGCATCACTGGCAAGACATACCCTGATTTCATCCCATTTAGCATAAAATTTCAAGCAGGCTGCTCTTTTCTATCGGTGATGTGCGAAAAAGATGTGGTTTTTTTGTACTGTATCTTAACATAACGTGTAACATACCTCTTTTAAAAATTATTTGGACTGGCCACAGTTAACATTTACCATTTTAATCATGCAAAATTTAAATATAATGAATGATATCTTGAACCACAGTACCTTTCCCCACGATGGCCCAGTCATTAACATCATCTAAGATAATATAAAAATCTAAAAAATTAGAGTATTACTCTCCTGTGCTTTCGGCAACATAAACTCTCTTAACCTGCATCCTGTAATCAACTATTACATCTATGTGCAAGCAAGTGCCAACTGTTTGCATTTATCTACCGTGACTGAAAGGAAAATCCAGAAAGCACCCATCAGTCTTTTAACAATTGCTCCAGCTGACAGGTTGTGTAAAGCATACACAAACACATACTTTTTTCATATATATTTGTATTTGTTATGATTGCACAGGATGTTCTCTTACTGTAACCTGTCCCCCCAAAAGTCACTCATCTGAATACAGGGACGAGCAATCCTACAGCAGAGGTTCTTATTCTTCTATATTATTCTCACATTTTAAGACTAGGTTTCTTTTTCCTTTGGAACTGATCGTTCTAGGTCAGAAGCTGAGAGCATGCTAGCAAGTTCCCTGACTTCTAGTCTCCATTTTGTCTTAAAATAGCTTCATTCTCTAAATACTGATAGGATGAAAGAAATAGCTCTACCAGAAGCTCACCACAATGTTATTTGCAACCAACGATGCTTTCCTCGCATCTCAATTTCAGATGGGAACAAAAATATTAGATTAAAAAGTCAAGAGGATGCCACTTACTCCATTCCTTTTGATGTTATGAGAGTACTGAGAGGCAGCAAAAACTATTTTAAATGTTAATTTAATGCAAGACACAGATCAGTCTAGGATAAGAATTATGCTACAATTTAAAGTTATACTTTAATTTTTCCATAGACAAAACTACTCATTCCATACCTGTATGGCTGTACTTTATTTCCTTCCACTCCAGATTCCAGTGCTTTTTTCACTACTAGTTCATTTTCTTCTGGGTAAACTGAACAAGTGCAGTAAACAATAGCTTGTACTTTGTTAACTACAAAACAACAACAACAAAAATTTCCACTGTTCAAATTCTTCATACACACAGTGGTTTTATTAAGGACTGAAAGCATCATAAAAATTATGCTTGGATGTCACTTCTACCAATAAAATACATCCTCCTGCACACATCAGTTTTCAATCTCTAGTGTTTTTTAATAATTAAAATCTTTTCAAATATTTGCAGATTTCAGCACAAATTCAGAGCTGCATCCAGTCTTTTCACACAGCTACCAAAGGAGGGGGGAAGAAAGTGGCAGCATGAAGATGGAGTCAGACTACATTTACAACTTTCCCAAAGCAGAGTATGACTAAGACAGTAAGCCAGTTCTCTACACAATGTTGAAGATTATTGTATTAATGGCTGGTGAACACTAGGACACAGAAACACCTTCAAACTTGAGGAGATTATTACTTAGGGGTTTTGGTTACATGCTTACTGTTAAAAATACACTGATTACTCTATTAGTTAACTATGTAAAAAACTGGTGACAGTACAATGGAATTGATATAGTACAAGGTCTTCCCAGAAATTGGAGAGCTAACACACTTACATTTCATCGCATGCATCAACTCATTAAGCTGCCTTTCAGCAAGAATACTGAGTTTATCCTCAGATACAGATCCTTGGAAAAGGTCTCTTAGCAATCCTGCATCTAAATGCAAAGAGTTGTAAATTTATTATTGCAACTTGCATTAGTGTCTTAAAATTCAGCTGTTTGCAGAAAATGCTTTGGTAACAGACCTGGTTATTAGTAGTGCCGCGGGAAGGTAGGTTTTACAAATTACAATACCAAGGAGTGCCTAAATGATTCTTCTTTCCCTCTTTACCTGTAATTATTACTGCCTCTTATTTGCTTCTATTTAATGAAAATTATACATTGAATAGACTTATACAAACAGTCAATAAAGGAACGTAATCAATGGAAAGTTATATACACATTGGTATCTTGAAATAAATTTTCTGCCTATAGCCTTTTTACTTTAAAAGAAAGACTATATACCCTCTGCTCCCCAGAATAATCCTCAAACTTCATACTATCGACTAGAAGCAGACACACAGAATTATGCAAGTTATTTAATATATATGTTTTATAGTAGTTAAAATAAGGAAAGTGTTTTTTTATAAAATTATACAATTTACTGAAGCAGCTACCATGTCCAGACCACAATGCTTGAATACTATTTCTACCAGAAAGCATGCGCTAGCTATTGTATCGAAAGTTACCTCCGTGTTCATTTAAAATAAAGTCTATTGGATTGCCAACAGCCAGCCCAGAGCATTGTGGTAGCAGCAAAAGAACTTTTGCCTTTTGAAGTCTTGGGTCTGTTGGTCCAATCTCAGTAAAGTCTTCATGTAACAACTGAATATCTGAAAAAAAAGGAAAAACTCAACAGTTCTACGTGCAAGCAAGCCTGCCTAATTTTAATGTGATAAAGGTGAAGAGAGTGGTGTTAACATTTCTTCCACAGAGCTAGAGCCTGCTAGACCCAGATCCTCCAAAGCAAGCCCCACTGATTTCAAACAGATTGAAGGACTGGCTAGACCTTAGCATCTTCCACTGAAAAGACTGCTAATGGGGTTTCAGAGTCTTGTTGCATTCTGTTCTGATCGTGTCCTTCGGGTAAACTGGCCAAGTGCATGGGTTTTGGATTAACACTCTCAAACAGCTGAAAATCAAACTGAAAGCAATAGCCAAGACACCAAATAAATGGACCCAAAAGTTCCCAGCTACCAGCTATACCAACTGCTATACAGTAACTACTTATAAGGAAAAATTCACCCTGACGTATCAGGAGCCTGCATCTATGACATGGTTAATCTGCAACCTTTGATTAACTTGATTGTAGCTGAAGAGCTGTCAGTTCACCTTGTGACAAAAAAATGTTGTTACTGCCCTCCCCAAGTCCTCAGACAAGGGATCTCTGAATTCTGACAGAATTATACCATATTTATAAATACCACAAACATCTATATTACAATACTTTATGTGTACCATCTGTTTTAACACCTACTTTTGCATCCCATGTGACTGAACAAGTTCCTCAGTTCTGCTGCTTTTGCTGAAGATTTCACACCACAAACAAAAATTCTGGACATGCTGTGATTTGTCAGCACTGACATATGGGCAATGGTCAGATGGGAACCTATGTGAGCCACTATAATGTCATCACCTGGATTCAACAGCGCCCGTGCAGAGTGTACAGCAAGGCTGCGAGACTTATCCTAGAAAATAATGACATGAAAATTAAGTATGACCAACTGATTTGGTTTCTAGGAATGCCAATCTTCTTTTCCAAATTAGGAGAGTATTTCATTGTTTTCATGACAAACGGGAAAGAAGGGAGGAGAAAAACTCATCAGGGATAGCTGCTAATATAGAATTACATAAAGTACAAAACCAAACATCTTATTAAGTCACTCACTAAATTTTAATAATTTAATTCTAACTAATGCATAAGAAAGCATAATATCTATAGGTGAAAAGAATGTAAGTGCGTATCATCCCCATAAGGAGGAACTCTTAGCAACAGCCAGTTCCAGAAAAGACAAACATAGGCCACAATATGCAGAATTCATCCTCAGAGGCAGCTTAACAGAGAAATGCAAAACTATTCGCATAGGTCTTGACGATATTTATAGGAGAAATGAAGCCCTTACAGATCAAAGACCAAGATTTTGCTGAAATTTGAAAAACACAGAGGCAGATTTGAATGCAGAAAGCACAGCAGCCTCTCAACAAGAGCAAATGATCTCATACTACAGGTGATGAAGAGAAAAAGAGAGAGTTCAAACATTATCTCCATCAAATTACTTTAAAAGGCAAAGAGTGAAGATATGGACCACAGGTACCATGTTTTGCACCAAATCTGGCAAACACTGATGATGAAGGGGCGGGGCAGGCGCTAAAGCTTTAAGTTCACATCAATATCTACGTATCCACTTACAGCATTCAAGTACCACCCTACCCCGCCAAAGAGAGATGGAGTTTTTGAGGGTTCTGTTTCCTCACTTTGAATATTCTTAAGTAGTAATACTCAGAATTTGTTCCCATGACCTATGGGGTTCTCATGTATAGTTCTTTTCTGTAAGTCTTCTATTTGAAATATACGTACTGAAATTGAATATTGAATACTGAATTACTTTGTGAGTTGGGTAATAAATTTTGAGGCTAAAATTTCCAGAAAATGCTAAGCATCAAGTGCAAGTGCCCTTTGAAATGTTTCTGCTAAGCGCTCAAGAATCAATCAGACACTTCAGGTAATTTGCGGTTGTGCATTGTTGCACGGTTACTCCAGACCACCGCTCTACAACAGGAACCTCTGACCAGTCTTGCCTGGAGAGGCTAATGATGGCAAGTCAGGAAAAAGACCAGTGGGGTTTATGGAGATTTAGGAATCACACTGCACAAAATGCAAAGAAGTCTCACCATCCCATCACAAATATGCAGTTGAAGAGGAAGAGATATTATAATATTAGCATACCATTATCTACTGACTGGGGGTAATGCATATAGAGTTACATAGACACTTTCCTCACATTTTCAGAAGTGAGACTGCTTCTTTGACCACTTTTGATGTTTATTTCAACAGTTTTAAGATTAAATTTAAAACATTCTACTAACTTAATTATAGCTATCGCTTATAAGCATTAACATTTGCATGCTAAATTTAGTAAGTGAAACAGTTTCTAATCTTCTGATTATTAAAAACATCCAAAACCTTATGAGAGCATGTTGCTGCCTGACTGATTTAATAGGACAGTCACACAATACATGACCTCATTCTAATGCAAAGCATTATTTTAGTTTGCAGATTATATTACTCAAGGGTGACATGAACTCACCTGCAGTAAAAGTTTGCAATCTGCAAAAAGATCTAAATTAAGAAGTTCTTCTTTAAGAGAGGAAGGAAAAAACAATACATCGTGGCAATGTTGGTCCACACAGTACGTATAACGGTCAAAGTCTGACACAGTTTCAACTCTTGTGAATCCCTTCTTCTCCAAATCTCTGAAAACATCTTGAAGGCTGTTAACATACATCTCTGACTATTATACAACAGTTACTTAAAGCAATATAGCTCACATTGATTATAGGGATTTTTGCCTTTTATTTTGTGTGAGTGTGTGTGTGTGTATATATGCATATATATATAAAAAAAACCCCACAATGCTGCCTAATGCAGGAGGGGAATTCACTCTATTTTAGGCACATAAATTCTGGTTTGAAAAAATTAAGGTAATCAGTCTGATAAAATAAATTAAGAACGAGGCATGTGTCTCCAGAGGATGATTCAAAGCATCAAAACATAAATGTCCATACGCTCAGGAGACACTGTAGCAAATTTACTGCTGGAATACTTTAGTTCTTTCAATTGTTTTCAATTTAGCCCAGCTCGTCAATGAATTTAATGGCTGATATCTGAAATAATCCCTGTGTAAATGTAATAAAGGCATAAATGCTGAGGTTTGCAATGCAAATATCATAAAGATTTAAAGGAATATACGCCAAGACTTGTTTGCTGAAAGGCAGTTTCAGACAGTGCCATAAGCTTATATGGTACATTTAACGTAGGGTCAATGCAGCAGCTTTCAGCTCAATCTTAGTTAAGGGCTGCAAAATCACAACCAGAGTAAGGCACCTTCTCTATCTTGAAGAGCCTATAACCTAAGCACAGAACACTGGTCCAAGAGAAGAGTGTGAAAAAAGAATTCTTGAAAATATTATAAAACGGATTACCTGTCTAACAAAATAGGTAACAGGATAACCTGGTATGGTTCATGCATCAGTTAGCACAGAACTGGGAACACCAGTGTTACATATATAGTAGCCCACTGAATATAAGGATTTTAAAAAGTATATTTTTATTTCAAGTTTACACTATCGTTACAGAATAAACACCAGTTTTAAGTATTGTATCTGCCTTAACACGCTTTGCCAATGTTATGGCTTACAGTAATACACCCACTTTTTAAAAAGTTTTCTCTTTCTCTATTTTTCATCACAGAGTTTACTCACCCATATAGTTTTTTCTAACTTTAATTCCTCATTTATTTGGTGAAAGACCCACACAAGCAACAGAATAGTAAGAAAAACTGTTTCACAACTTTGTCACAGTTTATGAATACCATTGCTGCACTATATAAAAACTACGAACAAACATAAGGCAATGTTGCTGGACTAAGCAGAATTTACTATACGAAACTTAAATTACTGTTAATAATATAACCTGGAAATTCTGAAACAAGTCTGTAGCAAACCATATCACTTCATATGTAAAAACGTCAATATTAGATGATACTTTAAAGACCTTACCTGATTTTATATGTGTTTATCCAAACACATAAAGGTAAAGCAGAAGCCCTTTGTTCCTGCTTCCGTATGGTTTCTGGTAGAATGTATTCAATTGAAAGAGCATCATGTTTGATGCGACATCTTGCTAGTGCAGCTGCCAATTTGGTCCTAAAACTACAAAAACATAATCACAAGTTTATTAAGTTTTAGAAATGTCTACACCAGCTATTAATATGCAATATTTCTATTACAAAACTATCTTGCTCAGAAACCAAAACCAAAAGTGAGGCCTCATTTTTCAAGCTGCTACAGAAAATACACAGTTATAGGACATTTTCTACCCCAGACGATGGTAGATGCAAGGTAGTAATAAATAGCTAAGACTGTTTTACTTAAATGCACACGGGACTGGAATTATGACAGATGACTCTCAAATACGTCAATTTTCTCAGACAGCTAAAAAAAAAACAAATTATGTTTTGGAACTGCAATCTGTGGAATACAATCATCAGATTTTTTTGTATGTTTGAAGATATAAATACATATATGTGCAGAATGAGCATTTGATGAAAGCTGACCTCTAAATGTGTACAGAAACAACACAAGTATGATGGCAACCAGGAGTCAGTTTTATTATTATTATGTGAAAATCTCGGAGGAAATATTCCCAGTCTTTTCTTCCCACAAGCTTTATGCATAATCTTGATACGTGATAACTCAAAGCAAATAAAAATTGCTGGTGAGCTACTTCAGATGCCAAGTTATATTACTGCCCTCCAGGAATACCTTGCACTTACGATATTCATGAACTTTTTGGGCTATTCTAAATCCAGCAGCAACACAATTTTGTCCAACAAATGCCTGTGGAGTTCATCAACAGACTGACGAAAGAAATACTTGAACACTACTTAAAATGTTTATTTTACATATCCTCTTTTTTTGGTTCTAATTACTTAAAATAATAAATAATGTAACAAAGTTCTATAATAGCAGTATTGTGAAACAAACTGATATTATTCCACTCCATGACCTCTTGACTCTATTACACTCATATTTATGAATGTTTACTGAGTATTTCTTTTCTTTTCTAAAATTGTATGAAAAAAGTTTCAACAACTCCAAAATAAGATACCTTTTTCTAGCAAAATAATCCACAATATAAAGATGGTTTGTTAGCTGTATTTTTCTTAACTAAGGGAACATGGAAGTTTCCCTTCAAACTAGGTTCTCATTAAAAATAAAAACAAAGCCCACAAAATTTGAAAGACATCTGTAATATTGACAACTATAAAAAAAAGGCACTGCTTATACAAATCTGTATTTCTGCTAATATATATCAACAAAAAAAGTTCTTAGCATGTATACCTGTGTAGATAACCTTCTATTTTCCGAACTTCTGCTACAGGCTCCTCTTCATCAAAAATCTCTCGTGCTTGAAACTTTCGGTCTTGTAGGTCATAAAGCATCACAACAAGCAAGCTGGTTAATTCATCTGGCTGCAACAGAAAAGCAACTGGATAGAGAAAGTGACACAAAGCATGCCTTACTTCTGCAAAAAGATCCTTATCAAACAGCAGTCTCCCACGTAAGAGGCATTAAAAACTCCAATGAAATGCTTATTTGTAAGAATATGACAGTAATTCCTCATGGAGAGTTAGTAAAACACTGAAGAATTTTTTAAAAACTCAAATACACAACTTAAAAAGTTATTTAGCTTATCAAAATTAAAAACATTCTCGATACACACAGATAATACACTGTATCTTAATAACTTTTAATGTTATCAGAATTTAACCTTTGAAATTATTTTCTCCTCATAAAGTAGCTCCTTGAATAGCTAAGCTAACAAAAACGTCTTGTCTATCAATTTGTCTCTTGTGGGATTCTTCCGTATCTAACAATGAATAAGCTCAGTTATAATAACCATTCTGCAGTTAGGACATACGTAAAATCTCCTTCCCATGTCTAAATGTTTAAAACAGGGAGCATCTCCTTCTTAGGGACAGGAATTAACAGCACTTCAGTTACTCTTGTCTGCCTCTTTTCATGAAATTCCTACAGTTCTTATGCCTTCAAAAATTCTTACCTTCTCACAAATATAACCGAAATTAGCTAGAAAACTCAAGTTGTTAGGGAAATACCACCAAACGCAAAATGTTACCACGTAAGTCTTACTTCCTTACAAAAACAAGCCAAAAATCAAATGTGTTAGGGTTCAATGGGTTCAATGCATTCTTTTGTCTGATGGGGTTCACTCCATGCTTTCCAACTCCCAGGGACAGGAAGGGAACATGACTTTTTTCCCCACTCACAAGGGGACACAGCAGGGAAGGAAAGCACATAGACATGGACTGGCTCATGGACATCACTGAGAAAGTATTACGCTGCAGTAAGCATTATGGTTCATTCCCCTACCTTCTTTCTTTGAAGGTTTTGATTCCCAGCAGTAAGGTGCAATGAGAATCTCACAAACAACGTATCTAGTACCTTGGAGATTGATGCTTTAGACAACTAACTAAAAAGGACAGCAATATTTCAGTCTCAGGTTACCATATAGTTCAAAACAACAAATGTTGTTTTGAAGAATGTTGCAGAATCCTCAGAAAATATTCTAATTACACCAACTTAGAAAATACAAAATTTATTTCCTCACAAAAATATTCACTTACTATTGAGTGGCACGGGTAAACACAACTATCTAACAATATTTCTTCAAGAAGATCTTGATCTGCAAAAAAAGAAAATATTGACAAGTTATGCTATGGAATCTACAAGATTCTATCGAACAAAAAGAAAAACTTAAAATCACTATAAAGAAAAAGCTTAAAGTTTAAACATCATGAAAATTAAGGGCAAATTCAATCACAAACAGTAGCAACTCTAAATAAGTATAATTCCTTTACATGAAAAAGTATAGACCTTAAATGTTTGATTTCACAAAATGCTAACAACACTTAGATATATTTAAATATTTGAGGGATAAGAGTAATCTAGTAGTAACCTGTAGTTTAACCAAAAAAAGATCTCTACTGTCAGGCAGAAACTAAACACCTTGATTTTTCCATATTTTCTCTGCTGCATCATTTCTGTTGGCAATTCTTGGAAAAGTTTTGTACTTACTTACATTTTAGAGCATTGAAAGCCAGTTCATAAGATACACGCTGGGAATACTCATCTTTAAAAGTCAGCATGGGAGATACTGAGTCATCACCATACCGCACCAATATTCTATCCTTACGCTTTTCAGTATGAATGCCTTGAAAAATCTTAGCTGCGTTTATGTATACGGAGTCGTGATAGCCATTCTTCTCAATCAGAGTCATTGTTCTTTTTTCAACAGATCCTTTTTCATCTGAAATTTTCATTTCACTCAAGTCTGAAGTATCATTTATAACATCCTCATGTAAAGACACCGAGTTACTTTTAGAACCTGGCATTTTTCCAGTTGCTGATTGTGTAAGTGCAAGTCACAATCCTGCTGCCTCTGCAAAAAACAAAGTTTGTATTGAATTACAAAATTTTCTTTCACTAGAATACACCTTTCCCTTCATTTTCAGGTTTTCAATAGAACTTATTTTCTTTTTTAGGCTCTAATCCTGCAAATACGTATATACATATATCATGTATACTTCTATACGTCTATCATCTTACATATAGTAGAGAAGTATTTATAATAGTTTTCTTACCTTATTTATTTTCACTAATGCAGATACGAAGACTGGTTACTTGTTTCAAAGAGGCCAGTGCTTTACAATAAATGATCCTAAACAGACTACATGCAGAGATTTTATTCTCTGTGTCTAATAAGCAGCATTATTATTGCAGTCAGAATAGTATGACTTACTAGGAATTCTCCTTTAATAAAAAGACACTACAGAAATTTCAAAGCAGCCATCGTCACTTCCAAAGAAGAACCATCTTGAAAAGAATTGCAGTGAATCCACATGCTTGCCCACTAAACTGCATATCTGTTCCTAAAAATGGATAATAGAGATCACCTAAGTGTTAATGTATTTAATGTATTACCTAAACAGCACAATTGTAAATGCAGGAAATCCATTCCGACAGTCTCTGAAGATATTAACCAACTCTCCATAAGCCCTTGTGCATTTCTTAAATTTTCTACACATCTTACATAAACAATAAAATAAAAATTACCTTCCCAGAGGTGGAATAGGGCTTAAAGAAAAAGAAAAAGCGCCAGTGTTAGTTGAATCCAAAAATATGCTTAAGTTCCACATAAAACCTACTTAAAGTATATCCATCACGGTGCTTGGATTTACCCTGCTTGCTCTGGTTGCTATAACATGCATTTATGACAATGCTCGGAGGCTTAGAAGTCAGGTTAAATGTTCAGAAGAGGGCTAAGCCAAGAAGAATTTAGTCATAGAGGAAAGATTTAAAAAAAAAAAAACAAAAAAAGTCATCTTCCTGTCTGGGGAAGAATAATACAAGAGAACTGTGAGGAATTTAGCAGCTTTAGCACAGAAAGCTAGGCATGGATCTGGTGCCAACAAATAGTTCTGGATATTTTAGGATTAACAGCACAGAACAGCAGAATTTGTTCTTTTTGCCAGTCTAAAAATCCAAAAAAGAAGGTGATACTCTGACCAAATAGAAAGGATCTTCTCTTTTGCTACATAATTTAGTTCAGTACAACCATTCTCAAGCTTTTTCCCTGCGCTCCCCACATTCCTCAGGATAAATTACATACCTCTTCTCCCCGGGTCAGACATACTTGCTCAGCATCCTTTTTTCCTCTCCCCTTTCCTGCCCCTATCACACAAAGCATAGTGGAGAAGGAGGATGGCAGCACAGAGGGTTGGAGGGGAAAGGAGGAACACAAGCTGTTATTTCTCCAGCAGGCAGCCATGAAATGCCCCATGCTGAGCCAGCATTCCCCCGTTCAAACTCTCTTTCCCCAACACAGGTGACACTCAGCCCATTCCTCCCCTCTCCAAGACCGGCACAAGTCAGTGTCCGCCCAGCCCAGCATGCTCCAGACAACCGACTAGAGTTGCTTCCTGAATTCGGGCAGCTCATCTGGAGGAGGCCACCTCTCATTCTCCTTTCCCAGGATTTGCTCCTCAAAACAGAGAGCTGCTAACCCTGTAGAAGCAACTTTTACTGTCTCTTTACAGAGGTCCTGGGCCTCAGACAAACAGCTTCATCTGGTGGGAGTTAAGCTCCAACATCCCTAGTGTTAGACGCAGCACTGATGGATCCATGGTGCAAACATAAATTTATTTTATGAAGTCATATTGAAACAGAACAAGCAGCGCTATCAAAAGAAAGCACTATTCTTCACTAGAATAAAGTACCAGATTACCTAAACCAAATTGAAACTCTTGTGCTTAGAAAGGAAAAAAAAATCGTAAATGCTTCCAGGATGTTTTACACTAATTTGACCAGAAGACATGTATGACTTCACAGAAACGAGGACAGCATCTAAAAGGGACCTGGAGCTCCAGGTCACCTCCTCCAGCTGAACACAAAATATTCCTTTTTAGAATATGTAGCAAGTGAACTAATGTTTGTGGTGTCAGGACTTTCAAGACTTGTAGGGTTCCCGATTACTGTTTGTGACTTCTTTGCCAAAGCCGTTTTTGCTGACCTGCAAGACACACTGCTATTAAGATGATTTGATGAATACACTTTCCCCAAAGACAAATGTCATCTTAATAAAGGTGAGATGACAGTGCTCTGCCCTGTGCAGACACACTGTGTGGTTGCAACACTGTAAACCATAGCTTGGATTACGGAACTCTGTGCCAAGCAGAGAACACCAAGCTTGATTAATATGAAGCTCAGTTGGGAAGAACTAGAGAAGAGAGGAAAGACCCTGCCTTTGTCTATGGAAGAAATGAACTGAATCTCAAGCAGATCACTCAATTGAGGGGAGAAAAAACCTCAAGGTCCCAAGGAGGCCATCATTCTCCTAAAAGAGAGAATGGCCTTCAAAGTTCAGAAAGATTTTTTTCCATTGTTTAGTTAAGAAAATCTTCAAATGAAACATGAATTTGTTGTGTTAGGGGGTCGTTGAAGAGAGATGAAGAAAGAATGTGAGAATAGAAAAAAATAAAATCAAAGTTTATAATATTCCTGAGTCCTACAAACCCTAAGCCAGTCTGATTTGGACCCAAATCCAGCATCTCTCCATACAGTCTTAGCACACTGATTCAATGTTAAAAATACATACATACTCTCAGTGATCTGGCTGACTAGAGGTACAACTGCCTCATCTATGAAGCAGAAACTTGCTGTTGCAATAAAGTTTCCAAGTTCTTGCCAATACACTTCCACACAGTTTCCCTTAAGCTTGATCACATTTGCAAGTTAGAGTATTAGCAGGGTATGCAGAAGAAGGGAACTTAAAGACACCTGTGACTAAAATTTAATGGATAGTTACTGGACAGCTGTTCTCCATGACACCTAGAGTTTGTGTTGTAAACAGCAAGCCCCTATCTCAGGACAACATTGGTTGTGAAAGCACAGAAAACAGACAAGGAAGTATCTCCCCGCTTCTGCTTCCAAGTCATAATCCACTAAACTGATGAAAACGATCAGGACAACTCGCTGTTAGCACAACAGTTCAACGAGCAATACCAGTAGCATCACAAGGCAAAGGGGGTCCTTCTTGTGTCCATTATCTGCACAAAGGGACGTACAAATCTCTCTTCTGAAAACACCTGTATTATGGATGCAGACAGACTCCTGTAACACAAGTTACTGTTATCCAAGTACAAACAATACCAATAAAGATAAGAAGATTGCAGGTTTCAAATAGTAGAGTGGGAACTAGATGGCTCCAGCTTTGACTTAATGAACTCAAGCGAATAGAATTATGACATTTATTCACTAGACAGCATAGTAAAGGATTTCCACACACACCCACCCATCAAAGTCACTAATTCCTCTGTTTATATACCAATACATGTATTTTTCCTATTTCTTCAGCTATCACCTTTTTCAGTAGCCTCTACTATTATACAATTCGGCAAAAGTGATAAGCAATAAACAACCCCACAGCATCTGTGTTATATCGGGTACAGCAGGCAGCCTGGCCACCCAGTACTAATTCACATTAACAAGAATTGATGGAAAGCGGCTCTGTGAGCATGGACATGGTTCCTCATACACCAACAGTAAATGCTTGCAGCCACATACTGTAGTTCTTTTCTTACTAATCTTACGGGTATACATAATTACATCTGCTTCCTAACATCAGCTAAGACTGTCTGAACAGAGATTCAATGGATCGCAAAGCTTCTACTGTCCCCAACTTCAGTTAACTAAGTTGGAAGGAAGGGAAGATTAGTGAAAGTCAGGAAAAGAAAAGTCAGCCACGAGACCATTCCCCAACCCGGCTTTATTTACGAGAAATGATCCACGTCCGTCAACTCATAGTACAGTCATATGGAAAAAAGATACTTTCTTTGTATAAACGCACATAGCGTTTCTTGAAACACTGGGCTGCAAGGCCTTAAAAAACAAGCAACCCCCCAAAAAACATACAGGGGCGGCCAGGGCGACTTCTACACCCTTTCACCTCAGCAGTAACCCAAGGGTCCTTCTTTCCTGACAGGGTTTCTCCCGCTCGCATCTCCCTCTGGGGATGGCGGCGCCGGGCGCTGCGGGGAGAGGCGGCCCCCGCGAGAGGCCTGCCCCACGTTGCCGCCGGGCCTGAGGGGCTCCCCCGGGCCGCGCCGGGGCAGCCCGGGCGCTGGAGCCCCGCTGCCGCGGCAGCAGTTACCCATGCCCCCCCGCCCCATGCCGGGCAGGGGAGCGCCCCCCCCCCCCCCCGAGTACCCCGCCGGCGGACCCCGCACGCCCCCGTTAACCCTTACCCGCCAGCGAGCTGCTCTCCCCTGCCCAGCCGAGCCGCGGCCCGGGGCGGGACGGGCGCCCCGCCCACAGACCCACCTGCCGGGCCGCGCTGGGGCTGGGGACCGTTGGGTTCGGAAGGGGACGCCGCCCCCCTCTGTCCTCCGGCGGGGGGGTCCGCCTGCCCAGCTCCCCCGCCTGCCTGCGCCTCCTGCCAGCAGCCCCCCTCCGCCGGGCGCGAGGAGGTGCCGTGAGGCGGTGTGAGGCGCCGGTGCCAGCGGTGCTCAGTCCCGCCTGGCCGCGGAGCGGGGCCTGGCAGGCCGGGGCTCCATCTCCAGGGGCCAGGCCGAGCCCTTCCCTCTAGAGATTCTCCAAGAGTCGCATAAGTAATTAAGAAGCCACAACAAAATGCCAAGATCCACCCTGGCAACGGCACGTCTGTGTATGAGATGTGTTTCCCAAGGCTTGCCGTGACTGGACCTTTGCAGATATCCCTGCCTCTCGGGAGCAGGAGCTGCTCGCATGTTCCCTTTCTAGCTTCGTTTTGTTTTGTTTTTTAAAAAAAATTGTTTAATTCCCCAAACGGCATTAACTCTTGTAAACTCCATGACCACTTTAAAAAATAAATCTTACCTACACTCACATTTCTAACTGCATCGAAACACCACCAGTTACAGGACTGGAAATCCCGAAAATACAGGAATAGCCCCAGATAAGGTGCCGGGGTTTCATTTGCAGTTGAAATTAGCAGGGCGCTGTTACCGTACACCATGCTCTCATAATGTTTTAACTGTTTCAACCTCAGCTTTTATTCAGTCTCGAAACACATAATTGGATCAGGCTTTTAAGTTGTTTCCAGACTCTTTATTTTTTAAAAAAAGGTGCATTTCTTGAAATTACTCCAATAATCAACGAATAAATCAGCCATAATCTTGTCAGAAATCTACTTTTTCCCCATAAACTTTGTTCCTGTTACATCAGTGCTGTTATGGGCAATTTTTAAATTCTCCTTAATAAGGGAAAATGGTAAAATCCCCCATGATTCAGCTAAAATCTGTGATGACCTTCGGTGTGTCATTTCTCCAAGACGATCCTGCCTGGCAACCTCGCACAAGCATCTGCTACAGGTATGAGTTCTCTTACATGGGGAAGTTAGAAGTTCAGACTCACTTCTGCAGTAGGACTGCACAAAAACGAAGTAACCAGGGTTTTTGGTCTAGGTTGACTGTATATTTAGTAAAGCTCAGTACAAATCTTAGCATATCCATGTTTTTACAAATTGGGAGGTCCTAGAGTTTTTTTGGGAACAAACTCCATTGAAGCACACAAGCCAACGCTTGTTATCCCTGCCGAAACTTGGACATTAGCCAGATCCCTTTCTGGTATCGATATTATCAGGTATCTAATCAAACCAAGCAGCGACTCTATGCAACCAACCTGCAGCTTTATGCAATCGCATGCATCAGGACTAGAAAATTTGGAGAGTTAAAAACAATCCTTAGTTTGCTGATAGGACAAAGACACCTTTCTGGTTTGGATCTGCTACGTGCTCCAGCAGCACTGCTGCAATTGTGACAGCAGCAATTAATTACAAAGCAAGCCAAATAGGCTGGCTAAACTTTGCGCATAGTCGTTCAAACAAATCTTGAATCCTTCCTGATGAAGGGGAGGAATACGTGATTAATAGGTTGTGTGGATCAATAGGGCACTATACTAGCTACAATATAGATGGAAAGGAGTTTTTTGTGCTGTTTATTTCATTTTTTCCAAATAGATACAGCAGCTCTTTTTAAAAGACCTGCCTGGAAATTACTGCACAATGTCATTGTGTACTACTCTTTCACCTTCAAAGTGAAGGTGAATATTATTCCACCTTCAGGTGAATATTATTCAAGTGAATATTATTTTGCTACTGAAGATCAGAAAAAAAATTCCCTTCTTCTTACCAGGCTTTATGAATTCAAGTTCTTCCTGCAGTTATATTTGGGTCTTGGCACTGAGAACCAGAAAGTAATGAGAATTCAGAGCCAGCAGATTAGTTGCAAACACGACTGGCTTGAAGAGGAAGGTGGTGGAAATCAAATCGTGCTTTTAAAGGCAATAGGATTTCTTCTTGTATGAGAAGTAAAGGATTAAGTGCTTCCAGTACAAACTGGAGTACGTCTAAATTCATCAAAAGCATGCTTTTAAATTGAGACACCAAATCATTCACAAGTGTCTGAATGGTTTAAATATTAAAATAATTTCTTCACATGCATTTGAATAGAAACTTGAAAAAAGACTTAGGGAAGATGAGTAGTTTTCCTATTCAAATGCCCAATGATTATATGAAATCATTACAGATTTTCAAATTAAATCATAATCAAGCAGGGCATGGCAGAACCAGCAGAGAGATGCTGATGAGGATTTAAAAATTCTCTTTTTCTGGTGATCTAAACTCCATATTGTAAAGCATTACTCTGCTGGCTTAGGCAGAGGGAGATGTTTTCAAGTTGCAGTCTTCAGTCTCCTCGTTACCTGTGCATAAGAAGTGTTTGGAGCAGTGCTGCTTCTGATGGTAGGCTCTTGAGCCAGATTTAAAGGAGTGGGATGGGAAATCTTCTGTATCCTAAATTTGAATGTACACCATTTCTGAGTATTGAGCACCCACCGAGGAGTGTGTCTGACTATTCTTTGCTCCAAGCATGTGATTTAGGATTCTCTGGAACTAAGAGAAAGCGTCTTTTCATATAGTTTATTGACACTGCTAAACTCGTATGTATCGTGTATCTCTATACATACAGCAGAAGAATTAATGAAGCATCTTGGTTTAGAAAATGAAATATGCTTTGAGTGAATTTGCTTCTTCTAATGGCTCATCACCTGGACTAGTAAATTAAAAAATACACAATAAAAGACTCAAGCAACATCTTTTCATCCCTGTGGCATATATGTACTAAAAGAAATAAAACCATGAATATAAAGGCAGTTTTGGGTTTTGGTACCAAGCCACTGTTGAATCAACTGAATGCACAGTGCTGTTTCTGTAAACAGTTTTCAAGACAAGCATGGAAAGTGAGAGGTCTTACGACAAGAATTTAACCTGTGCAAACTACTTCATTAAAAGCTGCCATTTTGAAATGTCTTGCATCAGCGATTTTATTTTACATTTGTTAGAATGCAATATTACTGAATTTTATTTCCCTTATGTTAGTATGGATTAGTCTGTCTTATTTTTGTTTGACTGTGTTAGAAGTCAAAACTAAGAGGCCACACTCATTGAAGCCACGTGAATATGGACAAAGAGGAACAAAAAGGTCAGGAAGTCTGTTTTCCCTCTTTTGCAGAAAATAACATTCCCCAGAAACCCACTTAAGTGTTTTCTAAATTGCTATTAACATCTGAAAAGAATTTGAAAAATCAAATAGTGTTGATTTATCGGACTGGCCAGAATGCAGCATGGCAAGCCGTCCTGCATGGTAACGTTCTCAGCTTTCTGTTGGCCTCCTTGCATTTGTCAGGTCAGGGGAGTGCAGGGACCTGCCAGAGGAAGCTGCCCACCGAAACGATCCCTGCGTAGCGCCTTTGGCCATCGCCCTCTGCAGAATGGGGAAACAGGCAAAGCCCAGCTACTGCAGGGATGTTTACTGTAGCATTACAATTTCGGGAAGGACATTTGGATGTGACACACATCGGGAGTAGACATTTGGAAAACATTTTTTTCTACCCAGCTCTATGTAACAATAGAGGTGCATGCAATAGGTGACTGATCAGTTGGTGTGTTAATTTAGTGGAGCTGCTCCACTATGACTGTCTTAGGATGTTCTGAACCACAGGGACACCGAGTCCAGGGTCAGATTCTGCTGTTATTTGGGGAAGTGTGAGTCTATGTTATCTGGCAAATAGTTGCTGCATGTGTAACTGAGGGCATTCTTTTCCTGTTAATTTTTCAATCATTTTGTCCATTGGATTAATTCATACTCATTAATAAAGGTTTTTCTCCCGAATTGTTGAAAGTAAAAGAAAAAAGTTATCAGAGCCAAAAAAAAAAAAAAAAAACCAAAAAAACCACCCAAAAACAAAACACCCTGGAAAGTTTTCTTCATTTCATTCATTTGCGAATGCAGAGACTCTGTTTATTTTGCTAAGAGTTCTGCTAAGAATTTTCAGTACCTGGAACTATTTGTCTTTTTAAAAAAAATAAATATATATTAGCACCGCCATCTCATCTCCTTTTTGTCTCTGACATTTTTAGCTACTGTCCTCGCACTGAAATCCCCTTTAAAACTCCTTCGTATCTTAAGTTAGACTCTTTAGCCTGGATACTTTCAACTGATTCAAGGAGGGGGGAAAAAAAAGGAAATACTATCCTGTTTCTCCTGGGCCCTTTCTTCACGGAGCTTAGCGTGTCCCGGAGGCTGAGTAATCTCATTAGGGTTTGTTTGGTGGGAGCCAAAGCGGCTCACCAGTTTGCAGGCTCAGCCCCCTAAGTGGTACATGAATGAACTGACAGAGTTAGAGTAGAACATTAAGAGTCAGAATAAAAGGTTGAATCTCATTTCCTTCCTGCACAAGTTGTAATCCTTGAGTGTGTTTGTTAGGCTAGATCATGTCAAATTTGGTATATGAATTTGTTTCATTCAAGATGAGTATTAAGAAGCTGTTAGGCTTTTTTGTGTGAGTTAGTGGTTTAAACTATGTATAGTACTACTCAAGAACTGGATATGGTAAAACCTGAACTTGGTGGCTCAAAGATGGTACAGTGCATTGAGTTGATACTTTTATGGAACTGCCTACAATGGGAAAAAGATCTTGCTCCTGAGTGGCAACTTCCAGCTCAGAGTTCACCTGCCTATATTTGAAGCCAGAACTCTTTTTTTCCTATGTATGTCAGTTATCTGATTTTTATCTGTCATTTTATTGACCACTCACTCGGTCTTTCTGACCTCATTTCTAACACCTTCCTTCATCCTCGCTACTCTGAATACTTTCATATATCAGCAAACTATCACATCTCATTGCTCCCCTCCCTTTCCAGGTTGTTGCTGGACAAAAAAAATCCCAATATTAATTACTACAGAACTCCACTGGTGACTTCCCTTCACACCTTCCCTTCCTATCTTTTCACCAACTTATTCTTCCATGCAAGGACATTCTTTCTTATCCCTCTTATTTAGAAATTACAATCCAAGTACAATAAATTATGCAAAAGCAAAAAGACCAAAATCTGCCAAACTGGTTATGCCCACAAACACCTTACCTGCTGATATTGTCAGTGCTGATTTCTGTAATGCTGAATTTCTCAAAGAAATCAAGAAACACCAAATACTTGGTTTTTCAAATGAAGTGGCAGGTGCTGACAAGGTATATCAAAACCTAGTTGATCAGTTCATATGAGTTTCAATTCATCCAAGTCTTCACCTTGTAGAAGTTTTCATTACTCATCCACAGGAACTTGGGTTTATTACCTTGCAAAGTTCTTAATAATGAAAGATCAGTAAATAATTTACTTAAAGTAAATAAGAAGTCATTAATATTATCTACCAGGATGCCATGTGTAACGGGCATGTCTGTATTTAGCATCATGTTGTTCTCGGTGGCTATGGAACCCGACCCTTTGTGTTGTTGCTCTGTTTTGATAGCTCTTTCAGACATACTAGATTAAATATATGAGGAAGGATGCCATTTTTATTTGACCCCACACAAGTTGCAAAATTAATGTGTAAACAGATCTATTATATAGCAACTGGGAGTTAGTAACAGAACAAAGACTTCAACAGTTTTCTCTCCTTTAAACACTCCATGAGTAACTGTGGTTTAAGTCAAACTGAAAATAAGTTTTGTTGCAGAAATTTTCAGAAATTCGATGGTTCAAAACTGAGAGTCACTGTAATATTTTGTTTGACACAAAGATGTCTTTGTTTCGCTTTTCAAACCATTTAACAAGTACCATGTCTTAAATTTAAAGCCTTTAGGGAGCTATAGTGGTGAAAGACATACGAGACCTTATCTTAAATTCTTTTTTTCTTTTATGCCATTCCTTCTTGTTGAAGTGTTACACTTGCTATAAATTTCTGAGATATTTGTTGGTATTCTGGTTAGGGTCAGCTCTCCTACCTCAGAAGTGGAAGATTTAAGTTTTAGAGCAGAGAGTCTTTCGTTAGAGTTAGAAGTTAAATCTGAATGCAGTATAATAACTTCAACCTTAAATACCATTTAACCATCCACAGACTGCTTCCCGGGCTCTAATGTAAGCTGAGAGCATAGGACTGAGCAAATACAGGTGATAAAACAAATCTTCCTCCTTTGCTTTTCTAGTCTACTTGCAAATCCAGCCAAAAATGTAAGGGGTTCATGCAAAAAACAATTTTTGACATTTAGTTTTTCTGGATTTTTTTGTTTTATTTTTAAAGTTAATGGCCAAATGAGTCCAAAAATTGCTAATAGCTTCAGAATGATCAACTGTTCACTGGAAAGGTTGCTCAGATATGTTCTTTACTCAACAACTGTGCTTTTATTTAACTTTATCTTACAACAATTATGAGAAATCTTGGATTATGCTTTATAATAAGGAAAAAAACAAGTTTGGTTTGATCTGGAATGTTATAATTTTTCCCCATTCACTCTTCTGACCATTTATTTTACAGCTTGGAGGACCATGACTGTAACTCAGAATAGCACAGAACAACTAACCGGAATTGGCTTGAGACTAATAAATACCCTGGTAGAAAACAGTAGGATAAATAAAGCATTATTTTAGCAATTTGAAGGGTGGAGGGCAAGGGAAAGCTGACTATGAGGTCTGAGGAAGAAATCTGGACATCAGACACCAGAATAGTTGCTATTAATAAGATGGGTAGAGGCTTGGAAAAGGACTGGAGGAAAGTGAGCTGCTTCAGGGATAATAGGAGTAAGAGACAGAGGAAACAGAGCCAAAGTTTCTAGCCAGAGGCTATCAGAGAAGAATGAGCAAAGAAGAATAGTGGAGCTTCCAGTCACACAGAAGCAAGGTAAAATGGCCATCACTGCAGCAGTAATTAACATTTTTTGGCACTCATGACCTTAGCTTTCCAAGTCTTCAAATAGCATGATTAAGATTTTTTGTAAAAACACAGCAGTCAGGGTATTAATAAAACATTCCTTTTCAGTTTCATTGGTTTATAGGTTACGTAAATGCATTTCTATTGTTTTTTTACCAAGAAAAATGCAAGGCTGAGTTCCTTGTTTCTGATGGTTATGACCTTTAGCTAATATAGTAATCATTGCTGCTAACATTAGGATTCAGCAGTGATTTTCTATTCGCAAATACTTTTCATAGACATTTTTGTCACAGGCAAAAATTCTTGTTGGCATAAATGGACAATTATCAAAATAATATTGTTTAGCAAATCTAAAGTTTGACATATGGATGTCGGATATGTATATATGTAATGCCGGACTGTAATGTATGTACATATGTACATTGTATGTACATATGATTGTATGTAATGTACATATGTAATGCCGGATGGGATGCACCTGAGAGTGCTGAGGGAGCTGGCGGAGGTGCTCGCCAAGCCGCTCTCCATCATTTATCAGCAGTCCTGGTTAACGGGGGAGGTCCCGGACGACTGGAGGCTTGCCAATGTGACACCCATCCACAAGAAGGGCCGGGAGGAGGATCCGGGGAACTACAGGCCTGTCAGCCTGACCTCGGTGCCGGGGAAGATTATGGAGCGGTTCATCTTGAGGGCGCTCACAAGGCATGAGCGGGACAACCAGGGGATCCGGCCCAGCCAGCATGGATTCATGAGAGGCAGGTCCTGCTTGACCAACCTGATCTCCTTCTATGACCAGGTGACCCGCCTAGTGGATGAGGGAAAGGTTGTGGATGTGGTCTACCTGGACTTCAGCAAGGCCTTTGACACCGTCTCCCACAGCATTCTCCTAGAGAAGCTGGCGGCTCACGGCTTGGACAGGTGTACTCTGCGCTGGGTCAAAAACTGGCTGGACGGCTGGGCCCAGAGAGTTGTGGTGAATGGAGTTACATCCAGTTGGCGGCCGGTCACGAGCGGTGTTCCCCAGGGCTCAGTATTGGGGCCGGTCTTGTTTAATATCTTTATTGATGATCTGGATGAGGGGATCGAGTGCACCCTCAGTAAGTTTGCAGACGACACCAAGTTGGGCGGGAGTGTTGATCTGCTCGAGGGTAGGAAGGCTCTGCAGAGGGACCTGGACAAGCTGGATTGATGGGCCGAGGCCAACTGTATGAGGTTCAACAAGGCCAAGTGCCGGGTCCTGCACTTCGGCCACAACAACCCCATGCAGCGCTACAGGCTTGGGGAAGAGTGGCTGGAAAGCTGCCTGTTGGAAAAGGACCTGGGGGTGCTGGTCGACAGCCGGCTGAACATGAGCCGGCAGTGTGCCCAGGTGGCCAAGAAGGCCAATGGCATCCTGGCCTGTATCAGAAATAGTGTGGCCAGCAGGAGTAGGGAAGTGATCGTGCCCCTGTACTCGGCACTGGTGAGGCCACACCTCGAATACTGTGTTCAGTTTTGGGCCCCTCACTACAAGAAGGACGTCGAGGTGCTGGAGCATGTCCAGAGAAGGGCAATGGAGCTGGTGAAGGGTCTGGAGAACAAGTCTTATGAGGAGCGGCTGAGGGAACTGGGGTTGTTTAGCCTGGACAAAAGGAGGCTGAGGGGAGACCTCATTGCTCTCTACAACTACCTGAAAGGAGGTTGTAGCGAGGTGGGTGTTGATCTCTTCTCCCAAGTCACAAGCGATAGGACGAGAGGAAATGGCGTCAAGTTGCGCCAGGGGAGGTTTAGATTGGACATGAGGAAAAATTTCTTTACTGAAAGAGTGGTTAAACATTGGAACAGGCTGCCCAGGGAAGTGGTGGAGTCCCCATCCCTGGAGGTCTTTAAAAGACGAGTAGATGAGGCACTTAGGGACATGGTTTAGTGGACATGGTGGTGTTGGGTCGATGGTTGGACTCGATGATCTTAGAGGTCTTTTCCAACCTCAATGATTCTATGATTCTATGATTCTATATGCATACAAAACAAACTTTCAGATGTTCTTAAAATAAATGTAGATATATGTATAATATTATTCCTTGAAGTTAGGAACAGGAGAACAATTACCAGTACAAATATTTCCCTGTGTAATCTAATTACAGCTCAAAAGTAAGCATTTAACATATGTCACCTCAGTTGCTAATGTTTATAGTTTATCAAGAAAAACAAAAGCACTGCATACATTTCTAGAAAAAATTTGTGCAAGACAACGTTGATTTGTGTATACACTAATAAAATTGCAAAGATGTCTGCCAGGAAGATAAAGGAGATACAGTACAGAGAAGTAAAGCACAGGCAGATAATTTGACACCTAAAAGCAGTAGTCGTGCGGTTTGGTAAGGTGTAAGAGAGAACATTCTTTCACCTGTTAGGGACAACAGGTTCAGGTTTTAGTGACATAAACATCTCATTTAATTTTCATCTTGTACAAAGGTAAGCACATCTATACAGAATGAAAAGCCCTGAAGCTATAAATGCATAATGAACTGAAGCTCAAAAGGTTGTTCGCGTCACTACAGTTGCAAATAAAATTATAACCTGCCTTGTTAGTACATTTTTTGTAGAACATGTCTAAAGTGGTGCACAACACTTTCTCTGTCTGTTTTTCTCCTTTCTCCTATAACTTAGGTTCACAGACAATCTGAATGTCTAGGACAACTTGAGCAGATGTGAAGAAGTGAGACCCTCTGTTCTTCTCCAGCACCCCTGCACAGGTAACACTAGACATCAGGACAGATTTAGGCTCCCGGGGCCCCAGCAGCCTTCCCTCTCACCACCTGCATCCACTGAACTAAATTTAAACACTCTTGCTGAGTCCAGTGATACAGGATCAGGCTTTGTTGCCCTATGCTTCTGCCTAGGTAAGATCCACCAGTGGTGTCAGCTTTGAGATCCTTAGTTCATTATGCCAATTGTTCCAAATCATTTTCATTCCATTCACAAGGAAATTTTAAGTATCCAGTTGCATGGGAGGACTGGTGGTGTGGGGTTGTGCACGTTCCCTTCCCCACTCTGGCTTTCCACTCTGTTGCTGATATCCCTCTTACTATGATGGCAAAGTTTCAGTTACAGGGACCACAAATCTGTGCATGCTAGTTCTACCTTAAATCCAAATTCACTGCTGTCCATGTCTCTCCTCTGATCTTGCTTCTTCTGTAAGAGTCACATGTCAAGGCCAAGGTAAACTCTAAACGAGACATTAAGATATCTGTGTATCTAAACTAGGTGAACACACATGCTGCTCATGTCCACAAGCACCCACTTTACTGTGTTTAGTTTTATCATTAGCACAATCAATAATATACCCAAGAATCCTCCTAAGCTTGGTTAAATTTTCTTCCTTTTTCTGGAGGGGAATTCCGGTTTTCAGATTCCTTCAATCTCCAACTGAGGCTCCAGCCCCTTACTTATAAAATGAAGAGTATCTGCCTGCCAGATCAAACAGCTCTTACAGCTCTGCCTGTTTATACAGGGTACCCACGCCTGATGTCTGGGTGATTTAGCAGACGAGCCTTGCATTCCAGTAGTCTTCCCTGTGACTCACTATCATCTAACAGCATACTTTTCAGCCAAGGCTATTTTCATGTGTCTCTTAAAAGTTTGTAATATATGTTAGGTAGAGTTATAAAAAAACCTGTAAAGCTTAAATAGATGGAGTTTCATACTTCCAGGGCTCAAACCCTCAACAACCTAGGCACATATTGTAAGAAATCCTATTAAATCCCAGTAGATTTTACAGGATCAGGCTGTTAACAATAAACTAAGGCAGAAAATTAGCATCTTTGTCATGATTTTCCTGCTTTCTTTGCCTACTGGAAATTATTAATCTAACTCTCAATTGAATGTCAACGTGCTGACTTTGCAATTTAAGATACACCTGTTTGTTACAGGACATCTTTCTGATTAAGAGTATTCATCACGGTGCCTGTACATATTTTTCTCTGTTGATGAAACTGAGTCCTGTGTCAGAAATCTCTGGCACTGCTCTGCAGATAAGAATATTGTAGAGAAAGCCACGAGTCTAACTCTCCTTGGAATGCCTCCAAGCATTTTAAGTCTCAAAATTAACTTAGCTCAGCCCTATTCATAAGATCAATCAGTTCCCTCTCAAATATATTTTACGTGAAACAGATTTGTGAAAAGTGTTTCTTAAGCAATGCAATTTCAATGCAGCTATTGTGGCAGTGCGCATGCATCATCGAATCGTTGGCTGGGGATGAGGTTGCTTGATCTATTATGCAGTCATAGGCATAAGAAACACACTGTGCTCCTATTCATTGCTTTTTACTATTTGCAACTCACTTGATAAGTGCCCTTGCATGAAATTGTCCATTTTTCCCCTCTGAATACTTCGTCACAGTTTGTCAGCAATAATGACAAAATAGTCTGTTAATAACATGAATTCACAAGTTTTTTAGTATGACCATTGCATTCTCGCTAATACCTAGCAAACAGAGATAAGGAAAAGGCACATTCTTTGTCCTGACAAGTCACAGTTGCGTTTTCATATTCTTGAACAAACAGAAATGAAACAGTTCTCCCAACCAGAGATTAAAAGAATTTAATTCACTCAACAAGCAGAGGCAACATAAGAGTATTCATCAAAGCTAGGAGGATAAAGACGAGGCATAGTGGGTTTGGATCGCAGTTTGTGCTCCTGTCTTTTGCTGGCGTTAAATGTTGCTCAGGACATAACCTGAAATTAGAGGCAGCTTGTCATTGGGTGCCTTCTGACACATCTCAGATTAGTGGCTTTTTTTCATAGAATCGTTTAGGTTGGAAAAAAGCTTTAAGATCATCGAGACCTATTGTCTGTAAAACAGGTAACCTGCATACCCCAATGACTTTCAAACTTGGCTTTTTGTTGTGTAATAGGACAGATACTGCTAAGGCTTGGAGCCTGTCCTCACAGTGCCTATCCTTTCCTCTCTTTGTATTCCTCACTGTAAGCCCAGTTTCTTTCAGGGAGTGAAGAACAGCAGTGACCTGATATAAAGTCTGACACTTCCCTAGCCTGTATCCTGCAGTGTTTAAGTACTCTATAAAATGGGGTAGGCTTTAGAAAACACAGCCTTCCAACTGATTTCATGCATCTAATAATAGCCTCTTAGGTGAGGAACCGTGCGTGTGCCTCATGTAAGCGATCATACTGTCAAAGTAGACAGAGACATACAAGCTACAAGCTCAGAAAACCAGTTTTACAAGCTGCTGACAGGTTTTGGTTGTTTCCATGCAGGCCGAAGGCATCAATTCAATATTGGGATGGCCAACATGGAGTGAAGAAGACAATTTTCTTCCCTGTGGTTTTAGCATAAAGGATTTATGCAGTTCTCACTGTTCTTACTGAGACCTGGCCTGAGTATATCTTGTACTTGACTTCATGGCTTATTTGCTTTCTTGCATTACTCGGTGGATGTTGGTGATAAGGTTGCATTCTCTGAGTGGTTAAATTCGTTAACATTAATAGCTAGAGCTGTTGAATGCCATTGTGCACTACTGTGATCATATTGGCTCTCTGAGCAAAACTTTCCTGAACAGAAATAGCACTGTCCTTATCTGTCCTAAATCAAAACAGGCATCAGGCTTCCATTTAAAATTTCACTGATTCTGCATCTGTATGCTGGTCTGGTTCAAGCCAAAGAACACTGTGTACATTAGCATTTCACAACTTAGTAATCAATCTCAAACATTATGGGTTCCCATCGAGGCTGTTGGAATTAGATGTGATGCTTTTCACAGGAGAAAAAAACAGTTCTCTTCAAAATACTGCAAGGAAACTAACAGGAAAATACTAAGAAAAGAGTGATAAAATAAAAGATTGAGCGTATTTTTGCATTTACCATCCATCTCCTTTTTCCAGAGCTCTACATCTACTAAATTCTTTGTGAAGCACTCATTCTGTTATGCTAGCGAAGGATATCGTAACATTAACTTGTAAAATGACATAGAAGGTTGTTGCTGCTCTATTCTTTCAGTTGTTAAAAACTTACATGGAATTGCGTCTTTTCTTAATTTACTCATTCAGGTGACTGGCAGTTAGGAAAGCTAATAAAGGTTGCTAGAACAAATGAAAAGCGCTTTACTTTTGCCTGAGGATATTCACCCAGCAGTTTCATGCCACTTAATTAGCGAAACTTTTGACTTGAGGTATACCAATGAAAATGAGAAATAATTACAATGATGTTAATTTCAGTGACATTCCAGTGATGAACCCGAACCTTGTCCTGATGTTAACAGGCATCAGGTTACTCCTGAGAAACCTTCCAGATTTAGTCTCTCAAGTTTGTATTTCAAGTTCACAGCACGAAGTCCAACAACACATTCAGAACTTAAGGCAAAAATCTCATATTTCTTTTACAGATTTCAGCTCTGATACTTGGCTGCTTCTGCTTGTCAATAACCCCTGATGATGTGAAAGCTCCCAGGATGTGTGGAGAGGACAGCCGTGGGATAGGGGGCTACTCTCCTGATCTAAAAAATTTCTAGTAGTGAGTTATGTTACAATTTCACTACAACCAAGAGAACAGTTAATAGTAGTTAAAACCTGATCTGATTCTGGTGCCGAATTTCCTGTGTTTTCAGTCTTCCTGGCAATGTTCAGACTCTTTAAGCTTACCTTGCAGAACTCAGGTCACAGATGCATCCTGATACCTGAATTGAAGCATTTGTAAATGGAAATATACTGCCTGCTCTTTCTTAGCATAAAAAGAAATTCTAGAGGAAAAACAGTATTCCCAAACTGAACTTTGCCAGAATAATACAGACTTTTTTTTTATTAAACATTACAATAAAATTCTGTAACATTACACTAAATTTACCGCACAGAAGATGTATATAAATTCAGTAGATGACATGGTCAATTTGGCAGCGTTTCATCAGACAGCTCAGTTATCTTATTGCATTAACGCTACATATCCAAATTCTCCTTGTTCTGTCTTTATATCTCTCCTTGTTGGAATCCAAGCCCTGGAGTCAAATAAGAAAATTTCCCCATTGCTTTGAAAGTCTTGGATCAAAGGAATGAGTGACAGCTCTGATCTCTGAGAATAGAAAAGCACACACTTTGGTAAGACCTCGCTCACTGTTAAGAAACCGTGACTGGAGACACAGCAAATGGTTAAAGCAGAGTTAGGGGCAACTCATGAAATCCAGAGCTCAAACTTCATCTGCAACTGACTTAATGTTGCAGTCACACTAACACGGTGTTAGTGTTTAGATTCAGCCCCACACTGAAAATTGCAGATCAACTTTTTCATGTTTGGAACATAATATTTAAATATAATAAAAATCATTAAGCTTCTCTATAACTAAGCTTAATCAGAGCATCTCTGAGCCCCATATGCCAATCTGGTTTTTTTTCTGGGTTTCTGATCCATTGCTATCACTTCAATTGCTATGAAAAAATATCATCTGTAATCAAATGGAACAGCATTATTAGCTGGTTCAGAAAACTCCTCAGGCATTAAAGAGACCGCTGCGTAGCTAAGCGCTCAGTGTTAGCTGGTTCAATCAGACTGTTGGAAAAAAAAAGTTATCATCTACAGCATAATGCATCACAAAATGCAAAGAATAAATCAGTCTACATAAATTTGGGCATGCTGGATGTGTAATCAGCTTGGATGCAGGCTGAGAGCTGTAATCCGTGTAAGAAAAGCTCTGTCCTGACCTCAGGAGCTTGCATGGGCCAGAGACCCTGGTCCCCAGTTCTGCATTGCCACCTCCCGGCCAAGTCCCGGCACACCGGTCTGGGAGGCTCTGCCTTAGCAAGAGGCCTTGGGCTTGTGCTGGGACAACCAGTCCCTCTTCATTTCCAAACCAGCCCGAGTGTGGTCAGTGTAACAGGCATTTCAAGTCTCCTTGCAGTGTTGCTGTGCGTTTTTTGCCTTACTCTGGCCCTGTAGGGAAGACTGGTGAGCAACGAAAGATGGGGCACAAAGGCACTGGGGGTCACTGCTTGCATTGTATGTAAACCCGTGTGCAACAATATAACGATGTTTCCATGTAGGTGACGTGTGTGGATTGGAAGTATGCACTGCAGGTCCTCACTGTGTTTTCAAATTCTAAGCTAGGCTGAGGACCCGTCGTTGCATGAGAGACATCCTTACCCATCCACCTCGTTAGCTCTAGTGTTGCCGGCTCACTTCTGGGCAAAGTTCAGTGTTTCTTTACAAGTACCCAGGACAAGTGGTCTACAGCATCATTTTTCTTGCCCTTGCTTCTCCATTTATCTCACTCTCCTATATAACCAATAGTTGGTAGGGACACATCGCATTTGTCCATCACAAAAGTAAAGCTAGGCTTAGACATACATTCATTTAACAAATGAGTTAGAGCTAATGCCTTCTTACCACACCTCTTACTCTAGGATTTGTTATCGCCTCTCTGCCAGATAACACTGGTGGAATGGCACACGCAAACAATCCTCAGCCACGTCAGTGCAAAGTCTGATGGCTTAACTTAAGCTGTTGTGCAAGGCGGTTCAAGCTGAGCTGCAGGGTTTTGCATGGACCATAGAAAATGCCCGTATATTCTCTTCCATCAGCAGAACTGAGAGGGGCACGCTTTCAGAGAGGGTAGCATACAGCTGGGAGCCATAGCATTGTGAATCTCTGGTATTTTTTTCTGTGAATATTTTATGGCTGATTTCTACCATGTCTTTCACTGGGGGCTTTTAACAAAAGTGTATATAGAGCTTTGTCTTATTTAAAGTAGAGCAAAAGACTCATCATTTTGTTTAAGTATTCCTCAACTTGCCAGGTATGAAACATTTTAACATTAAATTTAGAAAATGCACCCTCCCCCTTATAGTTTTACAGATGCATTTTCTATTTAAATCTCAGAAATACATCAAAACATTAAAGTGCTGAGTGGTTAATAAATACAACAAAACCAGTAGAAAAAATATACAGTTAGCATTATATAGCCTTTCTTCTTTGCCTCTGGTGGGATAAATATGCCCAGCTTTACAGCAGCTGAGAAGCCATTTTAATTAGCTTTTAAAATTAGATTTTGTAGACCTGTGAAGAAGAAGAAGAAGGCAAGTATAGGCCAAAAGATACTACTGACTGCAGAGAAACTCATCGTGCACCAGTAGCATCCTGGTAAAGAAGTTAATATTCTCTAGCCTGACCACACTGGAGGAAGAAAATGTTGCAAGCTCTATCACAGAAAGAGTGCTTATGTGAGGACTTCCAACTAGCAGGCATGCAGAGGGTCGCTACGTATTTGAACACCTCAGGAAAACATACCAAGATAGAGGGAGACCTGAACTATCAGTAGCATTTTAGAATTCCTGCATCGGTAGCTTTATATGCAGTTTTCCAAAGGAAAAACTAATTTGCTGAAGGTTTTGTAATGTAGTATGGCAAAGCTAAGGCTAGTTTTTGGATGCTTTTTTCCTCTGGGTAAATAGTACATGCCAGTCTTCAGGACTGGCAGGTCAGCACTTTTCACCACGTTTCCATTAAGAACACTTTAAATGTTAAAAAAAAAGCCCGTGAGTCTGCTATTTCTGAAATAGAGCAGAAGTCACAATGCTAATTGAGAGGCAAACTTCTTAGACATTGTTTCTTCCTACATGCGGGTCACGAACTGAAATTTAACTAGATTCAAACAGCTGACTGGGTAAAAGGGTCGACATTAGGGGTCCCACTGATCATTGTAACATTATTGCAAGGTCAATAGCTGTAATATGGATGGTGATTTTTGAGTTGTTTGTTCAATTAGTCATCTGAGTGCTGTGAAACTAAATGTCTGGGCTGGTACTGACTAATGTGTATATCACTGTAAGTATCAGTGCATTTTGGTATTCTTTTTCTCGCTATAGGTTCATCTCAGAGTATTTAACAAGCATGCAAGCCAGAAGGCAACATTTTTTCTTCCATAAGGACTAGTGGCATATAACTGCACTATTTTAGCTCTGCATTATGGCTGCAGATATTTTCAGACATTTCCCTTTATTAAATGGTGAAAAGTTTCATTCAGCTCAGGAAAATGACTGGTCTTGGCAATTGCTTAGAGTGCAGAGAACAAGGAGCGACTCTCTTCTACCTCTTTTCCCTGCATCTCTACTGCTCGTCCAGCAAGGGGAGTTGTAGGAACAATGCAGCCAATTTCTCTCAAACTTAATCCTAAAGAAAAATACCTGTGATCGTTAGTAAGGCAAGTTCCCCTTTGTCTACGCTACTGTACAACAGGCCAAATATAAGACATTTATAAGAGACTCATTTACTATCTACTGATTTATTCTTAGTTTTGCGGAGGAGTAAAAGGTCTATCATGTAATTAGACAGTGTTTTCCAGGCCCTGATGTTGGGTACTCATTAATACTAAATTTTTTAAGTTTCCGCTGTCATCATTAGCAATTCAGTACATGACAGCTGTGCAATCCAGGTAGAAGAGACATGAATATGGTTGAAAGGGAAGGTATAGGTTTGTTTAGCTTTTTATTATTTAGTGCAGTATTTTTAAACAAACAGAATAGTGCAACATAAGCAAAGGAAATTAAAATGGCAGCCTAAATTAATTGACTGTGCATGATAATAGATATTTAACTATGGATAAAAGGAAGTTTAGCCATCTATTCAGCATATAATTTTTCCTGTACCTTACCTGTGTATCGGTCTGTTTCATTACTAAAACGTATTCATCCTACTGTCATCTCTTGGTCTATACCCTTGCTCTTTTTCATGGAAGTTTGCTTCTTACTGTTCATTTATCTTACCATAGTACTCTGTCAGGATCAGATCCTGTGACAAATTGTCTGCGTGGGTTTGATTTCATTCCTACCCCCGTGCCCACAAACACTTTTGTACTTCTGGGGTAGTAGGAATGCAAGTAGACCCACAGAGCAACGGCAGCAAATAGATGGCTTACATGCTCTAAGTTAAGCAAGTGCAAAGCTCTCTGTAGGATGTGGGCCTTGTTCTTATCAGGTTTATCCAATAACTTCCCTCTGGTTAGGTTTTGCTGGCTGCTTTGGTCATTATCTTTGGTTCTCATGTCTCTTTCTCAAACTGTGCAGTGTCACAGTGATCTTTTTTCCCCTCTCTCATTAGGCATTTGTTAGCCCAAGACGTTATCTTTCATTCGCCAAGCTGGGCACTGTAATAAACAGGAAAATAACTGGCCAGATCCTAAAAACATTTGACATTCATGCACAAGGAATTAATATAAAGTTATTTGGGACCCCAATGACTGGATACTTATACTGTGGTTTTTGCCTTAATGCCTTTTATAAACATGCGACTTGTGCAGCTCTGATAGAGCTTCCCATGCTGGGATAGGCTGTTATACTACGACCTCCTTCATTAGGTGTGCATCTAAACCGTAGAGCAGAAGCAGCCTCCAGGCCAGGTAGAAAATACCCAAATCTATACTTTAGCAAAGTTTGGGTTTAGATACGGATCCAGAACTTCACAGCTAGCGCTGCCTCTGAAATAGGCTTTTTCAGGTGGTTTGCTCAACACTTCCTCAAAGCTCCAGAGCCATGCATGAGAGTCAACATGACAGTTTGCAGAATACATTCATTTCCAGCCGTACTCTCCTTCTGCTCTTCTGTCTACTGGTTATACGAGCCTGACATGCTCCTAAATCCAGATTAAAAAGTAGCAGAATTTTACTGAGATGAAGTTTGCCTTATCTGCCTACTTCATCACATGGTCAAAGGCTGCATTAGCAACCACTTCAGCAGGGATAAATTTATGTGGGTCTTGCCACACACAGAGTTGTTACAGTCAGGAATTTTTTCAGTCAGACTGGGACAGAGAAATCTCCTTTTCAAAAAATGGGTGAGGCAAAGCCAGAGCTTATTCTGGAAGCTTTCCGTGCCAGACTAGGTGATAACGTCAGATCTTCTCCTTCCTTTAATCAAAACGGTGAACTTTTAGCATGTGTCACTGTGAACATGTTTATTTGTTTAGAGCTACTTGATCAGGTGGAAATGGGACACAGTCACACGGGATAACCGCAGAGGAGCCAGGCTAGGAGCAGTCCCTATGGAGCTGTGCAAGTCTTGAACTGAAAAGGAAGAAAATAGGAGGCTGGGCCGTCTCTGCCTCTGCCTCACCAGGCGGGATCACCATGCTTTTGTACGAGGAGATCATGTAAGGAGACTGGCTGCACATGTGCCATGCTGAGTTACTAGGAACTACTCTGCCTGCCCAAGATCCTGATGAGTGTCAAATATTGTGAAACTGTTGTGGATATTTGTGTTTAAGTAGGAAACTGAAGATCCAGTGGGTTTGGCATCTTTTTTTCATAACTTTCCTGATAACCTTCAAGCAAGAATCTTGGGCTGGAAACAGAAAGATGGAGCTTGAGGCGTAAATCTGCTGCAGTTGCACCTTGATAACTGCATGCACACGCACAGGCTGGGCATTGAAATGCAGGCATTTGAAAATATGAAGAAAAAAAAAAAGTGGATCTACATTTGATACTATTGGGAAGGAATTGCACTGCTTCTGAAGATCACCTTATATCTACACTTTTTTTAAAGTCAGGGCAACTTGACTTTTTCCAGGTTCTCTGCCTGAGCTAATGTGCCATCAGGAAATGCAGGGACTCAGTCCTACTTCAAAGTCCAGTTGAGACCCAGGGATGAATGTGCACCATTATCTTCCTCACACTCATTTTTCTGTGAGCCCTTCCTTTGTTTGCTCTCTCCTGAAACAAAACTTATCTGCCACCCTGTTCAGACTACAAAGAAAGTGATTTTCCTTCCCCTTTCATCACTTGTATTTTTTCAACTATCACCTTATCTCCAGCCTGAAAGGTGGGATGAGTTGTGTCTTCATTTGAGTATAGCTCCAGGCTTCCACTTAAAACATTACAGACGATGCTGTAGCATCTATTAGAAGCAGTGATCCTGCTCCATTGATTTAGCTTTAATATATGTAGGTTTGAAAGGTCTGCAATCAGTAATCGTCCATCTCTGTAACATAATTATTTATTAGATTCTAATCAAGAATAAGGATCCCAAATTTGCTCTTTAAATATGTCTAGGGATTGGACAAATATTTTCATCACTGATGTTCTAATTATATAAAGTAGATGTGGATGTAAACAGAAAGCATTTTTTTTCATGGCTAATAAAAATATAAGTAGATATAAATAAGTATAATATGGTGTTTGATTTTAAAAGATAAATGTATCATCAAATGTCAGCCAGAGTTTGGCTTGATTCTAGGTCAGTTTCACAAATTAAAGGCAATAAAATATATGTTCATGGACTAACATTTTAAATTATCATTGTTGATGGATAACATTGTTAAGGAAATAATCCCTGTATCTTTTCACGCTAGAGTTGAAGTGGGAGAATTTACAGCCAACTGCATCAAAATTCTGAAGAAATGTTGCCTCAAATGTATATCTGTTGTTATGTTCCCCGGGCTTGCAACAAACTGGTAGATCTAACAAACCAGAACTGCTTGGTTTTAATACTGAGCAAAGGAATAGCAAAAGTATTCTGTTTTGACACAGATTCTTGTAGTGAATGGGTATCTCCATCTGGAGTGGAGTCTTAGTCTGGCATTTCTTGCTAGAATAAGAAAGACTAGTATATTTTAATGGAGTATCTCTATACAATGGTCTCCTCCATGATAGAGAGTGCCTAATCCTTTTTTCCCCCCGAAAATGATAAATTACTGCTGTGTATTTACCACAGTTTTTCATTATCTTCATTTACTATGTGCCCTTTAGCTCCCTGATAGGTAATTAATAATGTATTTGGGCTTGGGGTTATTTTTATTTGTAACGTTACTTTTGGGGAATCATAACCAATCTGGACTGTACCTGACCTCATTTTTCAAGTTTTTCTTAAGAGCAAAGTTCTTATTCTTCAGATTTCTCAAGCCGAGTCATGCATTAATGTTTTCAAAGTAACAACCACAATTAAAATCCCTGGTAGCATTTTTTTTTTTTAATTATGTTTGGGTGGGTACCCAAGTAGCTAACCAAGAAAGGTAGTTTCATGATGTGGGCTCATAACCTTTTGCACTTGCACTTTTTCTCTGACATCATGAGCAGTACAATGCTGGCTTTGTCAAAAATATAGTCGTCCTTGAAAACTATTAAAATCGCTTATGCATTCCTTAAATCATGGCAGACACACATGCGTGCACACATTCATGAGGGTAAAGACTTTGCTAGTTTAGTAGGAGTCATCGAAATGTTGCTTGTTATTAAGCAAAACCTTAAAATGCACCTAACAACAATAATCTCTACTGAACTTTCAGCTGCACTTTTTGTGTCTCATTTGTATTGAGACGCCTCCTCATTTTTTTGCCACAAAAGTAGCAAACCACTCCTTTCTAACGTGAGGAGAAGGCAGAGCATTAATTGTTTGGGTGAAACTTGGGGATAACAATTACAATGACTCCCAGGATGCTTTTAGTGATCCAGAAAGCTGAGTATCAAAGCATTTCTCTTTGTTTCACGTTCTCACAAAGCAAATCCATAGAGGTACTTGATGTATGTTGGTTTTTTCCCCCCTTTTGTGCTGCACAGAGTGTTCTGGCTTCCTTCTATTGTCCCTGTTCTCCCTTTTTCTCCCCATGCTACAGGGCCTGGTGCCTGCCCCTGGCACTAATTGCTTTTGTTTACAGGTAACATGTGCTGCGTGTTGCCACGCAACTCATTGCCCTTCAGAAAATCCTTTAACTCCCCTTTCTCCTCTGATAGTCCAGCAGTGAGCCAGCAGCTCCTCACTTTTCATATTCAAACCATCTAGGTTGTGTAAGAGGCACAATATTGGACGCCACTGCTTTGGAGGGTTCTTTGTGGTGGCTTTTAATATAGGAGAGCTCAACCTGGATGTGGCAGAAAAGGCAGGGTTCAGAGCTGTTTTCCAAAGCAATCATTGTAGTCAGACCCACTGTACTGGGTCAATGAGTAAAACATCCATTCCTCTCTGTACCTGTCATGGCAAAAATGTACTGCTGTGCAGCTGGTCCCCCTAGCATCGTTGCTTTATTCCACATTGTAGTAGTTTGGGCTTTTAATTTTGGAGGTCCCCGGTGATGGTGGCATTACAGGGGGAGATTTCTATAGATGTAAATCCTCCCCCAAATTCCCCAGAGACAGAGAGAGCCCACCTTCCTAATTTCTTCCTTTCCAGTTCAAGAGGAGGTGGTTAGAAATTACTCAGAAGTTGCAAAACTGTACACCAGTTATGACCCCCTATGACCCCCATCTGCTGAAGAGCAGAGGATTCAGGAAACCGGTGGCAGTGGCCAGAGCCACTCAGGTGGAAAAGTTTGCAAGAAAAAAAAGCAAAAAAAGAATGATCCATATTTACCTCCTCCAGAACTGACCAAGCAGCTATATACCCCCTATTGGGGCCATACACAATCAAGATGGCAGGAGCAAGCTCAACAGTTTGAGTTGAAAAGTCTCATGGGCCAGCAGAGTCTGCTGCTGGAAGACGTAATGCTTGCGCTTCCTTGGGCCAGCTTCAGTGAATCCAGCCCTTCACTGCTTGTAATGTTCAGGCAATCTAGATCTTGCTGTTCTGTTCTCCAGACCTTTATTCTATGACAAATAAATGAAAGTTGTACCTTGTAACCTTTTTCTGCCTCTATGCATGGTGAATTTGAAATTACCACTAAAGTAGACCCAGGAACATCCATGTTAGTTCATCCCAATTAGTTAATAAATATATCTGCCTGCTCCTGTGCATGCAGTGGAATATTAGAAAACTAAACTGTATTTCTGTCTTTACCCATGGCTGTTGATCTTTGTGTATGCTTTCCCTACATGTCACTATGGCCTTGTTTTGAAGTCTTGGACTAGAACTAGTCCTGCACTGACTTCCAGAGGCTTTGTGACACATAAAGGAGTTGCTAATGATGCCAAATAGCACTAGTAAATGCTGGATTTCACAAGGTAGAGGAGATGGGCTGAAACAGGTTCCCATTCAAATGCATCATTCAGATGTGTCCTTAGGAAGCAGGAGAAGCTTTTCATTTGAAGAACCAAGGCAAACCTATCCAGTGAGCGTATACAAGCTGGAGACCAAATGTAAATGTAGGCACCTCACTTTGCTCTCGGAAATCTGCAGGCCTGGTTTAGCTGTACTTTTAAATTATCTGTGATCTGGTGCTAGTGAAGTTGAAGACCTGGATTATGTAGCTCTCATCACAGTTTTTGACAGGTTTCTCTTAATATATGAGCTTCCTTAAATATCCTAATATCAGACAAAAAAGCCATTGTTCAACAATGTCAGAGAATGAGATGGGGATTAGTATTATTCCACCAGTCTAGTATATGCCTGGGTAAAAAATTTATTTCTAGTAAAGTTTTGAAATTCAGCTGCAAGGCAGAATTAACCTAAACAGAGAAAGTTAAATTGTACATTTTCTTACATACTGACTCAACCCTGCACAGCTCCAGTGGAACAGAAATTTTGAATTGGACCAATTTTTAATTTCACCCTTCCTCACAGATGTGGCATCTGCTAAAAAAGTTGTGCTTGTGGCTACCTGTGTTCTTACGGGTTTTAAATTCTCATTGCATTTAAACGTACTCTTTCTGGATTCAGTCAGGAGGGAAGGAAAGGGAAAGAAGAGAAGCAGCTGGGCAGAGAGGGAAGCAAGGGTTGTCAGTGCTTCCGTGCTGCTCATCGTAGCCAAAAAAGGGATGGAAGAAAGATCTTGTCATGCCTTAGGCTGTGGTTCCAAGGACATTTCTCCTGGTGACTTGTGCTGGTGCAGGCAGCTCCCTCCATCTCTCAGGTGCTCATTCCCACAACCATACAGTCCCATCAGTTATGCCTGCAAACCTGAAATTTTCTATGGGGGCTGGAAACTAGCACCAGAAATGGAAAAAGTGGGATGAAGTGCTTATGTTTGCACCACTACTGAAAAAAAGACCTGTGGAACTGCAGGCTTATGATGGGTACCCGGGCAGCTGCAGATCTGGAAGAGCCTGTGAGATCCTGGCATATGTTTTATCTCAAACTCCTTGCTCTGTGGAAGGTGGACAAACGGTAAGGGTACTGCAATGATCTTCAGTTTGTGAGAGGGTTTATCTGTAACAAGGTGAATATTTGGCTGTCTCTTCCAGACGATCTTTTGACTACTTTATACCATCTCAGGAACACAAAGATGCAAATTTGAAGTCCCAAAACAAGTCTTTCACATAACGCCCAGAAATGCTCAAGTGCTTGGTACTTTAGAGCTCATCAAAATCTGTCCAGTTCTTGAAAATAATTAAGCCACTTCAAGTCAAAATTCAGGAATATTCAGTCAGCATTATACTATGACAGAATTTCACCACGTTGGATCACATAGCAGCCCTGTAAGCAAGAAAAGACTGTTATACTACTAATTAATGTACTGTTATGCCAGATGAGGAAACCAGAAATGGTAGCTTACTTGACTCACTCGAGGATGTGTGGAAGCACTCATTTAGCAAAGCTCCCACCAACTGCATGTGACCAGGAATGACACCTTGAGGCAGGGAAGGATTCTCACCTCTCTATGTACATTTGATGTGTTTACACATTCTGTTTTCTAAAATGGTCTCGCCTGCAAGATGTGGCTTAGCAGGAGAATCCACACGGCGTTTGCAATGGGCTGTAATATACAACAGGGGCAATGCTGAAGTTCTGGGTTATTGTGGAGGGTCCCCCAGCACTCTGCTTCATTTGTTTTCTAGAGGGTGTCCCCTCCTCTGCCAGGACATCTCCACTGACAGGCAGCAGTGGCTGAACTGCCAAAGCTGAATGACAGCTGCTGCCCAAACTGGAACCAAAACAACAATTTCCAGGAAAAGCATCCTGTTCTGAGCAATCAGGTTCCAAAGTTCATGAAGGATTATGTGTGAGACCCTCACGCTGAGGCATATGCCATTTTTTGGGTTACCGACATGGTTTTTCTGCCATTCAAGACTTCCAAAGCCTTCCATTTTATGGATTACCTAATTTACTATGTATGTGGAGGAAAGGCACAGAATTTCTGGACCTGATTCGCCTGACAGTGGTAGACTCAGCACGTACTCTTTTTCCATTAGACTACAACGCTAGCTTTACCTATTTTCTCAACTTTTGTATAGGATGTTGCAGGATTTGTTATAAGGCCTTTGCTACTCCACTGGATCTGTGGAATCTGTACTAGCGCTGACTTTGAATAGCTCGCTTGTCCACATTCACAATCTATCTTTCAACAACCAGCACAAAAGAAAAGAAGCCAAGTAATGCTGCTGGTTAGAAGTTTCCCCTATTGTTTATCAAAAATAAGCACACTGATATCTTAAAGCCAGCTGAGAGTTCTGAGGAGAGTGGATACAGTCTGCAAAACCCCAGCTTAAAAAAAAAAAGAAGAAGCTGTAACAGTGTAATTTTTACAGATCTCAGAAGTAATTTACGAGAGGTGCCCTAGGTCTTGTACGTCTTATGTTTTTCTTTCACGGAAGTTTCCCCAAATACTTTACAAATGCTTGCTCTAGCTGGTGAATTTGACACTATTGTTTAATACAATGATATGTTTGCAACACTGGAAAGTAATGCTTTTCTACAATGGAGGGATTTTTTTTGCATAGCTGTGTTTCCATTCTTTGATGTGGGTGAGGTGATCTATACCTAGTCAATGCTTTGGAATGCTTTAAAAAATGTTTAAAAAAAGAAGTAAAGCTCCATCTTCTATATTTCCTATGTGTTAGATCCCTTTTATTCCCTTGCAAAATGCCAAGAACCTAAACAAAAGCCTGTCTGTCTACTAAGAGAGCTATCAGGCCAAAGAGGGTCTTACTGAGCTTTTGTTTACCTGTTTGGTTTGTCTGAAGCCTTTCATGAGAGCCATATTTATGAATTCTGTCGTTCATGTATTTTATGGGAATGGCTAGCTGTTGAATATATATAGCTAGGTATACCGAATGCCTGCAGAAAAAAACAAAAAATTATCATTTTAAAGGCTTTTGTAAAGGAAATACTAAGCGCTTTTTTTTTCTTTTTTTTCCTGAGATCTAGTCCTAGTTGATAGCAATCCTTTGCATTTGGGGCTTGAGGCTCAGTGTGTCCTGTGCTGTTCCTGAGGTGTTCAGGGAAGGCACAAAGGCTGGAGTTCCCTCTGTTCCACCCTTGCTCCCAGGGATTAGCATTTACCAGCGGTAACTAACCACAGAGGTCTTGCAGAAAAGCCGAACCCTGTAAGTACAATTTGCATGTACAGCACAACACCTGCAATGGCAAAGGAACGGAGCACTCTTGTTTTCGATTGCCATGTCACCCAAATGAGTTATATGACTATTATATGATATGACTCATTATGAGGAAGACAAGGTTATTTCCCTGCAACCTGAAGTCCGTGAGTTATATTGTTTCTGCACAGCACTATTGAGTCCAACTTAATAGGTTTGCCTTAAATGGCCATGCAAATAGGGTTTTTTAACAGTTTTCTTTTAAATTCGAAAGGTGTTCTCTGGCCTCGGCATTACATTGTCAGAGTTCGTATTCTGCTGAAGAGTTCATATTCAAAGGCAGCTACTGCTCTGAGCAGCTTTGCATTGCCGTCAAGGTAATAAAACCGTGCTGATATTCACTCTCAAAATCAGATGGGGTAGGGAGTAGGAAAAGAAAGCTTTTAACTTTGCATCTGCCTCTTCCAGTTCTTCCCAGACAGCTTTTTCCGACTCAGAGCAGGAAAAGAGGAGGCCTGTCCTACCATTTCATATAGCCACACCACAGAGTTCATGGGATGACAACATGGGGGTTCACCTGGGATAATGCCAGGGCAGAAGGGCCGCTGTGTGGCTTGCCAAAGGGTTTGAAGGGATATTTAGGCCCTTAATAACAACAAATCTTCTTCGTCCTGGCATAAAGGGTAGAAGGAGCCAGCATCTGGCAGCAGTAACATCGCAGGAGCTCCTCATCAGCCTCCTCCTGGCCCTGGCCAGGCTGGTCACACGTACCACCAGGCAGAGGAAGCTGCATGGGGCACCTTGGTGGCTGTGGGCCTGTGTCCACACCTTGTCTTTTCACATCCCTGTGCAGAGCACCCCTGGGTGGTGGCCACTGCCTCTCTGGACAGCTTCAAGGAGTGGTGGGTGCTCACAGGGGTGCTCTGCTTGGTGTCTCCCTCCAGTCCTCCACAGATCCATTTTCGAGCTTGTAACTTTTGTATCCTTTCCCTTTTTTTTTCATTTGTTGTCACCTGGAATCAGTTGTTTTTCTTCTCAAGTTTATTTTTTTCTTTTTTTTAAGGCCTTTCCCTTCTGGGAAAGGCTTGAAGGTTTCGCTAGAGCCAGGAGCAGGTAGGGTGAGTCGCTGTCCTGAGCGCAGCCGGTGGTTACTTGGAGAACTTGAGAGCTTGGCTGTGACCCAGGAGGTTTGACCTGCCCCGAGATAAGGTGCTGGGCTCCCGGAGGTGGCAGGAGACCAGGGTGTGGTAAAAAGCTCAATTGTCCCATCAGGATGGAGGTGTGGGAGCTCTGCTTGCTCAGGTGGAGAAGGAAGAAAATGTCTGGGCTGTGCTGGCCGTTCCCCCTTCACCAGGGCAGGCTGGAGCCCAGGCCTCACTTGGTGTGCCACCAGCAAGGGGACATTTAGAATAAGAGGATTCCTAGACTTTTATTTTCCTTCTAAAGGCATGCTTTTCCCTTTCTCTTGATTTTACCAGTTTCTGTTTGTATTGCTTTTTTGAAACTCAATAGTTCTGTCTGTCAGAAGTTTTACATCCCAATACAAGTGTGATTAGTGTCCGCTAGTGACTGTTTGGTGAGCAGTGTGGGAAAGAATATAGGAATTTTCACATAGACAGCGGTTTTCTGGGTTTTCCTGACAACAGTGATGACTGGGATTTGGCCTGTGGTTTCAAAACTCCAGGCTGGAACACATGGAAGAAAACCATAGCAGCAGTTTTTTTCCAGAATGCCTTTCTCTTTAGGTCATACAAGTGAGGTCAGCTCCCAGACATGAGGTTTGTGTAAGCAGAAGACAACTGGCCCAGCTGAGGAGTTTGTGCCGGAGACATCAAGTTCAGCTGGAAGGAGTTTGTATCTGGACATTTTCAGTCAGCTGAAATTTGGGAAGATAACTTCCCAGTACAAAGCCTTTGAGACTCTTAACCTCAGACAGTACTGCTGGATCTTGCTGTTCTTCAGGACATCTGAAACTACTTGGGGTTGGAGAGCACACCTGCAAATTGCAGGCAGTCGTATTTGACTGCACTGGGGTTTCAGTTCTTCTAACAGCCACGCACCCGAGTATAACTGGTACCAGTACTGCGCACTGGAGTTTGACTGGTGCGTGTCTTTTGCAAGATCTGACGGTTAAATGTATGCCTAACTCTATGTTATTATGATGTTTTTAAATATAGGGTGGCATTATATAAATGAACAGCTTTACTCAGCAGTTTTCTCTAAATAATAGGCACTTTATTAAAAAAATTCCAGATCAGCTTACAGCTTAACCCCAGTCATTGACAACCATCTTTAACAACAAACCTCTACTTTTCAGGGAATGGGACTCGTGCAAAATACTGAAAGATCAAGCCATGGCTGACATACTTTGTAAAGATCTTAAAAATTAGGTACTTCAAATATCCTTGTGGAGTGACAGTTTAAACAGCTCCTTGCTTGCATTAGGAAGGTGTCATTTGTTGAGTGGCAGAGCCTCTTACTGAGGTAGTTTGTAGCAGCTGAAGTATTTCTTTACCAGCATAGTTTATAACAGTAATACCTGAGGAAAATAGCCTATTGATAGTATACGGTCTAACAGAGAGCAAAGAATTATTTTGCCAGTCTAAATGCCAAGCCACTGGCTTCTTCTTGCACAGGCTAAGTCATTAATTTTGCACTTCTTACAACATAGCTAAGCTGGCAAGAGCTTTAAGCACCATCTGTGCCTGTGCTCACTTAAAAGATAAAGTAGAAGCATCAGAAAATTCTGAGAATCGGAAAAAAAAGCAAAACAAAGTGATGCAGGTAGGATTCAAAATATCTAATAGCACTCCCCGTGCCTTTCGCCACTGTGCCTTCCCTCAAAGTCAGTCTTTGTTCCAAGCATTTGCATGCAAAATGTAGGTACATGGGCCTCATTTTCTCATTAAAGTGAGCGGCTTGGCTGAAGCAGGCTGTAGGATGGCCGTGTTTTGGATAATCCAAATATAAAAGGTCTTTCTACTCCTTCTGCAACAACAGGGCTGCACTAGCAGTGGGACCATGGCTTGGCAGGAGATGCTGCCGAGCCAGGGAAACCTGCATCCCCTCTACGCTTCAGAGCCTGGGGTGGCTGCCCCTGTGCAGAAGGATGGGAGGTGGCCGTCGCACAGGCATCAGTTCACTGGTGCAATGCACTTGTCTGTCACTCAGCCGCAATGATCGCTCTTCCTCCACCATCCTCCACTTCCCAAAGGAATCTTTTGGCAGGTCTGGTTATTTCATCCAGACATTAAAAAGCTTTGCTTTATCATCTTCCCATCACTGCCAAAAGCTCTGAGTACTCTCGTGTGTCAAAAAACAGCTTTGCTTTAGACCTCAGATAATTAAAATCAAACAGAAATCGTTACAACTTTAAAAAAAAAAAGCTTAAAACCTGTGAACTGAAGATAAGCTGGGGACTTATTTAAAAAAATGGCTTCTCCAGATGACAGGAGTTTAGAAAGCTTGTGTGTTTATACAGGTACCTACAATCTCTCCATCTCTTCACTGACCATTGTTGTAAATAAATGGAGAAGACATTCATTTCTTCACACATGAAGACCGCTTTCTTTGCTGTATGGTCACAACATGAGCAGGGGCAGATTTTTCTGGCTTCACAAAACAAAGCCAGCCATCCACATTAGCTCAGCATCCTGGCTGCACTTTCTGTTTTCCAGCAAAGGTTCATTCCTGGAAATATCTTGTTCTTGGAATAATCCTGGCAGTCAAAGAGACAAAAAAATGGCCATTTTTTGGCTGCTTTTCTCCGATGGTCTTAGGCTTAGCAGGTTGCTAGTGCTACTGGGTACCCAACTTTCCCCTGAGGGACTTGGCAGTGGGTGCGTTGTTGGTAACTGCAGAGGTTTGAATCCATCATTTTCTTCTGAAATTTTCAGAAAGGAAAAATATTGCTCTTCTCCCAGTTTTTCCTCTTGAAGTCTGTGGAAAATTAGAAGTAAGTTCACAAATGTAGCTCTTCCATAATGAACAACAACAAAAACTTTTAGAGTAGAATTTGAAACCATGTTGTTATTGCTGTATTTAATCCTTCAGACCGCTTTTGCTAACTATTAAGTAATTTTAAGAAAGTTTACTTCAAAACTTAGGTACTAGGTTATTACAGTGCCTGCATACTCCAGGCTTATATGCTACAGCTAAAATATACTTTTGATCATACTCTGTAGTGAGTGTATAAAGCTGGTCATGTTTCTTTTCCAAGTTCCTTCTTAAGAAATTCTAACATTAGGTCTCAGCGTAGGCGCTACTCCTAAGCCTTATGGACATAACCTTCCATTTTGCTTATAATTCAATAATAATAATAGTGGTTTTTACTTTTAATTTTCTATGTTCTCTCATTTTAGAACTACAACAGCAGACAAATGTATGAGTACCTGAATGAAGCCCAGCTCCATCTCAGGCTGTCTTTGTTCATAAAGGATTATATATGCTGACAAAATACATGCTGTGAGCTTCCTTGTGCATTTCTCATTTATAAGGTTTCTAGAGATGCACTCTAAAGATACATTTCTTATTTAGAAATAGCTAAAAGTTTTATTCAAAGAGCAAATAACTACTCTGAATATTCACTTATTCCCAAAATGTGCTTTTTCACATGGGATCACAGGACCAGTCTGCTCCTCTACAGCAGCAGCAAAGCAACCATTTTCCTATTAAATTGTTGCATCTTCTCTCTGCAGGGGTATAGTTTGTACAAAGTTTGCCATCAGAGAACTGCACAGGGAGTGAAAGGACAGTGACAGAGATGGGGTGTACCGTGGGTGAAACACCCTTCTTCCCATGTAACAAATGCAAAGCAATGCCCAGGAGCAATTCTGGTCGTTAGGGATTTCGTGGTCCCCTCCACTCCCAGGCAAGGGCCGGTGCAACCCCCAGATCCCGGCTGTCCCACTCATCCCCAGCTGTGGCTGCCCCTCTGGCCTGGGCAGCATGATCTGACAGCTCGGGATTTCTGAGCATACTAAGGAAGCTAAAAGAGAAACATTTCCAGAAAAGCATGGTGGGATGATTCACAGATACACAGTTCCAGTACATCATCAACTGTCTCAGGTGACGCCCATGTCTCTTACATTTAGCATGGGATTTTATGCATTTTCTCCCCTCCAAACAGGGCTTAAAAAAATGGCCAGTACAAGACAAAATAAATCAGCTCTCTAATCACTTCTGGAAAGCCAGACTCCTCCTCTGACACTTTAAAGCTTTAGCTCCGGCTGTGTCCTGGCATATCTCCTCTGTGCTTGTTTGCCTACATCCTCCCTGGGTATATTTTCACCATTAACTAAAGATTGTCCCCCGGAGGAGCTGATGCAACATGCCGGTGCAGCATCCCTTGTGTGATCTGCAGCTCAACAGCCTCGTGTCTCCCCCCACCCCGGTTTGTGCTCTTGGTCTCTGTCGGGGATGACTCCAGTTCTGTTTATCTCAGGGAATCAACACAAATCTGTTTGCCGTCTAGTAGCTTTGAGTTTCCCGAGATTACTCCCAACTGTGGGAGTTGTCCCAAAACATCTCTGCTGTTGTGACTGCCTTAGCCAGCGTCTCTTTGAAATGCAGGCTCCAGGTGATTGACTTCCAAGTAAGAGGAGCTGAATGGGTTTAGACAGATTAACATTCTAGCAGTAAGCGGCAGTCATTCCAAGGAACTAAATCAAATTCTCAAGTGCTCATTAGCAACAGGGGGAAAAAAAAAGAAGGAAAAAAAAAACCTCGTTTGAGAACATAAAAAAGAATCAGCACATAATGGAGAGATTTGGTGGAAGCTGTTTTCTTCATTAGAGTTTTTCATTGATGGCCATCTCCCTAAAACACCAGGTCATGGGGTGCCGCTGCCTAGCGTTTGTTTATAACATGAGGTATGAAGGTGCAGTTGACCCAGGTTCACTTCAAGTTCAGAATCAGCCTGGTAAAGTCTGTCTGGCAAGACATACATTAACAATACCGTACTTCAGCGGCAGGGTAAAAAACTACTGCAGCTGCCATTTGCTGTCCCATCTTGGAAGGACTGCTCTACACCCCTGAAAAACAAAACACAAGTCTGCTGTGATGATTTCACTCAGGTCATCCAGGGCACTGCGTGTGCTCATAATAATTTGTCTGTTTGGAGTGTCCTAATAGGACATAATTGCAAAAATCGCTGTGTGGGGGAGGTAAAGAGGACGTTAACCACTTAGCAATCCAGACAAGAAACACCACTCTGTCTCAGGGTGTGCAGAGACAGTGGCTTCACCACGGGTTCGGAAAGGTGCAGCCTGCGTTTCTGACCGACGCTAGCCATTTCCAGACAGCACGGTGAGGAGGGGGACACAGGGTGGCCATGCAGCAACTGCCTCCGGCAAGGCCACCCCGTGTCCCCCTCCTCTGGCAGCATGGCCCTCCTGCCCTGCGGCGCTCCCCTCCCTGAGCACCCACCACTCCTTCCCCTCCCCACGCTGTCCTCATTGCTCACTTCAGGTTTGGGAGCAAGGGTGAAACATGGGCCTGAATCTTACTAGGGAGTGGAGTAGTTTACATTCATTAAAAATATTTACAGTTTTTTCTTAAGCTTGTTTTCCTAGAGTTCTACAAATCATGCAAACAGATTTTTGCAGTTTCGGCAACTGCACTGCAAAACTTCACCTGTTCTCACTAAAACCATAATAAAAGACATAAATAGGGAAGATTTGAAATGATTAACAACTAGTCCCATAAAAGTAAAATCAGCTCTACCTGGGTAAGATTTTCTATGCAGAGTGAAGTCCCCGTTTACCTCTTACATTTCAGAAACAGCAGAGGCAAATCCTGCCCCAGGTCCCCCTTACTGCTTGATTTACTCAGAGAAATATTTTCACTGCTGTTTCACGCAGCGCTAATGACTTTAAAACCCAGTCTGTTCACAGCAGCTGAGCGGTAGTGAGAGCACAACCCTGAGCTGTACCCGGCTACAGACTCGCCTGGAGGAGAGGAGGGAAACCCGAAAGCACCTTGCAGATGTGAATGCTGAAGGAAAGCTGTCTAAGGGTTTGATTTAAATCAGGCACCCATGACTGCCTTTCTGCACATCGGTGCTCCTGCTGCCTGCCCTCCCGGGCTCTGCTTGGCTGCTGGTTCGTGCTGCTTCGTCCCCTGCACTCTCCCGCCTGCTCCACGCAATGGTGCTCTGCATAAACGAAGCTCACCCTCGGCACAGGAGCATCCCTGATGGAAAGTGCCTGGGTGCTCTGGTAACAGAGTCAGCATGAAGTCTGGAGACAGACAGTTAAATACATTCCCTTGACCAGCACCCACATTTTCAATGCCTTTTAGAAAGCTGCTTTCGCTGAAAAAAAAAAGCAGCAAAGAGATCAAAACGTCAGGAAATGCTTTTGCTGACTTGGTGCAAAGAAAATATTTTTCTTATCCAAACCAGCAGAAGACGCTGAATAAGCCGCTTCACCTTCCTTCCTTTCCTCTCCTCCATCTCTAGGCCTTCTGCCTCTGCAAAGGACATTTCTTCAGCCATTTGACATGCCATCTAGCATATTTATTTGTGATTTATTCTCTTGCATGGTCAGCTCCTGGGACTATTCAAAACGGTGGGCACCTCTTGGTTTGGCTCCTACCTTGCACCAATGGGCACAGCAAAGTCTTGGATCCATCACACACACATGGTAGTTACAGGTTTTTGCAGTGCCACAGAAACAGAAGCTGAAATGACAGCAAGTGAATTTTCTTTCAGGGATTCTGAATCTCTCTGCTATAGTCTTGATAGCTTACAAGCAGTAAATTTGTGGATCTAAGCCCATTATGCTTGAAAGAGCTGCGTACTGCAAAAATTCTTGCAGGAATTTGAGTGATTTCTGCTAGGAAGTATCATGCATTGCTCTCATGATCACTATTACAAAGTATGATCCTAATTAAAAAAAAAAGAAAGACAAAAAGTACCTTTGTGTTCAGAATCCTGGCTCTTTGCTAGTGTAAATGATTATTTCCTTCCCCTGTCCTTTGCATTTCTTTGTTCCTCTAAGCCAACACAGGTAAGGAACAGGGAGTTGGATCCTTTTCCTGCGACACCGTACATCAGCAGGAGCTTAATAAATCCTAAGCGCATTCACCTGTACAGCCCCCACTGCAAGCACTGTGGGCACAACATGGTGTCCAGGATCATTATTAAGTGATGATTAATGGCCAAGTATCTGTCAGAAATGGCGTGGGAATAATTGATCATCCCTTTAGGCAGGGGGACGCACTGGATGACCTCGCAAAGTCTCTTCCAGCACTGTGACTCTGTAATAACACGAGGAGAAAAGGACCCCAGCTTGATTTTCAAGTAGTCAGCTGTTTGCAGGGCTGCAGCTATCAGCTAGGAAAAAAAGCATCCTTCTGTCTGTAACAGAGCTCATTGATAGGTGTGCAAAATTCTCCTGCCATGTAAAATTTTCAGGAATATTTGACGATTTTCTTCCAAGTATTACCACACTTTACTTGTACTATGAGGCTGCCTGCTAATGCAGTTAGCATTAGGAACTGGAGCCTGGATTGCAGTAGGTGTCCTTTTGCCTTGTTAGTTTAGAGAATTCAACCCAACGATCTTTCTTAGAATTCAACCCAATGATGCATAGTAAAACTACTATTGTCTTATCTGCTTCAGTGGAAACAGATTTATGTTAGAGAAGAATGAAAACACCGTATCTCAGCGATTTAGCTTTTTGTAAAGCCATTGTCAGCATTGCTTTTCTTTCTGTCTTCCACAAGAAAACTAAGAACAAGAGCACGCTTTAGTGAAAAATTAATTTTTTAATAAAGATCCTAATTTCTAAAGGGAAAAAATATTTCAACTGGTGAAACTTTGCTTGATGATGGTATGAACAGAAGTGCGATGGCATGAAGCTGGTGCCGCTGCAGTAGCTCGTGTGCATGATCAGGTTTGTTCCCAGGTGGTGGCTGTTCCTCGATAGCTAGGCATTACCTTCCCTACTGCCCCCAGTAGCACCTCGCTGGTAGCTCAGGGGCTATTCATGCTGAGTTAGGTGACTTGACCTGAACTACATTTGGGAGCGCTTACATGATTTTTCTCTGTTGGCTCAACTTCAGCTTGTACTAAAGGAGTGGTAGCAGATGGGAGGGAATAGGTACTTTTCAGAGCCCTCTAGCTTTTTGCGTGGTGTCTGCCTGCAACCTTTCCACAGGTGCTCAAAGCCTAGTTCTTGTTTTCTCCAGCTGCTACTGCACGCTGCCTGTTACTCATCTCACTGGAAAGGGTCTATGATTTTTGCTACCTGCAAGTTAAACTGGTGAATTTTGAGATAAACTGGAGGTGGATGGGTATGTCTGGGAAAAAGAGAAAAAAGAAAAAATTGAAACATTGTAAAGATTACAGAAGTAGAAGAAAAAGAATTAGAAGAAATTAGAGTACTACTCAGGAGAAAAGAAAAAAAAACAACCCAAAAAGCACCTTGACCAGCGCAGTAGAAAGTGCTGCTAACAACACAGTTGTGTCAGCGTTGGCTAGAGGGGAGGTGCTTCTGCCTCAGTGCACCACGTTCCTCTCCGTCTCTCCTGCTTAAAACAATTCTGTCTATAATGCCAGTAGATATTTTGGCTTTGTCAAAGTTATTATTAACAAACCACTAATTACTAAGCTAATAGTATTTAAAAAAAAAAAAAACAATTAAGGCCTATAAATTCATATAAACTCTCTGCTTTTGTAGGAGCAGTCTGGCAGGGATGGTGGAGTCCATTACATGGCGCTGAAGGAAAGTCCCGGCTGGCTTCCAGGCAGTGTAAGTCATCGGGTCTGCGGCAACTCGTAGTTCTCAGCAGAGGTGGGAGGGGATCTGGAAAACTGGTTATTGCAAGATAATAAAAGCTAGTTTTGAGTTTGTATTTGATTTCTTAGGTGAAGGAGATGTTCAATTATTGATTACTTTGATTAGTATAGGTCTGCAGTAATTAAGCTGAAGCAATTCCTTCTGATCTAGGTTTCTTTCTGGTTAATTTAATTAACAAAGAGAAATGCTAATCTAGTGAGTGAAGAGATGAGTTAGTACTGGCTTCTCTTTGAACTTCTACGTTAAATGTAAACCCCTCGGCCTCACCATCTTCTCCACTCTGCTTCCTGCCACCTCCCTTTACTCCATTCCGCTCCAGGTTAACTATCCCCTTTGCCTTCTCAGCTGGGCAGGACACATCTTCTCCATCCATTTGCACTAAGTGCTCCTTGCTTCCTTCTTTTTTACCTTCCTGCTTAAAGCTTTATCTTCAGCAGAGACCTACCCTCAAGTGGAGGCAGCACTGAGACACTGCTAGTATCAGCCCCCCATGGCTTCCAACCATCACTGCCCGCAACGCCCCTCTAGTATGGCCGGTACCTGGAGAATGAAGTATGAAACAACACTTCTGTCAAAGCGGCACTGCATTTGTTGGTAAGAGACTGTTTTAGGGCACACAGATTTATTTGGCCTTCTCTTTCTAAGACCAGACCAAGCCATTAGTTGTTCTCCTAGTGAATCCCATTAGTCACCCTTCCAAATATTTGATCAGGTTTCCTGATGGGAAAACCTACAGAGGAGCTAATGGTTATTATGACCACTAACATAGCTTATCTAACTGTAGGGCTGGAGGGACTTATCATCTGAATAGGCAATGCCTTTTACTCTGTCAACAGGTCTTCCTCAGGATAGAGTACACCTGGACTGGAAATATTATACAACAAGAATTACCTTTTTTGTTATTATTTATACTTATACAAAAGTCAAATCAACTCTGTCCGTGACCCTGTTTGTGACTGTGTCACAAATTCTTCCAGTTACCATGTATATGTAATCAAAAGTCATAGTTTTATTTTGATCTTGTTCTTATTCTGTATGAATGATACATGTAATCCTAAACATTGCTTCTAGGTTAATTTCTTAAAGAACAGTGAATTGCTTAGAATATTGCAACTAAGTCTAAAATAATGCATGAATATTAATGGACTGTCTTTTATTCATCTATATACAGTTTGCAGTTTTCACGTTGGCTGGGTGAATTTCACTTTTGCAATATACATTTTTAATAAATTTTCAGGTAGGGAGGATTTAATTCCTCTTTAGAACTGTCTTGTTTGAACCCTCAGATTAAGCTGAAAAGATGCTGTGAAATACTGAAAAAGAGGAAAAACCAGAAACATACAGATGTTCCTCATTAGCTAACTGCAGGACACTACAAGAAAGTGAATTGAACTGATAAATACGTTTTTTGTGTAAAATCACAAATCTATGTTGTACTGTTCATTTTGCTGTCATGAATATATGGGGCTGGTAAGGGTAGGGGTCCTCTTCAAATATTGGAAGAGACACATATAATTATAATTATATAATTATCACTAGCATTGTCTCACATGCTCAGTTGTAAAATAATTATCATAGAAATGATCAAAACTGGTGCTCTTTAGCGCTCCTCAGAGTATTCCTGCCAGAGCCGGTCACTCTCTCTAGGTCTCAAGCTGGCTTAACAGGCGAGCACAGAACTTTCCTATACCTGATTTGAGAGTGCACATTTATTCTCTGCAAATCCAACTCTCATAATGGCTTGTAGCGTAATCTGCTCTTCAATGTGATGTGTATTCCTTTTGTCGTTCTTCACTTTTTTAAAAAAAGTGAAAGAACAGAGAAAATATTGTGAGCTTGAAGATTTCCCTGTCACATAGCCTTCCGTCCCTATTTACCAGCAAGGTGTGTGGATATTTTGTAATGTCTAATTACTCCTTCCATCCCCATTGCTGATGCTTGGCTCTCCTAGTAGTCTGCACCCTCTTTTTTCCCTTGTGCATCACCAGTTATTGATTTCTGTGTCCTCTTTGGAGGGTGACAGACATGCAGCCGGATGCTGGCGCTTGCCCACCCGTGGCGTTTGGGATTTCCTCACCAGTGGGGGCAGGCAGCAACTGCCCAAAGCCTGGGATGAGGAAACATGAGTTAGGTTTGATCAAAGGTGGTCAAGGTCCCAATCTTACTTTTCTTTTTGCCATATCATGGCCCCATGGGAATATTTTAAGGAATTATTTCGAAAATGAGTTAGATCTCATGAAAGTTGGTTTGTGACATCTGCCACCTGTTATTGAAGGTAGTTGTCAGAGGCTTTCAAGTTCCTGTATCAGAGTGGGTATTAGAAACAAGAACAGTTTCCAAATTTGAGTATCGACACAGAGCTTTACTGAAAGCCAAGGCAAATGCAAAGATAACCATAATTTCCTGCTGAAATTAGTCTTTGGGCATATGTCCTTCTAGGGTTAGAAGGTCAAGAACATTACTCTTGGGTGGGTAGGAAGACTGGAGACACTGAAGGCTCAGAAGCTGCAGGCTAATGCACAGAACAGAGAAGAAGCTGGACAGTGTACAGCAGTGCAGGTGGACAGTCCTACCAAAAGCCTGCAGAGGGGCCTTCTGGTTTAGTGTCATGTGTTGCTACAAATAAACTTTCATGATTATTTGATTTCTTCTGTGTCCAAGAAATCACGCACTTAAATATTTTTGCAAGTAGTCTGAATTGCAATAAATGTTCCTGGGTTTGTTGGAAATTGCTAATAAAAAACAAAAAAAAAGCCTTTTAATTTTACCTAGCTATTTAGGTCAAAAAGAACATCAGTGTTTACTAACAGAAGGCTTATGTGGTACAGAGATCTCACGTATGTGGGTGACCTTCCTGTTCGATGGGTTCCTTTTTCTGCATTATAGTCCCACAGCCTGTGTCCCGTGTCCTGCTGGCGTACTTCTGTCCATTGGAGAGTGGAGGGGGTTCGGCTCTCACCATTATTTTGGAGTCACTGAGTCATTTAAGTACATTTTTTTCTGCTAACCACCCATGACTATTATGGGATGTGTGTGAATTCCCCCTCCCTCCCACAGGCACAAACCTTCCTAGTTGTTCCCCTGACCTCTAGACAAGCTCACACCCAGCTGAGCACGCAAGTGTCTACATGTGCTGCAGTGATATCTGATGTTGTCTCGGGGGCCTCTCAGACCTTGCTTCTTCTGCATGCTCAGAGACAGAAATTGTGAATTTAGGCAATTTATTTTGCTTTCTTTTTCCCTTTTACAAGGATTAATAAATAGCTGAATTCTGCTTGGCTTGATTTTTGTTCTGTTCTTAGAGCGTGCTTTGGTACATAACGATAATTTCCTGCTGAACTGCTTCTGCTGCAGTTTGCCTGTTTCACTTCCCTTCCAAGAGAATTGACTTCAGAGTAAATATCAGACCAGCACTCAGTGTGTCTCCTAGCCAGAGTTAAACCTGACCACATAGCCTTGTGATTTTACCCAGCTTATGATTTCATCAGCGATGGCTTCCAGTTTTGAGCTAGAGAAATGTATGTTTGCTATGAAGAGAGTGCCCAAGTTTTCACCTGTGAATTCTCAACCATGCACAAGGCAGAAGATGTCTCTGAGATCCCCTGTGCAAACTATCCACTCTTCTGAGCTGAGAAATTAAGAGAGAAGAGCAATACTACATTCAGAGGGTTTTACCCTAGCATTTTCAGGTCCTCATTTTATTACGAGGACTGGAAAACCACTTCGCATATGTGAGAGAGCTCAGCATAATAATAACAACAGAAATGACATTACTATTATTATTTCTGTGCTGGAGGAGGTTGCTGCTCGTGGCTATGTGAAAGTGCAGAGCTCTCTTCCCTCCAGAGCTTTAATAAAATCAAGCAGGAAGAAGAGCAGCAGCTTGTTGCAGCACCCTGCGAGTTGTGGGCATGGTTGGAGGCGCAGCGAGGGTTATCTAAGGGCATGTTTACATGCAGCCAAGGTGCATTGTGCAGGCACCCCTGAACTAAAGCTCCCCAATGTACTTCTCTGGCTCCAGGAGCCCCCAAGGAGTATTTACTGGCCAAATGCAGCAGAAGCACATGGCATACGAAGCGTGCCGCTCCACTGAGTAAAGGGCTTACATCAAAGATAAAATAGAGCCGCTGCTATCAAAGACAGGCGTTGCTGTGACATCCCCACACTGGGGCTTGCTGGGGGGCAGAGCCCCTGGCAGCTCGCAGGCCCTGGGCAGAGGGGAGCAGCCTGTGGAGATGCTGTGGCTGCACCTCTGTGGCCGGGGGCTCCTGCGCACAGCGAATGCAAACCTCAAAATCAAAAGCCTGCTTCGTACCCGGCTCCCGCAGGCGTAACTGGCTACACAGGGTGCACAGAGACCAAGAGCCAGGACTTAGAGGTGGAAGAGAGTTATTGCAGTGAGATGAAGGGCAAAAAGAGGACAGTAAGCTGCAGTGCAGCCAGGCAGGCTGCACAGCTTCTGCCAATGCCAGGTGAGGGCACACCTCCCGGCACGTCATCTCCATCCCAAAATATAACACTGGGAATCTCTCACCGCTGTCACAACAGACAGTCTTAATGAGGGACTCAAGGAAAGAGCACCAGTGACTTTTCCTGCTTCTTTTAGTTTGGGGATTGTATTTGGTGTGAGGGCAGCATGGAAGAACACAGGAGGTTACTTGTAGAAAAGCAAATATTAGTGTGACCTGGGCTGGCACTGCTGGAGTCATGGCAAGGCAGAGACAAAGTGCTGAGATGGAGACAAGAATGAGAAGGCCTGAGATATGGAGGGTTTAAACGAAAGCCTGAATCTGAAAAGCGTGCAGATAGAAGATGGGGCTGTTGAGAGGGGTAGGATGGTCAAACCACCAAGTAGGAAAGCAAGACATACAGACTGGGAGGAGATGATGGGGAGGGAGGGAAGCCACGGAGACAGAGGTTGCAATCAGCCTGCATGGAAGTATCAGAGAGAAAACAGCGCACATGAGAAAATATGAGAGGACAAAAGGATGGGGGAAATCATGTCAGCTGCTACAATTTCTTAATAATTCAAACTATAATCCTTATAATTCAGATTATCAAGAATAATTTGAGTTATTCCATTAAACTTCTGCATTCAATGTGATGAGGTGTTTTCACGACCACAGGGGGAAAAGAGACAAGATTTTTCCCCTACCCATAAAATATTTCTGAGCAAATTCATCTGTGATGCCTTTCATGAAGTTATGTGTCTGGATTTGATCTTTGAAAGGAAATTCATTCTCTTATATTACACTCGTTTGGTCTTGGTGGAAACTGATCTCAAACGAAGCCAGTTTTGTTAGTAAAAGGCATTGTATCCAAGCCACAGGATCTCTGTGTGCATCCCAAGTGATGGGAGTTAGTTTAATAATTCCGGACTGGTACCAGTAGCAAAATATCTGTAAATACATTCTGAGGAGAAGCTGAGTGTTTACAATATGGGGAGCTTTGTTGGTGAGAGCCATTTAAACCTATACACACAGCCAGCTCTGATACTTTCAGCTGTGCTGACAAATGGATGATTTTTCTGCCCTGATGCTACGCTGGCCTCAGCCAATTCCCAGGAGAGTGGATGGGACAGAAGACAAGGGTGGTCCTGGGAGACCGAAGATCTGCAAGGATTTTGTGGGGCTCGCTCTTTCCTTCCACTACCCTCCTCATTAGCTGCCCCTGTCCGTCTCATCGCCTCTTCCTGAAAAATGGGGTCCCAGATCTGCTCCCCGCAAGACCTCTCTGGAGGAGAAGGTGCTGTGTCACAGACTAAGCGTGCTGAGATCTTTTATGTAGGAAATGACGGTATTTCACAGACCACTATCAGAAATGTTCACTCTCCAAGCTTCAACTTTAACTGGGAAAAAAATCAAACACTGTAAGATGGCTGACTTAATTGCAGACTGTCTTTGCTTACTGAATTACATCCAAATATTTAACCTGTACTAGGAAACATTCTGTGTTAGAAAGCTTAAACAAAAATTTAGAGTTGAAATAGAGGCTTTTTAACTTTTTCTTTTTACAGAAGTAACAAATATTCTACTTCTCCAATTAGTTTTCTGATATTTAGAAACATTTCATTCCTGAGTAACACACTTTCTCACTTGTGTTTTTCATAGTTTCCCAATTAGGGGTGTGGGGGGGAAGTTTTTTCATAATCTCCTGAATGAAATGCAGTCGCCAAACTTTCAACATGCAGTTTCTTGCTGCAGTAAAGTCAGCTCTTGGCAGTAGTGATAAACTGTACAATAGGTATTACACAATTGACACCACAATAAGCCATATTCAGAAGGAAACGTTACAAAATGGGAGACAACCCCCCCCAAAAAAAACCCAAACCAGCTCCCCAACACTCAGTGTTCATAGCCAGACATTTTTTATTGCAATTTTAAGATCAGTTTGGAGGATGCCTTCCTTAATCAAATACTGTTGCCTTTAAAGATTAGTGTTCACAGCCTAATCATGCTGCACTTAGCTTAATTTGCTTTGCTATGGACTCATTAAATTATTTTCTTTTGGTCAGAAACCCTACCATGGCTTGGCAGAGAAACAGGAAATCTCTGCTCCCTGCTACAGGGTTGTGACTGCTCTTTCATTTTAACCCATAGACTGGAGGGTGCTGCAGCAAATTACGGCTGGGTCACTCTTTCCTTCCTATGTAAAGAGCTCACAACCCCTTAAAACACTTTGTCATCTTAACAATTGGGACTTACAGAGGGATAAAAAATATTCTGATGTCAAAAATGGCTCAGACTGCCATTAGATCAATTAGATCTAATGTTTAATTTTAGATGACCTGAACCCCCAATGGCAACAATCCCTACAACTGATCATAAATTTTTGAGGATGCTTTCATCCCATCTCAGCTTACGATAGATCCAGCATTTGGTGGTCAAGAAGAGACTTTCCTGAATTGCTACTGTCATCTGAATGGCTGCTGTATGCTGAGAAAGGAAAGTGCACTTTGGGAACAACTTGGCAACATTTACCTGTTATTTGAACTGGAATCTGTGGATCAGAGTACAGTATGAAATATTCTATTTATTGTCACAAGCAATAAATAGTGAAGGTTTTGCACTACTGTTTTGCTGGCAGCTGTGCAGTGTAGAAATCGCTGTCCTCGCCAAAGTTTGGAAATCCATTAAAAAGCTGTGAGCAGATGTGTCATGGTCATCCCTGTACCTGCAGGGGTGTGCAGACAGATGTGGTACCTTGCAGTCTCACCTGGGCCCATGGAAAGTGTCTGTCACACAGAGACAGAGCGAGCAGTAACGGGTATTGTAATTGTCAGATGAGCTATGGCCTGGCGTTAGCTCTAACTAAAATCCCCACGTGCTGTAACACTCTTCACCTGCAGCTGAACTGCCCTAAGAAAAATGTCAAACTCTTTCCTATCTTTGGTATCTTCAAAGCGAACCTATTTGAATCCTCCACCAGAAAAGAAGGCATGAACTGGCTTTGAGAGGGGACGTCGAATCCAGTCTGACCAGCACTGACAAGGATGTCTTGTGGTAGGGTAACTGGTACGGCTGTTACAATAAGAGGAATTTTTTGTTTTTCAGAGATATGTCAGTCAGAGGTGAGACCCACGAGCGCATGTGAAGAGTCAGGAAAACAGGCAGAGCTACACTTTCAGCAGCATACCTTACAAAAGTTGGCTTTACCGCACTGGTGGAACCACAGCTCTTGGTAGTATAGCTGCGTCCTGGCTATGCAGGACAGTATATTCATATGTCTTTCCATTTTCAATACTATTCCTTGTATTACAGAGACTCTCATTTAGAAGAAGTAATCTGTACATGTTGGCAAAGAAGTACTTCTGCCAGTAATGCCTATTTTGCTCCTCTAAACGGAGCAAACGGAGCATAAGCTCTCTCTACATGAGATGGATTTCCTGGGGACTTTATTGGCAAACTTACTGGATGAAGACACTATGGAAAAGCCTTGCTTTAGGACAAAGGGGCCACGTTTTTAAGGAAGACAATGCTAGAATACTTAAGAGATTTTTGTACCACTAAGACCCTCATTATTTGCTTTTCTGGACTTTTTTTCCTTAATGAATTTAACTGCATAAAATGTTTGCAGCTAATGCTGAATTCTCATTTTAATTCAAGTATTTGATGACACTTTTCCCCACAATTATTTGCTTGTTAACACTGGTAATTTTACTTACAGTGTAACTGAAAGATTTTTTTATACTTGATGCATTTGCTAAAACTGCAATCACATCCCTTTATCAACTTTTGAATTACGATAGTTTGGAGAGAACACACTGCTAACTTGAACTTTGCAATATTTGGCTGTGTGGCTTTACGTGTTATCCCAATAGTAGTTTGATTCATTGGTTTCTGCCTGAAGCAAAACTCTCTTAGGGAGTCAAGGTGGATTTGCTTCAGTAAAACCTGTGGGATTTTTCTCTGCTGGAAAATGAATACAATTAGAGACATACATGTTTAGAAGGACAAACTGCTTTCAAAAAGCATAGGTAATATAACAGTAACAAAGCAGTGTAGTGTGTACTCAACTCTGAATATTTCTTTTAAAAATTAGGAAGAATTCTTAATTTAGATTTCCTAAGAATTAGTTAAGAATAAAAAGAATTATTTTAAAAATTAGGAAGAATTATGAAGCATGAATTTCTGTCACTAGCTTTAACCTCCAATATTATTTATTCTTTAAAGATTTAACTTGCAGGACTGCTAATCTACTGTTGGGGGCTTGCTTTGTCCAGCTATCCTAGGTGAAGATCCTCCGTCTAGTCATCAATTACAGATGTTAATTGGGGGGGGAACTAATCGTCGCAGAAACGTCCTGCACAGGGAAACAAACAGATGAGTAAGATATTTAGGTCACTACTGGTGGTAAATGTTGTTCTGTTAAGTATTTGCATATACATGATGAAACATTGCCTGCATTAAGTTTTCCAACAAAAAAACCCTGCATTTGAACAAAAGCGACTGAAGGGAGAAGCTGAAAACTTTTTTGTTTGTTTGTTGTTTGTTTTGGGTTTTTTTTTTTCTGTTGCATGACAATGCAAGCAGGAATTACTGCTTAAAAAAAAATCTGCTGGTGTGTGCTTCCTGTTCCAGTTTGTTTAGTCACAAGTCTGAATTAGATCTCTCTGTTGGTTGGTTTCATTTACTATAAACAGGTCTTGTGCTTTGTTTCAATACATCAAAGCCCATAGCCAGGCACAGGCAGGTAACGTAAAAGGGGGTGAGAAGGTTTACGGTCTTCCTTCATTGTTTCTTTAAGCCTTCGAGACATCGGTCAGAGGGATCACCCGGAGGTTAAAAGAAGGCTTGGCTGTTGGTTTGGTTTTTTTTTTTTTTTATAAACTGGTTTCTCTTTTGTTCCTTTTCTAGAAACCACATGTAACTTTAGGTCAGAAGAGGGTAAAATGTGGCACTTCTTTAACCAGCGTTACCGCTGCCTTGGGGTAACCAGATCAGGCAAAGGTGTAGGCACCTCTCCCTGCTATGCTGACGCCGGCGATGCTATCCTTCAGGTGAGTACCAGTGGTTTATTTTCTTTTCAAATCTCCATCCACCTGAAGGATGCAGATGGCTGAGGAGGGTATTTTCTCATGACTGACACTGCCCCCAAAAAATCACTGGTTCAGCCCTTGGAAGATAAAAGGGAATCGCTCCCGCCCACAGCATTTTTAGTAAAGCTGCTCTAAAAGTTTGCTTCCTTCCAGCCTTTGCATCTCTCCAGGTTTCCCTCTCTCTTTTCTTCTTTTCTTTCTCTTTCTTCTTTTTTTTTTTTTTTTTTTAATCTGCCCTCTTAAAACAACAGGAATGCTGCACTGGCCCTCAGCCAGCCAAGGCTCAGCGAGCAGGGTAAAATTTCAGTTCAGATTTACGGGAAGGTGTTGGGAGTAAAAATCTGGTTTGGTGAGTTTAAGGCAGGGAGTAGTCAAGAGACAACCTTGCTACTGTGAGTGCGGAGAGAAAGGGAGGAGGAAGGCGGGGGGGGGGGGGGGGGGGGGGATAAAAAAAACCACCCAGGCTGGGGATGAGAGACCAATTTTTCCCCTGTCCGAGCTTCAGTGCGTGTTCCTGAGCTCCTGCAGCCTTATCGAGTTTGTAGGCAGAAAGTCAGGTCTGGGAGTGGAAGAGCTGCGCGGTGCCGCGAAGGAGCTCAGCGTCCCGCTCAGCGCCCTGGAATGTGCGGCTTAGGGCAGGGGCGAGCAGGGGCTTTAGCTTAGCTGGTACTAATTGCAAGTTTTAGTGCTCAAAAACTCTGTTAAAAAAAAAAAAAAAAGGGAGGAAAGAGCCAAGAGAGGGGGTTAAGGCTGGGAGAGCTGTTGCTCCAAGCAGCAGCGCGAGGAGTTGCTCAACTCTCATTTAGCAGCGCGGTAGAAAGGAAAATGCATTAGGCTGCTGCCCCGAAACGTTGCCGTTGCTGTGAATGGTGCTGGGCGCCGAGGCGGGCTCCAGGTAGGTGCCGTCGCTTTTCGGTTTGCTCTGCTCTTCCTCTGTCCTTACCTGGGGGTTTACTCCTCTGTGATTGGGTTGACAACGTAAGAGGACAGAAGTTCACTCAGAAAATACATTTAAAAATATTTTTAGGGGGAAAAGGCAAACGGAGAGGACTGCAGAGATTCTCGGTGAAGTTTCAGTGACTGTTTCCAAGTGACAGATTTCTGGTGATTCTGAGGAAAGATGACAGATGAGAGGCTAAAGCAGGTATTAAATAAGGACAGAGTGAGAAGTGATCTGCAGATCAGAGTTTTAAATTAAAAGATGCATGTTTCTCCATGTCAAAGAAAAACTACACCATGACGCGCTTAGCGTCTTTGGAGGAAATTTTGGAAGGAGTATTTTGTTTGTATGGCTGTTTCTTCTTTTTCAACATTTAAAATACTGTAGTCTGTGCAGAACGTGGAGCGGTGGCACAAGTGACAGGGAGGTGACAAGTGGGCTCTGAGATAGGCTGCTGTCTGCCGGTCTGTTATCGACATTAGCGTAAGAATAGGATCTTATCTGGGAAAAGTTTCTGATGACCGTTTAAAAGACATGTATCAATCAGGTCAAGCATCTCCTGCACTCTGAGGTATGTGTGATTAGATGAGAAATACCAGGGACTCCTTACTCATGTTAAAAGAAATAGCTGATTTTTTTTTTTTTAGAGGGAAAGCTACACAGCTCACTTCTTCTTAGGAATTTAAAATAAAAGTTTGATCTAAAGCCAAAGTATTATAGTAGTTAAAGATGGGCTGGGACCTAACAGATCACAAAATCCCTCCTAAATTTTATCACCTCAACTGGGCTGACCTGGCAGAGGGCAGGAGCGGAAGACCGGGCTGAAATGAGCCGCCTGAGGCTATTGTAAATTGAATATTGGTGCCTTTATGTGCCTCCTAGACTTTGCAAATGATAATTTGGACAAGCCTGCAATTATTCTTTACCAGTTGAGCCGAGTTCACATGATGCGAGAGGGGGAACTAGGCATCTTTCGCAACCGAGGAGGCAGCGCGCGGCCGGGCGCAGGCCGGCTGCCAGCGGGATTGCCGGCGGGCTGTGTGCCCGGCCTGGCGCGCCGCAGGTGCCAGGCCGCGGGGGTGAGAGGTCGCCCGCGGTGTTAAGCAGAGCCTGGTATACAGCTGGAAAACTGGAAGGCAACGTGTGCTCTCAGGGAGGAAACAGAGATAATGCCGGGAATACGCCGCTGTTTGGTGTCCGGCAGACTCGTAGCACGAGTGCTAAAGGCTAACAAACTGCTGTCTGGGAGATAAATGAAGAGACAAACACTTTTCTTGCATGTTCGTTCTCTCTCCCTCTCTCCCCACTCCCCTGCATATGCCCGTCCTTGGAGAGGTTTTTCTCCTGGCTTCTTTTAAAGCCGTGTATCCTGCCGGGAGCTGAGGGCCAGTGCTCCTGCCTCGCCTCCCTGCCTGGGTAGACCCCGGCTCTCTCCCCTGCTTTCAGGTACCGCCATCTCCTGAGACACAGGCTCTGGGCCCTAGGTGTTGTTAGGGAAATATTTAGAGTTGGCTGGCATGTAAATACGATTGCTAATCATTTCTGTGTGTCCCTGCGGCAGCCCAGGATGCGAAATCTTTGTTTGAAGTTTTAGAAAGTAAAGGAATGTGTTGCCTTCAATACACCAGATTAAAAAAAAGCTGAAAACCTTGGAATAAAAGTATTTAATATAAGCAGCGGAGATGGCAGAGCCTTCAGAGAATACTGTTTCAATGGCAGTTTGGTCTGAAGCCTTGACCCTGCATGGCCCGCACCTGGCCGGCTTCAGCAGGGCTCTCCCCAGCACCGGGGGCCTGCTTTTGGGGCTGCCCACATTTCGGGGCCTTGGTTTCCTCCACGTGGCAGAGCCCGCTCGCTCCTTCGCTACCACTCTGTGAAATGCTACACTCTCTTCTGTGAAAGCTGTGAGAGCATCTGACAGAAGGCAGAAGTGTTTGCTTTTGCCTGTTGGGATATTTTTTTTTCACTGTCAGCTGTTTCCCCCTGTGAAAATTAAGACCACTTGGGTAAAAAGCTGGAAATGATGCTTTTTTGGTAGCTGATTAAAAATATTTAATCCCAGCACCATAGATGGTGATTCATACTTCTACCATCATAGATCTATTATTGGCTCTGACAACCAGTGAAATTGATTTTTATGGTTTTAAGTGTATACTGAAGTCCTGTTCATTGGGTTGGTAATGACATATTCAGAATTTATTAATATCCTATTTTTTTGAAGAGCAGCTAGAGAAGAAGGGTTACTCTGGAGTGGGCATGCAAGCACCTGCTGGTTTACCGTAGGAGGCCACAGCACTATGAGAGTGACAAACTCCAGCAGATGTTATACTACACCGATAGGTGAAGCAATAACATAATCTTGACTTTTTCATTCAAACGCTGGCCCTGAATATCTGTGCATGGTTTCCCAAATCAACATTGCTCTGATATATTGAGAAATTTAATAGGGGAAAATACGTACTCTTTGTGAAGAAATGTTGCCAGATCCTGTTCCTGTGGAAAATAAGAAATCAGTTACTTGGATGAACGTAAAGATCAGGTTTGCTTTGTAGCAAGGAAGCAGAGCTGACAGACTAACTATGAAAGGACTACCTCCATGCCTGCATATGGGTGTATGTAGTTGCCTCCTTCATCAGTAGGTTGAGTTCTCTAAATTACCGATGAGCTCCGACAAACCCTTCCTTATATTGTAGTCAAGTCACTTTGAAATGCGTTTCATATGGGGATTTTTAGGTGCAATTTTCAAGGCTGTAAAATGGCTTCTGTGAATAGGATATTTTTGCATGCTGCTTTAGCAGAAGGAAGGACTCTGACCTTTATCTTTCCAGTGAGAGGCCTAAAATAATATTTCTGTCTGCTGTTGTAATTTTTTTTTCAATAAAATGCTTCTGGGTACACCTAGCTCTTGCCAAGATCAGGAACATCTTCTCAGTAGCCTTGCTGAGACAATGCAGGCTTTGTATAGCTACGGCTGTTAGGGTTTTGGTGACACAGTAAACTCAACAGAGCAAAGCAACTTCTTAGTAACTGCAAAGCTGACTACCTGTATTTGAGGGCATTTTTGTCCTTTCTAGTCTTTCCTTTGTCATGATCACAAGCAAGCTTTCATTTGAAAAGGAGAAGGGTTATTTATATTTTTTTTAAGCGTATGATTTATAAAATATATGTAGAGTCTGGATGTTATCTTTTACTTAGCTTGGTCATAAAGCTGAGACTAAATCAGCACAGATGGGTTTATTTGGCATGCGATGGGAAGAAACTACGAATGCACGAGAATGCTCTACCAAGAATCATGATACAAAAGTAACTTTCAGCTATTTCCAAAGTGAACATGGCTTAACCAACCACTAACAACCAAAATGCTCTCTGTCCTATTCGCTAGCGTTGGGCCCATCGGGAGATTTACTCTGGAGAACCACCACCCCAAGTGATGTAGCTCAGGATTTGCATTCGTGTTTTGGCCTTTTGAGTACCCAATGGATGTACTTGAGTTCTACCTTTGAAGTAAACTGAAATACTGCCTCTGCATTTCTGTCTTTTATCAGAGAAACTTAGTAAGCTCCACCACAAGTCAGGGTGTAGGTTCAGCCTCAGCAAGTTGAGTTCTTGGTAACATTAAAGATGTCATTAGTTATTGCACTGTCATAGACCTGGGATTCTTGACCGGGGGTGTTGCTGCTCCGTGTGTACCTGCTCCGCAGATGGAGCAGAAGGACTGTCACAGCCGTGCAGGGTTTATGCATTAAATACCCGACAAGAGGCAAGAGGTGGCTTAGACATGGGGTGGAGCACAAGGAAATGGTGCGAGGGGTTACCTGGGTACAGAGCAGGCACAGCACGCCAGCAGCCCGGCAGCAAGGGAGAGATTTTAGAAGGAATTTAGGAGAGATGAGCAAAGTTTCTCTGTGGTTGTGACCAGGGAGGTACTCCCAGGGAGGAATTACGAGGGAAAACAGAAAAGGTACTTGTTGAGAAGTATAAATTGGGTTCAAAAGCTGCAAAAGGCACCCATTTGTCACTCAGCTCTGCCTGCCTGCACAAGTGCTGTGTGTAAGGACGCCTTATATTTTATTTGTTAGGGAATGGAGAGCTGGTCAACAGAAGCACAAAAATGAGTGGCACACTCAAAGCATCAGGCTATAAAAATGACCCTTGTCATTTGGAAGATGAAACAGCAGATCAAGATTGCAGTTACAAAAGCAGAGCAAAGGATGTTGCCATTACTGAGATAATGCCAGGGTGAGATCCCAGAGAAGCGGTTTAGCTATGAGGGTGGATAGAATAGGCAGTGTCTTGGACACGTAAGTGGAAAGCATCAACAGATCTTAGCTGTACCTCGAAAGCAAGGCTGCCCAAATAAAAACTGTACCCTGTCTGCAAACAGAGCAGTAATTGTCACTGAGGAAAGGAGAGAAAAGGGATTTTGGATATCCCTTGAGAGTGGGAGCATTAGGGACTCTGTTTTATCCATGTTGAGCTGGAAGGGATGGCTAGGCTTTCAGCAGACAGTCTTTCAGAAGATAGCAGAAAAAGTGGGTGAGGGGCATCAGCTGGGCTGGATATTGATGGGAAAGCAAATTGAAGGAAATTGAACTATAGGGAGAATTTGCAATTGAACTTGGTAGAAAGATGAGGGTTAAAAGCAAAAGAGAAGTCATCAGGGTTGATGGAGTGGAAATCACAGAAAGGCTGAATGGTGGAACATAATGGGGAAGGCTAATGGATGGTGCTGAATGGGACCACTTGAAGGTTAGTGCAGGGGAAATTCAGCAGTAGAGAGCCTGGAGTCTGAGCAGTGCATGCCAAATAAACGGCCTTTTTTATGAGTAAAAGAAACAGACCAGGGCAGCAGAGGAAGGGAATAGATGAGATGGATGCAGCATGATGAGGGGGTGTTATGGATCATCAGCATAAATCGGCAACAGTGAGAAGAGGAAACCAGAGACTCAAAACAGGAGGAGGAAGGTGGAGGGCTTGGGTGAAGGGGAGGTGTCTGCAGGGCTGGGAAGGGAAGGGAGTGAATGAGAAATGAGAAGTAAGGGATACTTGTAAAGAGGAGAAGGAGGGAGGAAGGGGGGAAAAGATCAACCCACTGAGCATAGCCTGATCCCAGCTAGGGAAAATCTGAGACAGAGATGCTTCATTAGGGTTTGAAAGCCTTGCTGCTGAAGCAACGAGGAGGTTTCAGGACCTGGAGAGAGGGAAGTATGAAGAGACTGTGGCTAACAGGTCTTTAAAGCTGGAGCGTGTGCTGGAGTGAGAAATAGAGGGTGTGAGGACTGGGCAGGCAGCACGCAGGATGCAACTATGGGAGCTTTCAGGGCTGGGGAGAGAGGAAGAGCCGGCACTGGGAAAAAAGGCACCAAAGGCAAGGAGGGAAGATAGAGTCAAACACGAACGTGCATGCAGAGGCATGTCCTCAAGGTGTTTTTACAACAAAAGAGCACATTCAGCTTACCTGATTAAAATGTTCACATTATTAACATGACTTTAGGCCATGTCCCCGTCATGTGCATGGTTTTGGCAGTAAAATTTCTGTTGGCTGTGGATGCTGCAATTTCACCAGAGTTCATGCACTGGTACCCACATCCTAATGTGAGTGCTAGTCCTCACAGGGAGCATTTCACTGTCATTAGTATTGCCATTAAAGATAGCACTAATAAGGTGCCTGAAGCTCACAGGAACATAGTCGCAGGTAAAGCTGCAAGCAGAGATAGATTTCATGGGTGGGTGTATTCAAACTTTTGGGATTGCAGTACAGTCTGCGGATCTTGAAGATTGACTTTGTCCTTTGCTTCTTGGCCTCATGAAGTGGGCAAGAAAAGACCCACCTTATCTGACTTACTGAATGCGCGTTGGATGGATGGGAAGCTGGAGGCGCCTCAGGTTGGATGTGCCTGTTGTTGCTGCTGTCTGTGGCATCTTACTTAGTGTTTACGAAGTAAACAGGGCGAGGAGGTGCTGCTGACAAGGTTGTCTGCTCACCCAAAGCACCCAGGCCTGGGGCAGCTACAGTGCTGCACAACCCCAGGGCCCAGGAGCAAGCTTCGACCTGGGCATGGCCCACACAGGCCATGATTGCCCTGCAAGGCAGGGAAAAAAAAAGTTATTTTCATAGAAGCTAATTGTATTGAGCAATAATAAACAAAAAGGCTTCTACATACTTCTTCCACATACTGAAGTCCCAAGTCTCGTCTTACCTGTGTGAGTCACACAGGTCAGATTGTATGTGTGCAGAATAAATCTTCCCAAGTGCCGCAGAGGTGGCAAGGGGTGTCTGGTATGCCAGGAGGGTGCTCTGCCTCCTGTTCCGGGTGATCAGTGGGAATGTGGTCCAAGACAGGTAGCAGCTCCTGAACACGCTTTGCTCCTTGCTGCCTTGTAATGTGCCAGCCTACAGCCCCTGGAGCCTTTCCTGCTATTGGAAGGTCTTTTCTCTGACCCATGTTTTACCATGGGTATTTGCAGGTCCTTATTTGAGGTGCTGAGAAGATCAGAGACCATGTCTTCCCACATTCAATTTTTATTTCTCTTGAAAATTCTGGTTTTCTGCAGGTATTCGTCTGCAAGCTTACATTCCTGGTAAGCAGCAAGACAGACTGACAAACAATTGTAGTTTTTACTGTCTGCTGACCTTATGAGTCTAAGTAAGAAAATTCCTGTCGAAATTCCTGTGCAAATTCCTGGCCATTTCCATGGCCACCTGCTTTGGGAAAGTTTATCAGCTTACTGTCTGGTTGATATATGGGGCACTGTATAAAACCTACAGCTCTGAGGGATGTGGAATGAACTGCCAGAAGCCCTGAGTGAGTGCAGTTAAGTATTGCTAAACTGGAGGCACTGGTGGCCTTGGCTGTTGGCTTTCTCATCAGAATGAGAAAAGCCCAGGGCAAGCAGCTGTTTTGCTCACAGAGCAGTTCCAGGGCTTTTTTCCTCTCTATCTACAGTATTATCTGGAGTTTTAACTGTGGCTTTTTGATTCCTGTCATCTCCCAAAGACGGGTTTGTGGTGGTGGGCTAGCGGGAAGAGAGGCACCATTAAAACACAGCAGGGATTTGAGATACGTGTATTACCTGCGATCCTGCTAGCCCCTGGGCTGTGGGGTTGCTGGGAGCAGGCTGTTGGCACTGTTGTGGTGTCCATCCCATCGGTGAAGCAACACAGTGGAGGGCTGAGCCTGTTCGACCAGCCTCAGCTTGTGGCTTTACTGAGGAGGCTGAAATCTGAGCCAGATCCTGGCATTTCCATCTGTAGATCACTGAGCTTTAAAAAAAAAAAAAAAGAGAGAAAGGAAAAGTGTGGTGTTTATATTTGTATATTTATATAAATATATAAACATTTATATTTTTTATTTTATATATTTATATGTTATTGCACTCCTTGTGCAAATAGCCTTTCTTCTATGCTGGTATCAGTGATCACTGACTTCAGCGAAGTCTGTAAAAGTGCTCTGTTACCTCTATGGGCACAGAGAACAAGGCTTTGGTAAGTTTAACTTTGCAGCTGTTTGGGGAATACCTTGCTGCTTCTAAACAGATGTAGGCTTCTCTGTATGTGCGCAGCAGGTATCAACACAAATCAGTCTCAGTGCTGGATTTCTAATTCCCTAAGCACTGTCAGTCAGCTGTCGGTGTTTAGTTACCATTTTTATCTCTGGTTTAGGGGGATGATCTTGATGGGATCATTTTCCTTCACTGTGCCATAGTATCCCCACCAATAGATAGGAAATACATATTTTTTTTTTCCTCTCCTCTTGTGAAAAACTAGAAATGCACTCTTGAGGAGTGCCATAGGAGACAGGCTGTTGAAGAACATACTGCGTACATACAAGAGGTGATAGGGATGCACCTGCTTCTAGCATGAAGCATCTCTCCCTCTTTAAATAGACACAACTTTTTTTCCAAATAAATAAGTTGTGCAAAAAATACAGGGTCTCCAAAGAAAATGAAAGCAAAACCGCTGAAGGTGCAATCTACTTACCTATGGGCAGTGTAATAAACTTAGTTTTATGAAAAATGCCATGTATCCGTAAGCCTAGAAAGTTAGATTTGCAATAAAGCTTCATAGTGGTAATAGTGAAAATCAGTTAAAGACCACAGCTCTCCGTGAATGCTGCGGGTACCCAAGGCACAGACTGCACAAGGGAGTTGTAAACTGGGGTGTAAGTTTATAGTATCTTTGGACACACCTTCATGTTTTTAATATGTAGGCAACTGTATGTTCTTTTTTTCTTGTACTCCAAAGTAATCAGAAAGGATCCTGCTGTAGTTTGGGAGCTGTAATCGTGCTACCACAGGGCGGATACGAGGCTATCTGTTCCATGCATGTAATCATGCCCTAGGAATACCCACAAACGGGTTGGACAAACCCTTTCCACAGCTAAGGCCGGTGCAAAGAGGATTAGATAAGCTTGCTAGTCATTGTTGTGCAAGTTTCTTTCTGAGTTCTGGGTTCAAAGCAAAACTCGGCCAAAACCACAGGATCGAAACTCCTCGGTGGCCAGACTCCATACGGTGCAATACGGCAGTCAGCATGCAGTGCCTACTGCTGACTCACTGCTTCCCCATCCTACGATGTCCGCCTTTGCCTTCCGGCATGGGTGCCTGTTTCTGGGGCCTCCACGCTCTCCGCTTGCTCCGCCTGTGTCCATCAGTGAGTTTGGGTCTGTGGCCGGGGATCCTGGAGCAGGATGCATGTTTGCAAGGATGCAAAGTGAGGGGTTGCTGAGCAACGGGTCTGTGGAGTGTCAGGGCATATGCAAGCCAGTTCAGAGTACTACATAGCTGGATGCAGAGATGCTGGTACCATGGAAAAGCAGAAGGGATGAACACCCTCCCTGCCAACGTCGGGAGCTCCGAATGACATGCAAGGTGAAGGAACCAGGCTTCCATTTTCACTGTGTTCCTACATTGTTCAAATCTGGGTTCCAGCCACGATGCCAAAATGCAGGAAGGGCTTAGCTTCTGTCCTACCTCTGACAAGGGGGCACTGCCTCTGTGTCTTCTAAAACAAGCACTGTAACATGAACGATGTGTGATGAACAGCATTTTATTGCTCCTTCTATAGACCCAAAACATTTCTATCACATTTCTTCTTTGTCTAATCTTATCTGTTTCGTGTTGCAATCCTTGCTGTGCTTCCCTATTTCCAAATCAAAGCACAATCTTTCTGCAAAGAATCTGAAAGCTGCGTCCATTTTGAAATGTGGCCTCTTTTAAACAAAGAACATCAGTTGGTTGTTAACACATCGGTTTGTTAATTCTTACCTGGAAAGTAACCAATGTCAAAATCATTGCATTCTCAAAGCTCTTGCAAATGTCAATCACTATTAAAAAGGTTTCTTCTGAGTTCACACATACTATTGTATGTATATGTGCAATAGGGTGTAGAACAAGCCAGGCAAGAGGCAAAAAGTATATGAATGACTGGTTTTGCAGGAAAGGCACCAGTATAGAGCTTAGGAAACCTGGGTTCACATCCCTGCCTTGCCACAGAAAATGGCACGGACAAGTTAATGATGGTCAAGTGGGTTGTTTCTGGTTGCTGTGAATATCTGTTCTGTGGTTACTGGTCTCTGCTGGTATAGCTGAACATCCCATCGGGTTGTGAGGTCTTGCAGCAGGATCTGCTATGGCCGATCTTTGGGGAGCTATGGCAAATCTCTGGGTTTTTTCTGTGTGTTTGGTTTATGCCTCCATTTTCATAGGGTTGGGCAGTTGTGCATGGGCAGTTGTGCTGGGAGAGCCCCTGGGGAGGGATGAGGGAAGGTGCCCATTGGCTGGACACCTAACCCAAACCTCCGGCACCCCCTGGGCTGCCTGCTTCAGCTCCCCTTCCTACACTGTCCTCAGCAGCCCCACAGCCCTGGGGCAAGGGGGCTTTTGAGAAGTGCTGCTGGTGCTACATAGGTCTTTGTAATCACCAATGGCACAAGCCATTGAGGGAGGGTGGGGAACTGCCCAGCAGGCTGTGCTTCGTGCTCCAGCTATGCCCCTGTGAAGTGAGAGTGAAGTCCTGCTGCCAGAGCAGGTGAGTGGCACTTGCTGTGAAACCCTGGGGCCAGGCGAGACCTGGGAGTCCCAAGGGTTGCTGGTTGTGACAAGTCCTGGGTTTCTGCTTCGGATCACAGCTTTTGGAAAAGGAGTTTGAAATGCACTGCTAAAGAGCCTGTAGCTTTAGTATTGATAAATAGATATAACTATTGTAGCCCACTCCGGAAAAAACTGTGCACACAATATAACCTACAGAGATCTGGGACTGTAACTGCTCCAAGTGCATCAGACTTTGCATCCCAAAGTTCCCATTGTACGAGCAGATGTAAAAGGAAGAAGACAGCAGATCTGGTTAATAAGGATGCCGTGCGTTTTCTAGTAGGAGACTATTTTCATTTGCTCCTAATTTTGCAAAGCTTTAAGTCCCTAGATTGAAACATTGCATGGCAAAATGTCCGCTTGAGGCATGTGAATTGTTCTGCATTTGCCTGGATAGAGGCCCGACAGTTGCTTAACCCAAAATGATTCGACCGTTTCTGAAAATCAAAGTTTGAGAATTTGCTCGTTTCAAATTTTTTGCAACCTCTTCCTAGGGCAGTGACTTGACCTTTAGCAGGGAAGTGGGTCTTGTGCAGAGGTAGCCAGATTTAAGCAGGATATAAACCTTTGAAAATCACAGTTTCCATGCGCTTAGTGGAGACTTCAGCTTTTAACATTCAGGTCCCAGAAACCACTGTTGACACTGCGTATACTCCAATCTGAGCAAGACTTTAGTTGCAGGTTGTGATACGAGGCTGCTAGGCTCTCTGCGCCTGAGCTCGAGAGCAGGGTACAGGGCACCTAAAGGTAAAGGGGACAAAGGAACAGGCACTGGTATCCAACAACAGTGGGGAGGGAGCTGGGGGCACGTCGTCCAAGGAGCCTGGACAGAGCCGAGCTGGAGCGCTTGGGGTTGTGAATCCGGGACTTTTCCCAGCACCACCTTTCCCTCAGGAAGCTGGAAGGAGCTCCCCCGCTCCTGGCTCTTCCCTCTCCTGCTGCTGCTGCCAGCAAAGGCCAGGCTGGGCTGCTGCTCTGCCTCTGTGATTTACTCAGTTACTTCGTGGAGCAGAAGTCTGTGTGGTAAATCTCATATGCTACCCCTCCGGGTGACACACGCATCAGTAGGATGCCACGTGATGGAATTTGGGGTTGGGTTTCAGTTTGCATCAAAAAAAAAAGTACATAAAAGCTTAGGAAACAGTGCACAGATTCAGAAAAAATATGAAGTGTGTAATTCAGATAGTGCCAGATTTATAGTCTGCACAATCCTAATTTGCTTTCTGGTATGTATTATTATAGTATGATCCTGGTTTTTTGACACATTCAGTACTGTTGATTTTTTTTTTTTTGTAGGATCCTTCCCTTATACCATGTATGAAAAGGAGGGTGGTCGGTGAGCAATTTACTTTAGGTATTTATTTTTTTTCCTGCTGTTTAGGATGTAAATGGTTCATGCTCTTGCATTTTTTTGCTCTGAAGAGAGATTTACTACTCGTTGGCTTTTTAATGGTGTTCATCTATAGTATTTAAATACTTCACAAGCAGTAATGAGATAATCTGCACAAGAAGCATTTGAAATTTATTTACTAAAAAAATAGGGACACAGAATGTAGATTAAGACGTTTACCATAGTTTTGAGTGTACAGTTTAGGATGTCAGGGCCAGGCACAGGTGAACTTTTTTATTAAAGGCCACCTTCACTGAAAAATGTGCTTTAGGATTAGCAAGCTCTAGCTATAGATTTATGTCAAGCTTAGCAGGTTATTTTGGGTGAACAGAAATAAACATATCCAAATAAGTTGGAAGTGCTATTTCCACATTTTCCAAATAATGCAACCACATTTTTTTGCTTTAGAATTACATTTCATTTAAAAATTTGACCAAATTTAACAATAAAAATGGGGTAGAGAATCCAGAAATTAAATGTTTGCTTTGGGGCAAAACAAATTGCCTCCTTTATTCTTTTTTTTTGTTGTTGTTGCACTTCAGCTAGCAGTATGAGTCAGTCACACTGCTTGCCTTATGACTCTGTTTTCTAGAAAACTTAGTTTTGCCTAAGCTCCACATTTCCAAAGTGCATTTCCCAGCGAGATCACTTGCGGCTCTAAGCGCTCTTTGCTTCTGCAAGCAAATTGCAGATCAGAAAATGTTCCCACCCCAAAATAAGGAACATGCAGTTGGTGACCATCTGTACAAAGCTTGGTTTAAATGACTTGGCCAGTGATACACAGGATCCATGTGCAGAGCGAGGACAGAAAGCAGTAATCAAGAGCCTGTTTATCTGCCTTAGCTACGAGTTCCCCTTTCTTGCAGTGCATCAGGCGCCACATCCCCTCCAACGTCTCTGGGAGAGTGGTGGGGACAGCAGCCACCGTCAGTGCCCAAACCCAGCTTCTCTGCTGGAGCAGGGCCACCCTCTGTACTGCACGGTGAGCGAAGGAGGCCACTGTTTCCCGTGAAGGTCTGCAGCAGTGCGGGATCCAATTTGCAGCACTCAGCTTCCAAATATTGGGTGCTCCAGGGGATCTCCGACCCTTCTCAGGGGGGAGCAGCACATTGCAGCACTTGCTTTCCCGTGGACGGGTCTGCAGCATTCTTCTAGACCTGGGCTGGCACCTTCACCTAGTGAAACACAGGGTTGAGGGCAGCGGTACTTCTTGTCAGGATGGAGGGTACCCAGGGAAAGCACTACAATGCTTCAGTTCCTTCTGGACTGGAGAGCCTGTGTCGGGGTGTGTGCCTGGGGGCAAGTGGCTGGGGTGGGGTGGCACCAGCCCCCTGCTGATGCATGGCTGGGGAGCTGCAGGGCTGTGAGGAGAAACCACAAGAAGAGACATCCTCACCACCAACAGCTGATTAGGTTTTGAGAATCCCAGGATGTCGTGTCTGCACCATGGCCCATTTCTGTGTTTTATCCACATCCCTGCACGTCTGTTGGGTAAAAGAGGTAGGAGTGAACGCCGGCTTCTCATGGGTGGGAGTCACCCACGCTCTGAATTGCGCTGGGGTAGGGGCTGGTTTCAGGTTCATTCTGGATGCAATGGTCCCACACGCATCCCTGCTGGCAGGCTGGAGAGCTGGTGAGCCCAGCCCAGAAGGGCAGGTGACCAGCGTCTTGCAGGGCTAGCATCTTTCACTGACATTGTTACAGCTGGAAAAACAGCCTGTGGAAAAGATAAACGAGGCTGGTGTCCTTAGCATAAGAAAAGATAGGAGGATAAAGAAGGAAGAGATTACAGAAGACAAATAGTGAGGAGAGTGCTGAGGACTAGGATATTGCCCTTGCTAGGTCTCTTAGCATTAGACGTTTTCTCGCTTAGGGAATACGTCCAGCACGGCTCTGACCACCACATTACACCTCTTTTAGAGATCTGTTTAATAAAAGTGGTTTGTAAAAGCAGGAGTCTGATGTAGCAATCCACCCTGTACTGCTAGGGTGTTTGGCTCTCCTTTCCCTGGTGGATGATAATTGCAAGTGATAATTATCTGAAGTTAAGCTGTTTTCAGGCAAGGAACAGGACATTGGTAGGAGACCAAGCTGATGAGGCTGTGGACTCGGAGGAGCCCACTGCACAGTGCTGTCTCTCTGCTTTGCACTTTGCCTTCAGACAGGCTAGGGCTGAGGCACAGCAATGCAAGGGGGCGGCTTCCCCTCCCCTAGAGCCATCCCAAAAGCCTCAATGACTTGAAAGGTGCAAGGTCAGAGCCTGAATGCATTAAACGTCCCAGCCAGTGTGAACTAGCAAAGATTCGGTTCTTTTAATACGTTGTTCTGAAGCAGAAGCGGACGAATGAAGGATGCCCATTGCACTGGGTACGACAGACGCTGGAGGGAAAGGCGGCCCCTGGTCAACCAGCTTGAAATCCGGAGTCAGAAACGAAGCACGCAGAGCAACCTCTCTCACACGTAGCAAATGGCTGAAGATAAGGATGAAACCTACTGTCCCAAGTAGTCTGAAACACGGCAGATCACGCTGCAGCCTTCATTGAGCAAGCCCACGTTGTGAACATGCTTGTGAAAACTAGTGGGTGGATGATTCACAGACAGAGAAAAGGACCAAAAAAAAAAAAGGCAGAAGAAGAGTTTGCACCCCTCTAATAGGGGACACAGCATCTAAACTCTTCTCCTAACCTGGTGTGGTAGTGGTATGTTCCCTTCCACGCACCTGCGCCCATGCTCATTGGCTCTTTCTCTGTTCTTCTGCAAGGTCACCGGCTTTGAGGAGGACCTGCAATGCATGACAATAGCTTTATAACACGTGATAGTAACTTTTCAAAAAGTGCAGGACTGACATTATCGTTTCATGTCTGCCCATCCTTCTGTTCATTTAATGGGACAATCATAGAGAATGCAAGCTGCCTTCTTTTCATCTTCAAAGCTTTGGTCAGGTCTATAGTGCAAGCGTTGGCTGGCCCAGCTGTGTTGGCCAGATCGTATTTACTCCTTCACCCTGTTCTGCCCCCCAAACAAACAAAACTAGGGGTCATACCTGACCACCTTACCAGGAAAACCTCCTCACGAATCCACAGTTGTACTGGCAAATGCCCTGCCATGGAGAGAATTTATTTCACTTGGGGTGGAGGTCCTGAACAAGCTCTACTGGCCAGATTGTGCCTATATAGGTTGTACAATGGTACAACGTACAGGGAAAACACAGCCTGCATTTTATGTGAGCCCCTGCAGCCTGCAGTAGTGACCATCCAGCAGCAGCTCATAGCCACCTCGGCTGTCTAATGGTGGCAAGGAGAGCCTGTGTCTGCACTGGTTATGCCTAATTACTTGAAATTGGTGAAAATCAGCACGTGGTTTTCTGGCTTTCAAAGCTGAATTGGCATCAACCCCCTTGGAGATAACATGCATTATTATTGCTGTACTTGAGGTTTTTTCTCCTTGTATTCTCTTTGTTTGGACTTTGATTTAATATTCCTTCTCTCCCTCTGTTTTGGTTACTCTGTGTCTTAGTGCTTGGAGATTTCCTGACCGTATATTGAAAGTTTTTAATGAAGAATTTCAGCAACACTCGGAGTTACCAGTAAAAGCCCTCTGCAGATTTTGACAGAAGAAGGAGTTATATGAAATTACTTCTAATCTCTTTATCCTTGTCACACCACTCTGCTATGCAGTAATACACCAAGGAATTTCCAGAAAGCAAAGATTGGCGACTTACAATACCTACCGACTTGGTTGAAAAAATAAATAATAAAGGAATTGGGAGGTGAATTCAATCTGCTGCTGTGTTAGCTGGGGGACAAAGGAGGGGAAAAGTAGAGAGAGAAGGCTGGAAAAAGTAAATGCTTTCTCAGTTTAAATTTTTTTTTAAAAATAAAACTTTGAGGCCAAGCAAGTAATTTCCCTCAAAAGTTTAGATCACATTCTGAAAGTTAAAAAATGAGGCGTTTTGGTTGACTTTATCATGGCAGCTATCAATAGCACATTGTTAATCCCTGTTAGAGTGGCAAAGCTGCAAAACAAATAACAGTATGTCCTTGAGCGCACCAGTTCTGCGCCTGACAGGTTTTCATTTTTCACCCCGTTGCATAATGCTGGCATGCACATACAACACGTAGCGTATGACACTTTCTGGGTAGGGCTTGATCCTGCCTCCATTCAAGTCAAGGGCAATACCCTTCCAGTTCTGAAAAGAGGCAAGGTCATGGCGTGTGCTGTGGAGCCGACCGCAGCCCGATTGGGAAGCCAGGCAGCAGTATTTTAGAGTAGGTCAGCTGTGTCCCACTCCAGTCCAATCCCACATGCACTTGTGCAAGGACTTACCTTTTGAAATCCCATGGCAACTACTGACTTTCACCACTTGCCTGCTGTTTTCTCAGATTTATTTCCTTAAAAGAAGAAAAAAAAAAAAAAAACGCAGCTATTATTTCCTCCTGAGATACGCAAACACAGAATACAATATATTGATTTTCTTGTACTCTGTGTTTGTCAGTCTTAGCCAAGCATTGTGTGTAGGTGTTATGTGATTTAAAAAAATAAGATGACATGTGGGTGGGACTGAAAATGCAGTTGCTATTATTCATCTATTTATGCCATCATACATGTGTGATCGGGCTGTGATCTTGTGCAGCAGCCTAGGAAACTACAGATTGCTTGAATCATCCTTCTGTAAAGGGCCAGGAGATGTGTTATTTAATCCTTCTACTAGATCAGCAAGATCTGTATACACTAAATTTGTATTTCATACCTACAGCCAGCATCAGCCCACACATGTGATGAAACATCAGCATAGAAATCCATACCTGTACTTTTTTTCCTTACAATACGCAAGCTCATCAGGATTCCAGCTGGGGAAGAAAAATTGTGTAAACAGCACAGTTACCAAAAAGTGAAGATCTTGTAAAAATAAAACTACTTGTAAGTTTGGGTCAAGTTTGCAAAATGGTCTGATCTGTGTAAAAATAAAAATTCCACGGAAAATATTTCCGCTTTTCAGTTTGGAGCACCTTATGTGGAAATTGTAGGAAATTTTAAAGAAGCACTATAGAAAAAAATCAAACTGCAATTTATTTTTTATTTTGTTGAGAAAGGCAAGAAAAAAAATCTTTGTTGTTTCCAGAGTCAATCTGTGATAGAAAGAAAAAAGATTGCTTACACACCTCTACTTTTGACACTTTCACCTTCCCAGCAGGAGTAAAGATGTGGCACTGGCACTTGATGACCAAGCCTTCCTCAGCTGGTTTGAGTAGGAAGTTTTTACATGGGTGTTTAATCCTGAATGCTCTTTCAGCTCCATGGAAACATACCTTTGACATACGCAGACCATCCAAAAATATTAGGTATAGATCCCTTATCATGTTTTTGCAGGCTCAGCCACATTCCTGCTTCCATAGAGAGCAGTTCTTCTAGCTGCAGGCAGTACAAACTTGTTGCAGTGCTAATTATTTGATCATCTGCCTCAATATTTCCAGATGTAAAAGATTTCTTTATTTTGGTTGTTAAAGAAGGAGTTGGGTTTTCTATCTCTCTTTCCCATTAGCTACATGTCTGCTAGTAAATTAAACATGCCCAGAATCGCTCCTTGGCATGGAGGCTGATTGCCTCCAGAGGAGGATGCTGTCTCGCCTGCCAAAACCAAGTGGCTGCACCCAAACTGCATGTTAGGAACGATCCAGAGCTCATTCTAACCCCTGGCCTGCGCCTGGGAGAGTGGTATTTGCCCTCTGGTTTGGACAAGTGGTATTTAAATGACGTGGGCCCAAAGTGTGTCAGGGGCTGTTCTGACCCTTAAAGGGTGCAATCGGTTTCCAGTGATTTGATTTAATTTAATTTACTTCTGTAGAGGTAGTTCTTATATCTCCCCCTTCCTTATTGGCACTGATCAGCACAACAGCCTTCTTTCAGAGGCTCCAAAATCAGGTGTACACTTATCATGTCCCCAAGCAAAGTATTCACGTTCAAATAAAAGTATAATTAGTGCTACCAGCATTAGCAAGTGTTGTAGAATGAGGCTGGTAGGGGAGAATGGAGCCATCAAGATAAAACCCTGCGATCCGTGGGATGTCTGCCCAGGAAGAAGCAGTGAAACAAGGCAAAATGACAGGTAGCAGCAGATGCTGATGGTGAGGGCTGCTGGCTGCTGCCGAACCGAACAGTCTCACTGGGAATAAAGTCAGGAATTTCCAAGCGGGCATACAAGTGTGTTTTCAGAGGGGGAGGAGTCTGGAGGCTCTAATGGCCTATTTTTGTTGGGTTTTTTTGGTAGGGAGGGAACGTTTGTTCAGCACAAATATGCTGTGGATCTAAATTCCATTTTCCCTAATCTGTCCTTACTGGGGATGCTATTGCAAGCAGTTCGTTATCGGTGGAAGAAAACAGTTGACTTCTGATTCCCATGGAAACACAAAAGAAGCCAATTCTTTATAACCGAGACCCCCTGGAAGGAGGGTGGAAAGTCATTGAGAGCCACTGACTTCCCAGCTGGTCAGTACAACAGGAATGAGACTCGGACGCTTTCTCAGTTTAGTAGCAGCAATCCTTCTAATGAAAGTTTGGAGTTACATTGTCCTTAGCCAGCTTTTGGCACTATTTGTATATACCTGTATACCCAATGGGCTAAAGTAGTAAACCTATAAAATAATAGAAAATACCTACATTTCCTTTACAAGAAGAATACTGGAGATCAAACAATTTTAATTAAAGCTGGTTTTGCCTTCTGTATGCAGAACAAAGTCTTCTGCTGTTACGTGGCAATATTGAATTCAAGGGAGACGCTTTTTTTTAATACGGAATATACCTGATTTAACTGTCATCTGAGACTTTTGTTTCACAGATTAATTTTGTTATCCACTCCCTTCACCCACATGCACTAGGGTAGCATTTTTAAGAATTAACAGCAACAACTTTGTTTCTCAGTTATGTCTAGTTTAACTAACATCTAATCCTCTTAGCTTTTATACCTTCACAAACAGGGATTTGTTTGGCTAAAAACTTTTAATTAGCCCAATCACATGGAACAGGTATTTAACAACCCCAAGGCAAACCCGTTTCAGACATCAGAGGTGTCTCACCACCAGATTGGGAGAGCTAATTCTAGGAGCCCTTTCCTGCAGGCTGCAGAACTTGAATAACAGGGTCGGTGAGCGGCTGGCACCCAGTTTTTCTACATAAGTGGGCAGCATTCTTTAATGGTATCTTGCTGGCTCCAAACGTTGTTTCGTGATCCTTCGCTAGCCCCCAGTCTCTGCTCTCCCTCCAAAGCAGCCCCTCAATTTGTGCTTGCACAAGTCAGTCCAGCTCTGAAGAGAGCTGAGGATCTTCTTGTGGGTTTGGTAGGACTGCTGAAGACCTGGCAGGTCACTGAAACAAATAAATACATTAGCAGACTGAGCGAGGATTGAATCTGCTGAACTTTTGATCTTAGTAATTTGAATCCAGAAGAAAGGCTGCTCGAGTAGCATATGGGTCCTAACCCAGGAAGCACGGGGTCACTGCTGCGGGGCTGGGGAGGGAGCGCTGATGCCCATGGGACCCGTGCTCCTGCAGCACATGAAATCAAATGAGAAAAGGAGTGGCTATCACAAAGCGGAAGAATGGACACCGGTGAAAAAGCAGGAGTGACTGCTTGTGTAATACGCTAAACATGTAATTATTAACTTGAGACTAGCTCTGCTGCAGGACCAGGGCCATGGCCATGCAAAGCCCACCTGTGAGTGTACATAAGCGATTCTCCGGTCCTGGCTGTTTCTCCAGCAATGTCTCTCAGCAGGGATCCTGTGGAGCTACGTGGAGCATTTAGCACTGCCCCTCAGGCAGGTCTGTGGGGGAAACGAGCCATATTGTGATCAGCTGAGACTGGAGGGGAAGACTATGAGTGATGGCTAGCAGGGATATTGCTTTGTTGCACTTTTCCAGCTGTAAAATCTTCCTCTGATGTGTCTGTCACCATTGAGTTTTCAAAACACTCGTGCCAGCAGGAGTGACGCTGACCTACTCACCCCCATCAAGGGTGACGCTGACCAAGTCACCTCCATCGAGGGTGCTGCCGTGGAGCTATTTTTGGCCTCTGTTCTCATCTTAAACTTGCTTTGGAACATCTCAAAACATAGCAGAAATAAATAAGTAAATAACTGAGAAATAATATCAGCATCTTTTCTTTAACTTTAAAGTTGCAGAGAGGTGAGCCTTCAGCATCTACTACTTTCAGCCCTGACTTTGCAATAGTATACTCAGAGCTTGCTTAGACATCAGCTTTAACTGATTGCCAAATAACATGAGGTATTTGATACATTTATCCCCACATTCTCCACATATTCGTTCCTGGCTCCAGCTGCTCCTCTTTAGGATGCCAGTGCTAACTCTCAGAGCCGGGTGGCCCTGCCTCAGCAGGGGAACAGATGTCTGGAAGGTCTGCCTAGTTAGCAGGGCACGATGTGCTCTTGGGGTGCCTTAGCACACACAGACCTGTGAGGAATACAGCTGGCCAAGCTGTTTTTTACAGATGTGGTTATGATGAGCTGCCCCTGCTGTAAATAATAAAAAAATGCCCTCCCATCCCAGTACAGGAGGAAAACCAGGCAGCCATATAGGTGCACGTGCAAATGCGGGGTACCTGGTTTAAACCTATTTGGTCATGTTCTAGCTAGACATAAAATCAGTTTTTAAAGCAAATCATTCTGATGAATGGATGTAAAATCAATTGAAAGTAAGTTGCCTGAACAAGACCCGCATGATCAGGCAGAATTTCCATTACAGACCACTTACTGAGAGAAGTTAAAATAGCAAAAACGTGAAGTATTAGAAGTCGTTCCTTAGGAAGCCAGTTTTTAAAAAAAACCTGCTGACCTCATCCTGAACTTTCAGCTTTCAGAGGGCAACTGAAAACCTCAGAGAGTCCAGTCAGTTGGGTTATTTAGCTCAGTAATATCACATGCAGACATTTGCAGATAACAATAAGTATATGAGTGCTCACAGTGTTGGTGGTATTCATGTCATTGAAAAGTCCACTTTCTGGCTGACTTTTACAGCTAACTGAAATTAAAACATGAGCCAAATGAGAATCTGGCAGAATGATGTGATGGAAGGGAGACATGATGTCAGGTGGTATAACTAAAAGCTAGCAAGTGCATCTAAATAATGAGGGGATCTTAGCTTTAATAGCCCAAGTGTAGTACACCAAATAAAGCAAAATCTTCTTCTACTTCATGGAATACCAAGAGCCAGTGAAATCTTTGGAAAAATTGTCAAGTAGATGGGGTACCTGAGAGCTGTGCAACAAAGCTGCAGAGGGTCCATAAAACCAATACCCAAGGAGAAAATAATACACAATATTCATGAGAAGTAGACTAAAGTGGAGACTGAATCAAGACAGAACCCTATTTTTTCCAAATGTCCATTCAATTTTAGGAACATACATGCTTTATTTTAGCCATCTGAGTTCCCTGAATGAGCATTCCTGCAGGGCAGGTCTGCCTGTGGAAGGCAGGTGTTGGACTTCACGGTCAGGCAACTGTGTTGGGCACGCTGTGTTGTAGGTGGCTGGGACACCAATTACCAAAGCAGGAGCGGGGGTTTCTACATGTCTTGCTAGAGCATGGACACACCGTCGATTAAATATTTAGGATCATTGGCCCACATTAGGCTTTGCGTGAATGTTACATTCAGCACGTTCAATGTCCAGCCAGTGAGTGTGGCGTGAAGTTTTACAGTGAGGATGTGCAGGGAGCCTGGGCAGCAAGAACATTTTTGTAAATTCCCTAATCCCTTGGAAACGAGGAGCCAAAACATATGTGTGATACTCGGCTTCTGTCTGAGCAGGCTCAGGCTCAGGCAGAGACCACTGTGGGGGTCTCTTTGATTCAGGTCTATAAAATCCTGGGTGGTGTGGAGAGGGTAGGTGGGGGTGGGCTGCTCACTGTCTTTTCCAATGCAAGAGGTAGCAACTGTTAAACAAAGCTGTAGAATCCATTTTCAGAACAAAAGGAGGTATTTCTTCATGCAGCAAATACTAGATCTGTGAAACTCTTTGCCAAAGGGTGTGATAATTGCAGAAGTTTTTGCAGGCATTCAAGGGAAGATTGGGCAAGTACTTGGAAGAGAGGTCCACCACTGGGCAAACTACATCAGACTCAACGAGTCCCCTGAGCTGAAAGTGGTTGGAGGCTGGAGGAGGGCTCGCAGGAAAGATCACATATGCTTGTCCTGCTCTTGCTCTTTTGTAGGGCTCAGTTTATGGTCAGTGCTGCAGACAGATTACTGTGCTACATGGGCCCCAAAAATCTGAAGTAACAACACTGTTCTTAATGTTTTTATTTGGATGGTGAACAAATTTTGTGCTGATTTTCTGATGTGTAGATGAATTAACTTGCTTATCTTCAGACCACCAGAAGAAAAAAGCATTATTTATCCCCTTCTTTTATACTGCAGCAATGATGAGCACTTTGTTAAAGCATATTACGTCAGTGCAATTCCATTGCCTTAAAGCCTGAAGCTGTGAGGAGGGGAGACTCTGCCCAGCTGCTTCTGGCCCACTGTGTTTTGTAAGTTTATAATCTGAGTGCCAATGTGGCACAGTACAAGCAAGATATGTTATGAAATCAGAAAAAAAAGCACTCTGATATTCCTATTGCTTAGGAAATTTTTAAAAATTATTTAAGTATTTTTTTAAATTTTTAAAAATAATAAATAATTAAAATTTATTTCAAAATAATTTTTAAAAAGCAACTAAAGTGATACTGCAGATTTTGTGCACATATACACACACAAAAGCATGAGAATTGTGTCAAATGTGTGCGCAAATGCATGTTGTCGTAAGCTGTGAGTTTCCTCTCTGTGGCTACAGGGAGTTAGGGCATGTTGTCATATAGACTTTTTTTTGAGATCTGTACATATCTGTATGGCCTGGGATACAGGCTTTTATAAGAAGTTTTATAAATGGTATCTGCATTTTTTAAGTTGTATTAACTGCTATAACATTTTTAGGTTTTTGTCTCAGAGGGCATAAAGCAACTTATTCCTGGTATTAGTCACATTGCTTAAAGCTCTGCTGTAAAGCTCTCAGATGATAAGCACAGTATAAGAACATATCTGAAATAGTACAGCTACGTTGACTGTAGTGGAATTATGCTAATTTGCTTTAACGAAGAATGCAGACTCATTAGGTTAAAAGAAGTTGTCTCAAAACATAATCTGATATCCCAGACAGCTCGGTGGATTCTGACTGGTACGTTAATTTGCATGACTGAGCACTGTATCGTTTTTCTTTAGGTTAGAAATGCAGACATTTAACTTGGATATTGCTGCTGCATCTTAGTCACAAGGCAAAAAAGGCCTTGGAGACACAGGTTTCTAAAAGAATGTCACCAATAATATGAAAGGGGTAAAACCTCTTTTTGAATGACTGCCGTAGTCCCACCATTTCTTTCTTCACTCAACTGGAATGAAATCAGTAGAAAATTTAATTTCTAGAAATCTGTTTCCCAGGAATATGCATTTTTAACGAGGCCATGCAGAATTCCTTTCACCTTCTCTGGAACATCATTTATCTTCTTTCCTTCCTTGCATATAGTACTTCATATGGGCCCACAGATGGCAAGGGAGGGATTTTAGCAGAATTAAGGCAATACAACCCCCTTGCCTCCATTTCCAGTTACAGTGTGGAAGGAACAGAGTTTCCAGGACTAAATAGGCATGTGTTGGCTTGTCCTGCATGGCACCCAAGGGATGCTAACCTAGGGCATGGGACACGTTAGACTATTTGCTCACTAGAAATAAATTCTCTCCGAATACCCCCCAGCAGCTCTGCTGGCTGCAGAAGCCCAGAAGCTTGCAGAGCTCCTGATAACCAGCAGCATCACAAGTAGTGCAGAGATGGAGGGAGCTTTGTTTAAACAGCAACAATTCCTTGGTACAGCTCTGGGATTTTAAATCCGTCTCTCCTTCATTTCTCCCCCTCAGAGATACAGTGTCATGGGTGGGAGATCTACATGCCAAAGGAGCTGCGAGCTACCACTTTCTTTTCTGTTCCTTAACAAAGAATGCCACAGCAAGACGCTAACACCCAAAACATTGACTAACACGCTGATGAAAATGAAGTTTCAGCAACTGTTAATCCATGTGCCATTTTTTGCAAAGGATCACTGCAGGCTCTGCCACACAGTCCACAGACTGATTCATAGCCTGGAATTTCAGGCTCACACACGGTGTGATCCCAGAGGCTTATATTCATCACTGCTCTGCCTGGCGCACGTTTTTTGTGGGCTTAGCACTGTAAGAAAATGTTGATTGACACTGATGACTTACTTAACCACAAGCAAATGAAATTGTATTCAACCTATCAATAAAGTGGCATCAGCCAAGAACTAGAAATGGGCTCAGTAACTGGGATTTAATCAGTAAGTGAACTGTAGCATCCATTGTAATAGCATCTGTCAAATGTGCACATGAAGAATAGCAGCAAATCCAAAAGGTGCAATTTTTCTTCCTTCTGTGCTTCTATTTGTTTATTTGTACTGGCTGAGTTGCCCTCACTTGTTTGTATCTAGGAGTGACATTGTTCTAACATGCCATTGCCTTCGTTCCTGAGAGAAGCCTAGCATGAAGTAACACCTTACCTTTCCCCTAAATGTGCTGAGGTTACAGCTCAGCCTGGCTGGGGCGTCCCCAGCTGCCTGCCGCTGTCCCAGCATCCTCCCGGCCACGCTGGAAGCGAATGCCGGGGCTGGGGGAGGACCACAGGAGATCCGCCCTGGTGGCAGGCTCTCAAGTCTGCCTCTTGAACTGGTGCCCCAACCCAGAAATGAGCTTGCAGAGAGGAATGGGGCTGGTCGGAGGTGGTGCTGGCTGGTAGAGCAGGCTCTCACCGTCTGCGTGCCATAGCTCTGCAAAAGACACTGCAACAGAACTTTCACCTCGGCTCAGACAGACCTGGTGTCTAGCAGGAGATAAATTATTAGTTTTAGTGAAGTAAATATGTGGCAAATAGGAAATGTGCAGACGCAGCCTTGGCTGGCCCCAAACCAAACACAGGAGAGATGTTGCTCTTTGTTGCGTTGGACCTGCTCTCATCCTCCGCAGTTCTTCACTTTCGAGTAGTCGTGTCCCTACATCCTACCTGAGCAATGGGTGAGGGCATGGAAACACTATTCGTGATCTAGAACCTTGTTTTTTATTTTAATAATGAAATAGATGAGAGCTTTCTGACTTTTCCTAGGATGAATGGTGCTTGCTGATGGTACTTCAGTAAGAAGAAAATCTTTAAAAGTGCCCAAGACGCTCAGTTTCCCAAGCGTAGCCTTCCCTACATTTTTGAGGAGTAGCTGGCTAATGTGTGAGATCTGATAAATGCATTCTATCACCTCTCAAAATGCTCCCAGTAACCTTAGTGAAATCAAGTATTTTTTTTAATTTCTAACTTTAATAATTTCACACTGTGTGCTCCTTCAGAGCTGACTGCATATCAAAGGAGGTGAAAACACTGTGAAAATACTTCAGCAAGTGAGCTGGGATTCCTTCAAGGGAAAGCGTAAGCCATTAATAGCATTTAAAAGCCCATAAGTATGTAACTGTAATATGAAATACTGACTATTACTGCACAATATTTCAGGATTATTCCAAAATACCAATCAAGTTTGGGTTTAGATTCAGGCGATAAGTTGCAAAAGAAAAGCAAAGTACAAGTAATCATGAAAAAATCCTGTTTTCAGGTTTGCAATACTGTTCTCACACTTCTCGACATGGCCAGGTTTGTTTGGTTTTAGAATTTGATATTTTATTAGTGTGGGGTGACTGTTCGAGACAGCCACCTAGCAATCCTTCCTAAGGTATCTTTTAAGACCTTTCTCATAATCTGGTGATGCTTGGAGTGCTGGTAATCATTAAAATATGATTTCTCATCTCTCTTCACAATGGTCTGTAACATCCATTTAGTTCTTTGAATGTATGTTATCAGAAAACAGTTTCCATACATCTATTCCTCCGTGTATGAGAAACCAAAAAAATCTAGCTGTCCATGACTGACGTGCAGTACCATAAAAATGACCCAGCTAGGAGTGCGCAACACAGGCAAAGCTTCAGTGCTCTGAAAGACATAACCCCATGTCCACATGGAATAAACAGAGCTGTGTTGAATCAAATGCATCATTTCATTTCAAGTGTTGAAATCCTTACTGTTTAGGGGACTTTTCTGAATCCACAAAGCCAAAGGTCTGGCTCTAGTACAGACGCAGCTCAACTCAAATGCAAACTGTTGTCCTCAGAGGGGCTTTGCTCTAACAAAGGAGACGTCTTGCAAGAACAAGCTGGTCCTGAGAGTCCCTCCATCTTATGCAAAGGTTAGTGAGAGCAAAACTGTGTAATTCCAGTTTTAACATAAATCAAATCCAAGCCTCAAATCTGAAGTCTAGCCTGCAGGTAAGCCGGACTGAGACCCAGCTAACCACAAATAGCTGCACCTGTGCTTAAAAATAGACAGCGCTTTTTTTCAGTGCAGTACATGTATCCAACAGCTCCCAATTTCATAGTAATGAGCAGAGCAGGGTTCTGTATGTCAGCTATCAAAATAGTGTCTGTGTAAGCTGAAAGGTTACAATGTGAATTTTGCAGAATCTGGTGAAAGGTTTTTGAATTCTAAAAACATGCATAGGAGCAAGATGGATTTTATAACTTGAGAGTTTGAATCAGGATTTTCCCACTAGCCGTGCTGCAAGCCTCAGGACAGCTGGATTGCAGATCATTTGGTGCACAAGTTGCAATTTACCACTGATCTCAGAAGATGCATCGATGTGCTTGCCAGAGTAGGTGTTACAGATTTCCTCTTAAATCATTCCTTTGCATGGAAAAACAGATCCACTTTGAGTGTTAATGGAAGATCTAAAAAATAGAAATACCATAAAATTACTTTGGGAAACTGATAGCCTGGCTAAATGCTGCAGTTTTCTGGCACGGAACATTGTGTTATTCAGGTCTTCAGCTTTCATACAATAGGCGGGAACACTACAAGCATAAAGTATTACTGGTTGTGTGTGCATAGGAGTAAATGATATCTGGTTTTAGCCCTTACATAGGCAAAAACAAGTTTAGCAACATATTTTATTTGCACATGTGATGAAGCTACTGTAGAGAGGGTATTGCTGGTTCTCCTAGGCTCCTTTTATGTGGAGATTTTTAATAAGTAAGAAAAATCTGCTTGGGACTATTTTTATCATAAACAGGAAAAAGGGTTGTTGTTTCATTTTGCTTTCTGAACCGTTACCCCTCCAGTTCCCACTCCTTCTTTCACCCCTGGCCCAGGACCAGCTCCACCACACAAGTAATTTTGTCCCTAACCTCCCTGTTTTTCTGCGGTCAGGCTCTGTTGCACTGTCACCTCCGTCTCTTTTCCTCTTCTCTCTAGGTGGACTCCATCTCTTTCACCTTTGTGCCAGTGTGACTTCCTGCAGCCAGTACAGTGGTGCCAAATGCCTGGGTTGAAAGCAGATGACCCATCAATTCTTCCTTCACCCAGGGACTAGCTGTCCTTTTGGATATGTCCTTTCAGTACACTATTATTTTACTTGACTCATTCACATATCTTTAGAGCCAGCATTTGTAAATTCTGTGTTTACTGCTTCCTCTTTCCAATTCAACCCTCATTTTCTCCTTGTAGATCATACATTTTCTCCTTTCTCACAAGCATTACTAGGTCTCATTAGTTGTCCCTCCAAAACACCTTACCTCACCCCAGCAGCTGGGTTGCCCCATCCTATTTTTTCTTTCCCTTCAGAAATTATGGATTTCCTCTCATCTCTTCTACACGCAAGGTGCCTTCCAGCTCTACCCCACCTTCCTTTCCAGCTATCACCCACCCTGTAAGCAGTTCACAACTCCTGTCCCTCCTGAACCACACCTGTTAATCTCTGTGATTCTCTATTAACTTCCTTCCAGCCAATTATCAAGTCCCTGACTCCATCCTAAGTACCCTCAATCTTCCTCGCATTGTTGTGGTTGCCCGTCTAGCTCCAGCCATGTCTTAGCCACGCTGCTACCTCTAGGCACCCTCCTCCCTTCAAGCCGTTTCTCTTTCAGGAAGCCTCCCTCCACCTTGGGGTGCCCCCAAAAGAGAGGAGCAAGAGGCAGCCAGACACCTCTCATGGGCAGACGATAGGAGAACTGCAAAGCAAGAGGTCCACTGTGTGGATCAGCCCTTCAAACCTTCACCCCACTCATCTACAAATGTTGTTTCTTGTGCCTTGAATTTGGTGATGAGGTGGACGTGCTGTAAAAGGCATCTCTGTACTGAAGCTGAGGGATGTTTTTGGTTGCATGGAGATAATTAAGCAGTAAATAATAGCTTCCAAATATTTAAGTACAGTCCTCAGGAACTGGCCTCACAGAGATCTGTATCAATATCTCCTCTGAGATTCTCAGCAAAGCAAATAAGAACAAAAAAATATTTCATTCATCTACTTGGCAGTCTGGAAAGGCTGATTCAGTCCCAGTTTTTCCATTCAGCTATAAAATCTCCGTATGTACTGTCTTCTTAAGCATTATTTTTAAATAGAAACGTTACTTATCTCCTGGGGTTCATTCAAAGCAACTAGCTGCACTTGCAGAGTCTGATGAAGATGTTTCATGTCATCAAATGTTAGGCACTGAATTTGATGGCAAATATTTGCCCAAATTTAACATAAGGCGCTAAGGACAGTGCTAAGAAGACTGCTCATTGCTAAAACGGCTACAGGCTAGTTTTAGTTCCAATGTTAAGGCCCCAGAAAGTAGAATTAAGGCATTGTTAGCCACACATTTATTCTCTTTTATTAGAAATTCTTGCTTTTTACAGCTCCACATACCCAGTCAGATCTCCCAAAGCATTTTAATACGTAATGTGTCTTGATAGAAAGAGAGATAATAGATAAATAGATATATAGAGATAGGCAGACAGCCCATAGATTTTGATAAAAGTACTCTCCTGTGTAAAATAAACAATTTTATTCTTATCTTAAAGGAACTACAGGGAAAAAAAGTCATGTACTAAGCTGTGGCTTATAATTATTTAATTCATATGCATAATACGTGTGTTTAACCAAGTAATTAAAAATGTCTTAACTTAAATGTAAGTGGAAGAAATCTCTCTTCCTAGTAGTACCCCTTTAAAGGAGAAAATTAGTAAAAACACTATACTGATATTAGGGTTGTTACATTTTTCAGACTTTTACATTTTGTAAGCAACAGTCAGAGAAACTATAAATACTTTAGTCCTGAAACACTTTTTTCTACCTGTCCTTTGCATCTGGCAGCACATTTGTGTGGCAAATGGTACCCGCTGCGAGGGACTCCTTGCGGACCCTGCCCAGCTGCTGCAGGTCGCTCGGTGCTTGGGAAGCCCAATGCCCTGGGTTGGTGTTTGCAGTGCTTGAGCACGGTCTGAGAGGTGGCAGCTGCCATGCCAACCTCCCTGGGATAGGGCTGATTTATAAAATTGCTCCGTTCTTTGCAACGCCTCTTGTGACACCTGTGCCCAGGTAATCTATGGGGCTCCATTTTCGGCTCAGGCTTATTTTGGTGCCTAAGTGAGAGGCGGGTTCTTCTAAAAATATGGTTCAACGCGCTCTGTTTTTCCCCCGAAGTAGTAAATAATTTTCTGCTGCAGCTGAAAAGCTCTCCAGCTTCGCCGGGGTACCTTTCTGTTGCGCTCCCTAATGCGCTATGGACACTGTTACGTGCACCCAGCGCCATCCCGATGGTGGGCCAGAGCAGATGTATCTGCCAGGCACTCCTAGTGCCGTGGGTGCTCCTGGGGGCATCTCCCCGCGGACCACTGCCAACCTGCCCGTTTGCCCCTCCGCTCCCAGTCTGCACAGGCAGACATGAGGGACCAGGGACGCAACGGGGACATTGCTCAAGCACCCAAACCACACAGACCCCTCAACTGCTTGGTGAGGAACCTGACTAAACCAGCACCATCGAAGCCTGAGCCTGAGATTCTCCCTGTGCAGTAATTGTCACATCAGGGAAATCCCAGAAGCAGCTTAGCTGAGGGACTTTTGCACTAAAATCAAACCCATGGGGAATGCACATCTCTGATTTTAAACCATCGCGTTTCCCACACGATCCTTTCCTAAGCACGACTGTGGGTGGCATCATGCAATGCAGCAATACATGTAAAAGCGGTTGAACAGCTATGAAGAAGGGAATATTTTGAAATATTTGTCTGCAGTGTGAAGTTGCTAAATCACTAGCATAGTGTGGTCGTACAAAACACAGATAAAGTAAAAATAGGCAGTTCTCCCTGAAAGCTTTGGATGATAAGGTTTTGAAATACTATTTTTGCAAAAAAGCTGCAAATAAGGGAGTAAACAAGAAAGGTGGGACAGGGTGGTTTATTTTTTGAATAAAGTCGCTTTTTTTTAGGGAGTTTTCTAGCCTGGCATTATGCGATTTTGTACCAGTGTTGCCCATTCTTTGCTAGCCAGGCGTTTAACAAATCAGCTCTACAGAAGCTGCTTGCAAATACTCTTTCCCATCAACATTCAGTTTCTCTGTGAATCGTGAGCAAGTTTTCATACATATTTTATATATCTCATGTATTTTGCAAGGTCTGTTCCCTCCAAGGGAATAGTGATGACTGAAACTCTGCCCAGTGAAACCACTAGCAAAACAGCTCTGGGATCAGCTAGCAGAAGCATTTTGTAAATAGTTCCCTTGCTATCTCTTTTCTCTTATCATCTGGAGGAGTACCTTGTCTGTCCAGTGCTGAGGACTCATTCTGCAGTAGATGAAGATCTACAGGGCATTTTGCTCTGAAATCTCGGCACAAGATACTAAATTATAGACCAAACGGATGAGTAGGTATGGCAGGGCTGTAGCTCTTGCACTGCTGGCATGGCCAGGTGTGATTTCCGAGAGCCCAGACGCCCAGCCAAAGCCACAGCTGGAGAGGTGTCCTCATGTGTGCCACCTTCAGGCTACTGCTGAAGAGCCCTCTCAATTCACGCTTGACGTCTCTGCTATTTTCCTGTATGATAAAGATCTTCCACGGCTCACAGCGATTATTTTCCCCCTCCCACCTGTTTCTTTTCCAGCAGGTAGTTGCTAGTCCTTCTGCTCCAGAGGAGGGGACGTAGCTGCCGTCAGAGGCGATCAGTGCTGTTCCAGTATTTCCTGGGGAGGTGGTTTCGACACGCTCCTTAGGGATGGGTCTGAACATATTCCTGACAGCACTGTGTGCTCAGGTACAGGAGGTTCTTTACTGGGAATATGAAGTTTTCAAAGCCTCCACAGTAGCCCCTCTGGATCTGCCTGTACTGTTTTCCAAAGTGAGTGTTGCCATGCAGGATGAAATACAAATGCATCTGTTGAAACAGAACGGGAACAAAATTAACACCCACTTAAGATTCACAGAAATTTCCCCTTCTGTTACCTGATCCCCACGTTTTGGCTTTGTTGTTTGATCTATTTATTGTTAGGGCTGCTAACACTTTGTAAGTAAATTCCTGTTTCATTGAAAGTGCTTTGCCCAACAGCCTGTGAATTTTAGGTGCTTTTTCACCTTTAATATCCATCTCTCTTACTTTACTTGCTCCCAAGCCAGCCTGAAGTTATACGGTGTCTGTACTAAATTAATGTTTGACTTTACAGTCTGTGTGCTGTACAACCCAGCACCTCCTCCATTTGCAGTAAGTAAATATGCAAGTGTTACGTTGCCCTTGAAACCTGTGCTCTGTGACAAAGGTTGTGCGCTGAGAAGAGACTGAAACGCCAAGTTTCCATGGGTCACAGTCTCTCCTGTCAGCGGTGCGTTAATCAGAAACCCACCTCTGGTTAGCTGCGAAAGCGTGGTGCGGGGAACTTTGGACCAGGTGACACAGGGGCAGATTTGGCCTCCTGAGAAGCATCTGCCTCTCTCTGAACCCTCGGTTGTGAAAACCTCATCTCTGAGAGCGGAAAATAAGGAGAAGCATATTAAACTTGGGTTGGCCAGAAGCCGACCGCATTCGTTTCAGGAACATGGGCAATGATACCTGCAGAGCCAACTGCAGGCATGGTACTGTCTTGCTGTGTGACCTTTGGGAAATTACTTTATGTCAGCCTACCCCACCCTGTTGAAGAACCAAAGGCATCAACACTTCAGGGAAATGCCTCTCAATGGTACTTAATCCAGTCGTTCATGTTCGCAACTTGCTTTCAGATGTAACGCCCTATAAAAATTACTACTGCTATCACTTTCTTACAAAGAAAGGTAAAACTCATTGGTTTTGGATGATTTTCATTTAGAAGTTAATCTCTGAAAACCAGAGAAAAGGTTGCATAAGCTTGTGTGAATGAAAGACTGAGTTTTCACAAGGTGGTAGCTATACAGAGGTTAGGAAGACAATTTTTTTTTCTTATTGCTTGTCCAACAATGAAAAAAATGTTTGGTTTCTGTTGCATTATATCAGCTTATCTACAAGGGCCGATTTAGTGGGAGGACCCATCAAATTGTCCACTGTTCTATTTGTCCAGGGTGACATGATACAACTTCAGCTGTACCATAGTAGAGCCATCATTTTTCTGTGGTAGCTATACCTGGCAGCTATGACTGGTAACATGAGTTTCTCTGAAGTCCTTTGGCCTCAGTGGGTCAATACTACACACAATTTGACTCTCTTAGGCCTGTACCGTGCTAACATGCATCACAGAAGTATTAGCACTGTGAAAAAGTGAGTATTTGTACAACCTTCCCATAACAGGCAGTGACCTTGTCTACACTGTCAGGCAAACTAAATTTGAGCTGGCTCCATAACTCAAGTACCAGTGTGCCACTCTTCCACTTCCAAATCTCACGACTGGAGCCTCAGTTTCCAACCTTGCTGGAGACCAGACCAGCAGTGTCACGACATGAAACGCAACGGTGATAAAATCTAGATCTGATCTAGATGGGTGGGCAGCGCTCCTCCGGATTCTTCTGCTGAAACGCTTCTGCAACCAGGAAACGCCAAGTTGCCAAAAGCAGACTTTTCACAGAAACATGATCTCTTCCCCCCCAGGTTTTGTTGGGAAGGTCTGAGAGATCTTGAGTGGAGTCCTTATCCAAGCAGGAGAGAGAAACAGCATGGCTGGACCTCCCCCTTCACCCACCTAGTCCACCTCTCTGGGAGCAGCTCTCAATACCAGGTAGAGCAAGACTGCTACGAGCAGTTCCTGCTCCCCGGAGCTGGTTAGGCAGGGTCTTAAGTGCAGATAAGCTTTTTCAGATAAGACCCCTCTTTCTGCCTGGGGATCTCAGAGGTGATAGCCACAGCTGAGACTCCAAGCAGCTCTGTGGAATAGCAGAGCTATTTCTACTAAATTTCCACTTACAGCTGGGGATCAGCCAGGCACTGAGAGGCTAACGTGATGTGGCAAGTGTCCTGCTGCAAGCCTGAGAAGCTGGCAGAAGATGCTTCTCTCCCTCCCCTGTCCATTTGTAACAGCACTCTTCCTCACAGGTTGGGAGCAGATGCTGTAAAGCAACTGTGGGGGTTTTTTATCTAGAGGGAATACAAGTTGACGGTTGGGAATTAATAAGGCTTATGCAAAAGACATTGCCAGGTCTTGCAGGTTGTCCTACAGCAGTAGGATTGTGTCTAGCAGCTGTAGGGAAGTCCATATGCCTTCTCTGCTCGGGCCAACAGCCTGTCCTACCAGGGATTCACAGGCTGCCGCCATAGTGGCCTTAAATACCAAATGTGTGAGAGATTCCGCCTTTCCAGGCAAAAGGGGAGGGGAGGTGAGTGTGGACCGGCAGGAGGGAGCACCACACCTGAAAGAACCCACAGCAAATGGTGGCACCTTGGAGAGCTGAACAGGCTCATGTGCATTGGGTGCACTGGGCATGCAACATGGGCTGCAGCAACAGGGCTCACGTTGCCGCAGCGGCTGGCCACGCATCGGCCCCTGTGGGCATGCCCTGGGCCCTGGGCTCTGAGGAAGCGCTCTCAGGAGTCCTGGCTCAGGGAAGGCACTCCTGCTTTTGGTGACACGTCTGCTCGAGTCCAGCCACAGCCCGCTGCTGCACCGACAAACAGTGTCACACGTGTGTGCCAGCTGGTGAGCTGGACGCAGCTGTGCCCTTGGCCACCCCTGAGTGCGCTGCAGAGTGCCCAGCGGGCAGAGAAAGCCTCTCCAACCTGACCAGACTCGGCTGGTGTCCCTCAGCCCAGCATCACTGAGCGTGGACAACCCCATCCCTGTGCGAGGCCATACAAGATCCAGATCAACAGCAAACCCAGCACATGGACATGCTCCTTGTTGCACTACGTGGCAGGTTTTAGTAGCTAATCTGACTAGCTAGAGCAGCCGGTGATGTAGATTTTCTCCTTAAACACGTGCATTAAAATACATACTGCTCAAGTCAGGGATCCCAGATTAGACAAAATGAATCACTCTTCCCCAAACCAGGGCTGAAAGGCCATGACAGACGAGGCAGTATCACAAAACCAGGACACACAGCGTAGCCTAGATTTTCCTGTTGCTGCTCCGTGAGCACACATCTGTGTACCAGCTCCGGAAAGGGTCTCCCAGGTTGGGAGCAGCCACCAAGTCCCAGCTTCCGAGTCCTTCCCAAGCTCAGCAGCTGTCCTCTCCTCCTCAGGGAGCGGCAGTGGCACCTTGTCAGCGCCGCGCTCGGTTGCCAGCCCGTTTTGGCTGCCCTCTGCTTGTAATTGTTAACTTGCTGGGAATGGGAAAGCTCTGGCTAGCGTGGGTAGAGCTTTGACTCTGAGGCACTCCCGAGGAGCCGAGACGCAGGAGCAGAGCCTCTACCTGCAAGGTAAACCAGCGCAGGTTGCCTTGGCCATTTCTTTCCCTCATCTTCGTGTTTAGGCTCCCTTTGCGTTATTTTATCATGCCGTTTCAGGTCTTTTTGTTGTCATTTTGTTTTTTGAAGTTTTAGCTGTCATTTGAATGACTGCTCTCTTATGCTGAAGATTTATTTGGAAATTTATGTACTCCCATAAATTAAGTGTTCCCTCTTAGCTTTCAGCCAGGCACGCCTAGGCTTGCACGCAGACTTAGAACAATACGGAGAAAGGTTATCATGACTTACCTGCCACAAATTATCTATTAATAGCACCATTTATGTAGCTTTTTTTTTTTTCCTTCGTGTCATGCTTTCACGTCCCCCTCTTAGCAGGTTTCCCCTTTTTTTTGTGCCTTGTTTTCCCTGTGGAGGACAGGGTGGGTAGAAGAGAGGTGACCTTTTCGGCACTGGCTCTGCCCCCGTGGCCCTGGTGCTGCCTTCCCCACGAGGTGTTTGCAGGGAGGGTGGGACAGCAAGCTGCTCACAGCCTGGTAAAACATTGACCCGCACAGGCAGCTGTGGCCGCGGAGGTGCTGGACTGCCTGAGGAGGCAGGCAGCGGGAGCCCAGCGGCAGCCAGCACCCACGGGAGCACGCCAGCCTCTCCCCAGGTATCGTTTTCCACTTCCATTTCCTTAGCTTTGCGAGACAGAAGGGCAATGGCGCTTGGTTGTAAGGTTTGCCAAAGGTTCGCTCCCTAGAAGTCGGAAGAGGAGTTACCGTTGTTATTTTGCAGTTTGTTTGCGTCAACTGTAGTTGACTGCATGGTGTAATCTAAAGCATGGGTTGATTAACCCATGCTTGATTAGCTAGTTGTTTTGATTTTGGCGTATCTTCATTTAAAAAAACAAACGAACAAAATTGATGGACAGTTGCATTTGAAAACTTCATGGTTTTCTAATAAAGCTCAAAACAGCTGGCTTCTGCTTATCTTCTAACTGAAGAGTAGGAACAGGAGTCAGAGTTTCTAATGAAAATGTACAATCTAATTATTGCAACAGGGATGTGGGGCGGTGACTCATGCTGAAACATACTTGCTGATATTTGAACGAGCTTTGCAAAAATAGGCAAAGTTACTAATTTTTTTTCGAGATTTTTTCCATGTTCCAAGGCAGTAGACACAGAAAAAATATCAGGATTTAAGTTCCTAGTATGCATATGCCACTGGGAGAGGTGAAGCTGAATAGATTCAAGTAATTGTTTTAAGTTTGCTCAGTGACTGAAAGTTTCTACCACACCGTGGAAGCTGACTTGTTCATGCAGGAACCATCCTCCGTGTGTGCTTTGCTGGTATGGATGTGTCTTTATATAAGTACATATGGTGAATCCCCAGAAATCACCTTTTACATCCCAGGTGACTGTCAAGTCATCCTGAAAGGAGAGTTCTCACAGAGGGCTCGGTGTGAAGTGACTGATGTGTAGTCAGTATTCCCAGTTTATTTACAGTATGATTTGTGTGCAAAGCAAAACGCAAGAAAGAGAATTTTTTTTTAAATTTGTTGCTTCCAGTTTATCAGTGTCAGGCCCTAGCTGTGCTTGATGCTTGCTTCAATCCTCCCTGATGTGACAGATTTTCTTGATGTGTTTGCTAACTGGACTTGCACATGACATGCTATTTATGTTTAGTAAATGCTCAGTGGTGTTAGGCGGTACTGAAGTGTGGTAACACGTTTACTTTATTAAAAGTAGTCTAAGTGTGGCTTCAGTTCTTAGCAGTACTAAAACTCCTAGAGCAAAGTGCAGGAAAAGATTACTGGAGAACAAAGCAACTGGATTCCCACAAATATCTGCTTTAAAGGATTGAAATATGATTAAGAAAAATTTTGGTAAAGGCTGCACTGTAGTTTCAGTCTGTCCGTGAATTTGTAGATGTAAAGCATGACTATGATTAATGTGTGTGATTTGCTTGTGTGTCATAGCTGATGTGTGATTCTTGCCCTCTCCTCCCAGGAATGATGGTTCCAGTATTTGACACTAAGTTAGGCTGATGTAGAAGTTTCCTTTGCAGTAATCGAAGAAAGAGTTCAAATCTTATCTCAGAGCTCACAGAGACTGAATTAAAAAAAATAAATATCTAAAACAAAAGACAGCGATGACAATGTTATCTTGTCTATTTTCATACAAAGAAAGGGGTCTAGCTGGTGACTGTAAGGGATATTATGTTGCTGTGCTGGTTTTGGCTGGGATAGAGTCAGTTTTCTTCATAGTAGCTAGTCTGGGGCTATGTTTTGGATTTGTGCTGGAAACAGTGTTGATAACACAGGGATGTTTTAGTTACTGCTGAGCAGTGCTTACACGGAGTCAAGGCCTTTTCTGCTTCTCACACCACCCCACCAGCGAGCAGGCTGGGGGTGCACAAGAAGCTGGGGGGGGACACAGCCGGGACAGCTGACCCCAACTGACCACAGGGATATTCCATGCCATATGACATCATGCTCAGCATATAAAGCTGGGGGAAGAAGGAAGGGGGGGATGTTCGGAGTGATGGCATTTGTCTTCCCAAGTAACCGTTACGCGTGATGGAGCCCTGCTTTCCTGGAGATGGCTGAACACCTGCCTGCCCATGGGAAGCAGTGAATGAATTCCTTGTTTTGCTTTGCTTGCGTGCATGGCTTTTGCTTTACCTATTAAACTGTCTTTACCTCAACCCACGAGTTTTCTCACTTTTACTCTTCCAATTCTCTCCCCCATCCCACCAGGGGGGAGTGAGCGAGTGCTTGGGTGGTGCTTAGTTGCCGGCTGGGGTGAAACCATGACAGTGGCATAAATGGAAGGAATAGGACTGTTGACAAAATCTGTTCAGTCTTTGAGTCCTGTTTGCACTACAGAGGACTTCTTTCAGAGCAACTCCAACCCCTTTCCATCTCTGAATTAAGGAATCAAGGAAAGACGTTATCAGATAGACAGGTTTCAGGACAAGGGGGTCATAACTATCTGTAAATTATGAGCAACTTAAATTGTTTCAGTAAATAATAACATATTATCATGCACTAAAATGAAGCGAGGAGATTTCATTTCATGTGCTGCATTTTCAACACAGCTGTTTACCAAGTTTCAGTTGATTAAACCTGTGTACATACACTGAAAGGAGCAAGGCTGCACAGGGATCACGACGACAGCCCGGTCTGCAAAATCTTTTTCGGGATATACAAGGTGGAAAAGATCGAGAATAATGCTTAGCCTGGGCTGGTTACAGAGTCGCTAGTTAAAAAGAAGTCTGTCGTCACCCTTAAAGGCAGCTCCTGTGACACAGGCGTTACTGCTAGACCTATGCAAAATATAATGGATCCCACAGATATTTCACAGTGGCACTTTTCCAAATTTGCCTTCACGGGAAAGAAGAAAGATTTATATGTGAACCAGAAATGCCCATAGTAAAGGGATAGATTAAAATGGGAATCATCTCCACAGATACTTTGGAAAGGAGTGATACTCAGTCAGTAGAGATGCTGATTATTCAGATGGCAAAAAAAGGAAACACTGCCAAACAAAAAGCCCATGCAACCAGAATTACAGAAGATTAGCAGGGACATGGCAAAACTCTGCCGTCTCGTCCCCAGAAAATGTCAGGGTTACCTGCTTGCTCGCGGGCGCCAGGGCCCCGTGTGCTGAGCAGTGCCCTTGCAGAGGCAGGAGCAGGCTTGGTCCCTGCTCTCCACGGGCAGGTGACGGGGCTGTCGCTGGGAGGGTGCCACGAGGAGCGTCCACGCTGTGCCTCAGCAACCTCCTGCACTCGAGCGCTTGTTCCAGCATCTTGCATTTGTTTATTGTACTTGTTTGTGTAGCAGCCATCACACCACGGGTGATATGTTGCAATTGCTTTCCTTGATTCTCCATTACAAAGACGTTGACAACAAATCACTTGGATCAGATGGGTTACTTGGGGTTTGCTGTGCTGGACCTCTTTGTTTAAGAGCATACCCCGAGTGGAGATCTTCATAGTCAGCATTTTTTTCCCCGACACAGCAGCCACATGGCACCTGGATAAGGCCGTTGCAGATGCTTTGGGCTTGAGGCAGAAGAGCAAGTGGCTCTGCAGTCTCTGGCAGGACTCTCATTCCTTCTATGAAGATGCGGCTCCCTGCTTTTCTCTCTGAATATTGGAAAATCTTATCTATAGCTGTCCACTTGTACAACACTCATGTGACCAGAATATCTCCTTCATGTTACTTTGGGAGCAATTTAAAACATTAGCATTTAATTAGCTTATTATCTTAAGGCAGAACTGTGATTTTACTGGGGGATTTTTGCCTTTTATAGGAGTAAGAGTTCTCTGAGGGAAACAATTTACCTTTTCAGAGCCAACTGCAGAAGCATATTTTTGTGACAATAAGCTGTTTTTCCTTTTTCTGTTGCAGTGAATGAAATGATCAGGTAAAACGCAAACCTTAAAGGGCAGTGATTAGAGACGAGCAAACTTACCCTTTCACGTTTCCAGCTGAGCATATGTACTAGTGATGCATTGAAACCCCAGCTTTTCAATTTTGCTAAAATAACACAAAGTGTTAACCCATGAATTGCGGCTGAACATGAAATATAATTTCTGCAAAATGAAGTAACTTTAATTATTTTAATTACCAAAATTATTTTGTGCTGGATGCATGTATATGCAGTTCCCAATGATGTCAATGAGAAATGAATGCTTAGATCTTGATTTTGTTTTTTCTTCTTTGCAGTGTGTACTTTCAATGAGAATATTTCTTTATATTTCTTTTATATCTTTTCAATTTGTTGCTTTCAGTAATAACTTTCAGAACTTTTGTTCTCATCAGAAGTCAGATGTTGCACAGATCAGAGTGCAGTATATAGTTGATGATTAAACATATCTATCCAAATGAATGGCAGCCCTGCCCTCCCCTCCCTGGTGCTGGGTCACAATGTTTCCCTTTACTTCCAATATTTAACAACAGCTGTCAATATCAAACAGTATTTGCTTACATGCTGGAAGGCAAAAGTAGAAATAATAACCAATAATTTTAGCAGAAATAATTTTTTTAATGGCTGACTAAATGAAGGCTTACTTCTCATACTACAGTATCCTGACTCATGTGGATTTACTGGTCTTCTTCCCCGCATCTCCCAGGCTATGACAGCGAAAAACAAAAGACACTGAGCAAAAGCTGCAGTGCCATTTAACCTTCATATTTGGAAGGAATCAAGTTTGAGGGGTTGTCAGATTACCTCTCTTGTATCTAATGAGTATTTGGCTTAAAAACGAAAAAGCATTGTTCAAACCAAAACCTTTTGGTTGCTGAGTGAAGGAAGTCATGTTTTGCAGATGTGAAGCCTCTACTGACTTTTCATCCTTCCTGGAGAGCTGCAGAGCGCAGTCATTGTTCCAGTCCTTCCTACCTCCTGCAAAGATATTACCAGACAAATGCTGTGGCGCTATAGCAGTGATGTGGTTTTTTTAATGGTCTCCAGAAAAAAATCACATCTTGCTTAGATCTTCCTCTGGGCAGTTTTTGTAATTGCAACTGAAAGCAGCCCCAGCAGCAGCCCTTAGACAGACTGTCAGCTGGGATCATACTAAGCTTTACTGAACTGAATGTTTTCACCTGAAAAATTGGGGATGCTTTAAAGAGAAAATTGCTATGTAAACATCCCGCAATGCACAGAAACAGCTTTTTCTAACCTGGTTTATGGCACATTTGTTAATGCTTATCCAAGCTTCATCAGGCTGTGCTTAGGAGTAAATGCTATATCTGATAGCTGGTGAGTGAGCCAACTAGGGAGGGTGCCCCGCTGGACCTGCTGTTTGCGAACAGAGAAGGACTTGTGGGTGATGTGACGGTTGGAGGCCGTCTTGGGCATAGCGATCACAAAATGATAGAGTTTTTGATTCTTGGAGAAGTAAGGAGGGGGGGTCAGCAGAACTGCCACCTTGGACTTCTGGAGGGCAGACTTTGGCCTGTTTAGGAGCCTGGTTGACAAGAGTCCCTTGGGAGGCAGTCCTGAAGGGCAAAGGAGTCCAGGAAGGCTGGACGATCTTCAAGAAGGAAATCTTAAAGGCGCAGGAGCAGGCCGTCCCCATGTGCCGAAAGATGACCCGGCAAGGAAGAAGACCAGCCTGGCTGAACAGAGAGCTTTGCCTGGAACTCAGGAAAAAAAGGAGGGTTTATGACCTTTGGAAGAAGGGGCAGGCCACTCAGGAGGACTACAGGGGTGTTGTGAGGTTATGCAGGGTGAAAATTAGAAGGGCCAAAGCCCAACTAGAACTTAATCTGGCTACTGCCGTAAAAGACAATAAAAAATGTTTCTATAAATACATTAGCAACAAAAGGAGGGCTAAGGAGAATCTCCATCCTTTATTGGATGTGGGGGGAAACACAGTGACAAAGGATAAGGAAAAGGCTGAGGTACTTAATGCCTTCTTTGCCTTAGTCTTTTATAGTAAGACCAGTTGTTCTCTGGGTACCCAGCCCCCTGAGCTGGAAGACAGGGACGGGGAGCAGAATGAAGCCCCCATAATCCAAGGGGAAATGGTTAGCGACCTGCTACACCACTTAGACACACACAAGTCTATGGGGCCGGATGGGATCCACCCAAGGGTACTGAGGGATCTGGTGGAAGTGCTCACCAAGCCACTTTCAATCCCTTATCAGCAGTCCCGGCTAACCGAGGAGGTCCCAACTGACTGGAGGTTAGCAAAAGTGACCATCATTTAAAGCCCATCTACAAGAAAGGCCGGAAGGAGGATCCGGGGAACTACAGGCCTGTCAGTCTGACGTCAGTGTTGAGGAAGGTTGTGGAGCAGATCCTCTTGAGTGTCATCACGTGGCACGTGCAGGACAACCAGGTGATCAGGCCCAGTCAGCATGGATTTATGAAAGGCAAGTCCTGCTTGACTAACCTGGTCTCCTTCTATGACAAGGTGACCCGCCTAGTGGATGAGGGAAAGGCTGTGGATGTGGTCTACCTGGACTTCAGTAAAGCCTTTGACACCGTTTCCCACAGCATTCTCCTGGAGAAACTGGCTGCTCATGGCTTGGACAGGCATACTCTTCACTGGGTCAAAAACTGGCTGGACGGCCGGGCCCAGAGAGTTGTGGTGAATGGAGTCAAATCCAGTTGGCGGCCAGTCACGAGCGGTGTTCCCCAGGGCTCAGTACTGGGCCCAGTTCTGTTTAATATCTTTATCAATGATCTGGATGAGGGGATCGAGTGCACCCTCAGTAAGTTTGCAGACGACAAGTTGGGTGGCAGTGTTGATCTGCTCAAGGGTAGGAAGGCTCTACAGAGGGACCTGGACAGGCTGGATCGATGGGCCCAGGCCAACTGTATGAGGTTCAACAAGGCCAAGTGCCGGGTCCTGCACTTGGGTCACAACAACCCCATGCAACGCTACAGGCTTGGGGAAGAGTGGCTGGAAAGCTGCCCAGCAGAAAAGGACCTGGGGGTGCTGGTTGACAGCCGGCTGAACATGAGCCGGCAGTGTGCCCAGGTGGCTAAGAAGGCCAATGGCATCCTGGCTTATGTCACAAATAGTGCGGCCAGCAGGAGTAGGGAAGTGATTGTCCCCCTGTACTCGGCACTGGTGAGGCCGCACCTCGAATACTGTGTTCAGTTTTGGGCCCCTCACTACAAGAAAGACATTGAGGTGCTGGAGCGTGTCCAAAGAAGGGCAACGAGGCTGGTGAAGGGTCTAGAGCACAAGTCTTACGAGGAGCGGCTGAGGGAACTGGGGTTGTTTAGCCTGGAGAAGAGGAGGCTCAGGGGAGACCTTATGGTGCTCTACAACTACCTGAAAGGAGGTTGTAGTGAGGTGGGTGTCAGTCTCTTTTCCCTACAACAAGTGATAGGACAAGAGGAAATGGCCTCAAGTTGCACCAGGGGAGGTTTAGACTGGATATTAGGAAAACTTTCTTCACCAAAAGGGTTGTCAAGCATTGGAACAGGCTGCCCAGGGAAGTGGTTGAGTCACCATCCCTGGAGGTATTTAGATGTAGATGTGGTGCTTAGGGACATGGTTTAGTGGTGGACTTGGCAGTGCTAGGTTAATGGTTGGACTTGATGATCTTAAAGGTCTTTTCCAACCTAAACGATTCTATGATTCGATGATTCTACAATAGGGCTATGCCTGCCTGGGCCCTTAAATAGACGTAATGGCAAGGATGGCTCTGAATGGAGTTCTAGGGTAAACCTCATGCTGCAGTAGTAAAAATTCATAGGATGTGCCTATGGACCTCTACAAGTCTCTTCAAGCACCACATCTGCATGAAAATGCAGGAAGAGTGCCTGGGATTACTGCATGGAAAGCTTGTTTGGCTTGGTGGTGGGTACCATCAGCACAGATGGCGGGGATTAGGTACAGTGGAAGTTACTGGAGGTATTACCACTACTTCATTTTTACTTAAAACTTCTTGTCAATCAGTCTTGAAGCACAAAGCTTAGCTCTGCGTCAGCAGTCAGGTGGGAATCCCTTAGCAAGGGGGACATTGTTTGAAACTGTGCAGTGCTCTAAGTACAGGCATAATCACAGTGGCTGCAAAAACAGTATCGTAGGTAGGAGTATGAGATGATCAAGCACATCTACCCAAATGAGGAGCACCACTGATCCCAGAGCTCTCTGTGGAGAGGGCATGAAATGGGGGAGGGCATGGGGGAGCCCTGCTGCCCTCTGCCGAGGGGAGGTCTGGAAGGCAGGGAAGGAGCTCTGGGCACCTGGTGTCTCAAGACAGCCCTGTGAAAAAATCCCATGGAGAGGAGCAATATCACAGAAACAAATGGGGAGAGCGATGAGTGAAGGGAGCGGGGGAGAAGCAAGAATGGCCGATGTCCAGCTGTCTAGATGTCAGAGGAGCTGCCTGTCTTGGAGGCTTATCACACCCCGTAGCAGAGCAGGGTCACCCAGGTGGAAATCCAAGACAACAGTGCAAAGGAGCAATAAAAAGGGCCCGAATAACCCTGTCTTCTTGGTTTCTCCCTTTTCTTCATCTTTCTACTTCTGAAAGACCTTATGCCTCAGTGTCTTGTGATATCCTCTGTACACCAAAATACCAGATGTACCACACCCGAGGGGGAAGGATTTCCAGAGGCTTACAGGCAATATGCTCCCTCCTTTTCACAATCTAGAGATAAGGGGAATGGTCAGTAAATCCAACAGAAACATATTTTGACAGGCTCAACAGGCTACAGTCCTCTTCCACAAAGCCCTAGTGGGGTTTCACCCTGGACTAAAGTCGACGAAGACGCTCCTGGTCCATTTTGTGCTGTGCAGTTGCTCCAATGAGGCTGAATAGAAGAATTTATTTCTGAACAGCCAGGGTGAAAACCATCATTGTGATTCTGTACTACCACCATAATTATCGATAGCCCACATTAAAACTAGAGTCATGCACAGCTGTTTAATACGGTGCTGTTCTATATGCTAAGCTTTTTTGCTCTAGGTAGTAATCTATTTTCTACTGCAGAATATTTTGATGTAAATGGCTGGTGAGTTAATGCTGATGTTGGGTACAAATACTGTGACTCTCACTAACTGGAGTAATGTACATGTCTGCCACTGAACATTTTTCAAAGTGACTGCTTTCTGCACAGACGTAAAGGACTTTTTTCGATGAAGAATGTGTTTCTTTTTAGTTAGTTTTTAAAATGGCAAATAGAAAGGTGAGCAGCCTTTTGTAAACAGAAGCAGGATACATAGAGAGCTTTCTTTTAAATTTCACGATGACACATCTCCCCTACGGAAGAAAAGAGGGAAGGCATGGAAATGAAATCCGGTTAAGGCATTTCAATTTATGTTCATTCAACACTGTAGGCTTAGCTCTGCTCTTCATTTGCATTTAAACAAGGAAGTTTCAATAAAGAAATTGTTGAATTACTTGGGAGTGTCTTCAAGGCAGCGTGAAAACACAGTGAAAGCTCTTCTGTGCGTTAACTGCAGTGGTAGGGAGGTTACTGAGACCTCTGACTGCATTTTGGGAGAGGCAGGTAGGGTCCACCCCGGCCAGCACAGGTGTCATTTTAAACACATTGTAATTGTGTTAATGTAGATGAGATTTAAACTGTTTTCACTTGCTTAGATACTTTGCTGCATTGGGAATCTGGTTAGAGATTTATTTTATGGAAAACTGAAAAACTAGGTTAAAAAGAAGTCAAGAAGGAATTATCTCAAAAACATGCATAATAATCATTCTTAGTCAAATCTTATAATTTCTGATGGACACTAGCAAAACTGGCAAATTCATGCTTTCATGAGTTCTTCCCTTTCTTCCCTTACGGAGGCGAGCAGACTTCTTAAACTCCCACCTAATGAAGGGAAGGGGCTCTGTCTTAGCACCCCATAACAGCACTTCATGGTGCAGATCTCCATTAGCACTCTCCAGCAACCTCACTAGACTTTGTGTAGAGTCCATGACTCCTCTGCTTGGCAAGTTATTAACTGGCACTTACGTTTATCATGGTGCTGAACTTTGAGGCCTGATGGTTTTGTTCTTGAATATACTGGAGATGTATGAAAAAAAAAAAGGGGGGGGGAAGATTGTTTTGAAGAAGTCAAATTTTGACAGTGTTTTAGGAAGTCAGATTTTGACAGTGTTTTGGGAATAGAGTTGTGCTAACATGCCAGGCTATGGGAGATAGGATCTGTGTCTTCTCTTTTGTCTTTCTGCTTGTCCAATCCAGTTCTAGGGAGTTTGCTGTTTTGTTTAAACTCAGGTTTTCCAGAGTTGTAATTATGTAAATTACTTATAGTTAATGTTATGTTTTTGTGAGTGAAGCCCAAGTAATTTAAAAAAGGGTTATTCTAGCTTATAGACTAGTTTCTGTGTTAAGACAGTAGGCACGTCTTTCTTAAGGGAAATGAAAAACTGAAAATATCTCTGTTTTGTGTCCTTCAGACTGTTAGCATGCAAGATCTGCGAGTTTGTGGCAAGGGGGGGGCATCTGCAAGGATCTGACAAACAGATTTGCAAGCAAGTCAATGAGTGCAACCTCCCTCTGCTTCTCCTCTTTAATCCAGGTGACCACCTTGACTCTCGAAGACAGTTAATGCTAAATACTCCAATATCTGCAGGTGGAGTTTTGGTATTAGAGATGATGGCAGCTCCCGACAGAGGAGCCATTGCACATAGCTCAGCAACTGGCATTTGGCCATTCCAGATCTAACTTTCATCTGATTAAAAAAGACCCAAAAAGCCACTACTTTTTTAATTAAGCAACTTTATAGATGTTAAATATTTTTAGCTGTGAGGGCAGCTTTTTGAGACCCCAGATAAGCATATTACATTGGTGGTATTTTTATGTGCAATAGATTTTCCTGTTTGCTTATAAAAATATTTGGGAGTAGCAGTTTTTAGTCATATAGCTAATTTATAGTGCGTATAAGTCTCCTGTCAACTCTGTCAGTAAGAGATGGATAGGGTCAAATATTTGGGCTTTTTTTTAGAAAACTAATGTGGGGTTGAGTAAAGAGGCTGGGAGGTGGTTGGGGTTTTTTTAAGAAAACCATCACCAGGACAAATGTACCCGTCTGGATCATCTGTTCAAGTCAGCTTTCAGACAGGATTTATCTCTGATTCACGAGCACGCTCTATTTCTCATTTATTCCTCTGGCTGCTCACGTGAAAAAGAACAGACACAAATACCAGGAAGATGTGACCCCTTCCCTGGGCCTAAAAGCAAGGAAGATGCACAGCAAAGGGCAGGAGAGCTGCAGGCCAGCTCACAGTCCCAGCTGTCCGGAGGGCATGTGCACGGTGGCTCCGTACCTAGGTCTATCACCAAATAGGTCCGGTGGAGAGACAGCAATTTTGCCTTGCTGAGGGGGACGTAACGCAAAAACATGGTGTTGACTGGGCTGGTACTGAAGGGGGAAGCATCCAACCCTTTGCAGCTTCTCAGATTATTATACGGCAATTAAAATAACTCCCACCATGTAAAAACACGCCATCAGATAACAGGACACTCTGACTCATTAAATATACCCTTGCCAAAATTGTTTCTCGGGGTGTTCCAGTTTCTTGCTTGGGTCACAATGTTAAATCATTACTTGCACTCAAAATCTATGAGCCAGCTACTCGCTGGTTAAATAGACCCATAAACACAGCTGTGCCGGCAGCTACTTTTTAGGTTTTCTTCAAGCATTTGGCTTGACTTTTAAAAATAGCCTGTTTCTTTTGCACAGCCTCTCATCTCCAAAGCATGACCCCCTTGTTGAAATCTGATTGTGAAATACAACTTTCCCATTCACCTGCTACCAGCGGGACACTTTCTGTACGAGCTGGGTATAATAGCACAGTATTTCATTCGTGTTCAGTGATTTGATGCTTTCAGCAGTGGGCTCTACCATGAGGTGTCTCTGTCTCCTCTGCTTGCCTGTCTCTTCCCAGGGCAAGGCTCTGTTTTCATTTGTTTAGGGTTTTTTTTAACCACTTGCACTGGAAATGCCTATGTGAGGGGGGCAGGTGTGGGGATGTGTATATTAATGTTTACACCTCCCTCAAAATGCTCCAATGCTAGATGCAAGTTTCTTCACATTTATAAACAAAATAACCTTTTAGCTGTAGGCCTACATTTCATATAACTACTCCACTTCCAAGCAACCAGAAGGAAAACAAGGTTTGCCTCACCTGAGCCCAGGGTGGGTTTTTACTGGCAGGTTTCAGCAGAATCACGCAAAGTCTTTTGGAGATACGATACCAAACATTTGCAGCTTGCGCCTCAGATTTCCAAATTTATTTAGCCTACTGGACATTATTTTTGTTTAGAGTAACTTTTGTAACCAGCAGTTTTCCCTTACATTTCCTAACTATGCTGTGTTGCTTAGGGGAAAACAAAAAGTAGGTAGCAGACAATTTATTAATTTAAATTAATATAAATTTATTATTTATATCAGAAGCTTTTGTGCTCCGCTAACCCCCCCAGGGCAGGCTGACTCATCCACACAACATGTGTCCTGGTTCTTCTTTAGCACCTGTGATGACCTTCCTAGTCCTAAGGCCTAATTATCTTTTCTCATATGCTTTTTGTTAGCTGTCAGCTCCTGAAGTGTAGCAGAGGGGTGTCAGGAAACTGAGGGTGTGCGTTTGGCTGCAGCATGGAGTCACACAGGGACACCTGTGGGTGCAGGGATCCTCTTGGAAGACTGTGCTGCATCAGCCCAGGCAACCACACCTGACACGGGCTAATCTGTTTTATCTGTCCCTGGAGCCACATCTGGGCTTTGTTCAGGAATAACTGGTTTGTTCTGTTCAAAAGAGGACCCAAAAGCAAGCATTGATGCAGTGTGCATGCTCAGCAGACCAGGACAGAGGATGACCTGGAGAACTGAGCTATCACATGGTGCAGATGTGCAGAGCCCGTGGGTCTGCTCTGAGCTGCTCCAGGCATCAAAGTGGGCAGGGGGTTTCACCGGCTGGGGCAATGGAAAGGACACATGTACCCTCCTCTGCTCTCTCACAGGCTGAATGGAGGTGCAGCACAGGCAGTGGCCCAGCCCTTCCTCCACGGGGAATCTCCTCCTCCTTCCCCTTGTGGGAATAAATGCGATCCTCCTTCAGAAGGGAGTATCTGCAGCTCCTCCACAAGAGACAAAAGCTAAGTAGGGGGTTATGTGCTTATGTTATGGCTTGTTGAGATTTTTTTTAAACAAAGCACAGTTTTGGTGGAGAGCATACGTGATTAGAACCAAAAGCGTTCAGAAGAACTCACAGTTTCAATTAAACTTTCATGTCCAGGATTTAACTTCTGGGTCAAACCAAGAGAAAGAACTGCTCCAAAGCAGCCAGGAGGGCAGAGAACCCACCTGAGATGTGAGACGCCCCAGCAGCAACCTGTGCCCCAGCTACGTCAGGCCAGACTCTGGCATGCCACTTTACCACCTAACTGCAACATACTCATTTTCCCCAAACCACATCTCCAGCTGTCGGTTCCTCTTTCTGAGCTAAGAACTGACACCGCGGTTTGTAAAACATTGTGCTTCCAGCTTGACAGGCACTTAGAGAAACTCCTGACAGGTAGTGATGGGTTCCCTTTGCTACTATTATAAATTTTCCCTGCTTTCACACTGTTCCTTTTTTTCTTTGATAAGCCCAGTCTAAATATATAATTATATTCATTCTGGCTGTGCAGTTGAGCAAGCGTTGGCTTCCCTGTTCTGATGAGAAACAAGAGCATTGTTTGGTATTAAACAATACATTGTTTTGGTGCTTTTGCTGCTTTTAAAAAGCCCTATAATGGGATAATAAATAAACTGGGTTTTCCTTTCGCTGAAATAAATGCACAGTAGCGTGCAGTACATTAGCTGTCAGGGGTTTCCAAACCACCAGGCAGACAACTAGTGGGATTGTTCCCTCATACATCTGTATTAAAGGGCATCGTCAACTCTTCAGGTTTCTACCTGTCGTAGGTTTTTTTTGCTTGTTTTATTGGAAGGTCACCTCTTCCTGAATATGTCTCCTGTGTTACTATTGCCTTAAGCACTGCTATAAAGAGCAACTGAAAGATGGAAAAAGATAAGAGAAAAACAATTTCTCCTTCAAACCATTCCTTCTGTGCATTGTCCTCTTTCTAGAGAAGGAGAGAAGGAAGGAAAGCAGCTCTCTCTGGAGAGAATGCTTCTACTAATGAACTGAAAATAGCAAAACCAGCAGCCAGGATTTTCCATACATGTCCTCCCATTCCATGAGTGCAAAAATCCATTTTTTTCCTCTCTCTGCTGTAGGCCACGCTTTTAGATGTTTTCATTACTTCTTCTGTGACATTCCAGTAACTTTACGTTTGTATCTGTAGTATACTTAAGGAAGCCTAAATTTAGTGTTTTTGAAGACAGAAGGACCGTTTTAGGGTCTAGGTTAATTAAAAAATGTTATATGCTTAATGAAATGAAAGTGTAGCATAGTCTCAGAAATTTGATTTTTACTCAAGGTTAGAATGTAACTGTGTACTTTTTGCGTAATTTTGGTAAGGTTTCTGTGAGTTGGGCAATATAATGATTAAAGTTTGTGTCTGAAAGACGGAACTGGTTTTTTATGTGTTGTCATTTTAAGACACGGGTATTTAAAGTCAGACCTCCCCAGGCCAATATCTAGGCACTTACACAGTCTTCAAAGGCTCTTGAGCATGCTTAGTTCCTACTTATCTCAGTGTGAATTTGACAGACAAGGACTGGAGGATTTAACATCATTATAACCGGCTGATCTATGAATAGCAGAACTTATTAAGTCTGGTTTTCTACAGTATCGCCGTAGGAATGCAGAGCAATTCCAGCTCCTCCCATCCTCCCACCCTTTGCATTCCTCCCTTGCTCGTCTCTGCACCCCCTTCCTGCAGGTTGGGTGGCTGCTGGGGGCCGCGGGTGCCCTCACCCGCAGGTTGTACAGCCCTGCTGGCCACTGCTTCTCAGGGTGGGGGAAAAGCTTGGCTCTAACTGCCTCTCCCTCAGTCACACACAAATTCAATCTCTCTGAGTTAGCCCTGGCTTTCCTAAAGCTGCAGGAGCTCCAAGACCTCTCTCTGTCCGCGTGCTGCTTGGTTGCAGCTGGCCAGCAGGCCCACAAGCGGTGAATGGGGAGAATGGGGGCTTACGCCTGGGGTGGGGCGTGGGGCCGTTTTTAGGAAACCGGGCTGGGAACACCACGCATTCAGCAAAACCAGGAAGAGCGTGCAAGTGCTAGGATGTGCAAACAGGGAAATTAACTCCCAGGCAAAGACAACGAGTCTATTTATTGCCTGTTTGCTCAGTTACAGTGGCAAATGCTGTTTGTCTTCTGTGCCGAAATGCACTCCCTCCCCTCCCAAATTTTATAGTCGTTTATATTGGTGAGCTTTGAGTGTCACAGCAGCTTTACTTCTGGAGCACCTGCGGTAAGCCGGAGTGGCTTTAGCCATTTAACCATGAGCTACTGTTGGACTTTGTTCGCTTCAACATGCTGACCTTTGGCCAGCAGAGGTAGGAGAGAAGCTGGTTGCTCTTGGCAAAACACGATCACAGTGTACCCAGGGAGGAACCTTTTGTAAAGTGCCCTTTAATCAGCTCCGGTCGTCGTTAGGGGTTGTAATGATTTAGGTTCCCTTGATAGTTTCGGTAAAAGAGCATCTGAAAGCACGAGGTCTGTCCTGCTGTTTCTCCGTGACCTACGAAGTCCCTGGCTGAGGTCTCGAAGCAGCGGGCCGCTGGGTGCTGGGGACACGACGGTGACGGTGCCACCAGGCACACAACGGCGTAGCGGGGCACAAGCCTACTGCTGCCGGCCAGCTGAGGAGCGACCTGTAGGTTAGTAACCGTACCCTGCAGCGGTATTATGGTCATGGTTGTATTTCCTATGGTATTTAGCAGGGACGCAGGCTGTGTCAGAGGGAGCCTGGTTGGTGAGGCACCTGTTTCAGCCTCCTGGGCAGTAGTAGATGCCCTAAAACACAGTGTAAGCATTCATAGAGGAGGTGGTGATAGAAAATCCTTGTTGCAGAGAAATCTGTCTTCCTAGTCGCTAAGTGCAAGAGACCAGTGTATGCCTTAGATGTGAAGTTTATTTCTTTTGTGATGCTGACTATGCTCTGAGTACAACTGAGTATCTCTGTTAGAAATGGGCAGTCATTGTGGAGGCTCCTGTTCTTCCAGGTCGCAAGTGTTCTCCTGTGCCATGGAGGTGTACATGGCATGCACAGCAACCGTCACGCTGTAGTCCGCAATTGCTCATTTAACATAATGTTTAGTCTTCTAAGGCGATCGATAACAGACCAAAAGTAACTTTTTCATGTGTATAAAGTGGTCTTTTCAGGAGTAAATGCATGAATTAAAAATACTGCATTTTTTCCTCTCTGAAATGACATAGCTCAGTGACTGCATAAGGAAATTACTTTTCCTTATTGGCATCATAAATATACTTAGGAAATTACATGCAAGGCAATTTTAATCCACTTAGGTTTCATTTTTAACAATAATTGTTCCCAAAAGAATTGAGAGTTTCCAAAGAAAAGTAGTCTAAAGCCTCAATATAACCTTACTACTCTTCATTGGTCTTGTGGCACAGCTTCAGAAAAAGATTTTGCTTCATTTACAAAGGCCAAAGATCAAAACAAGGGAACCCTCACCACCTGATGGCTTTATTTGTATTTTCTGGGATGCGCTGTCTTGTACATATCACCAGTTTCATACTGTGAAAGATATGAGAAGCCAAATTAAATCCCTGATATAACATTGTTCATGTCAAACATGATGATGTGGCACAAAGAGTGAATTAACTTCATTCAGATAAACTTAGACGGCAACAAAATTTCAACCATCTCTTCATATACACTCCTAAATATAAAGCAAGCAAATAATTCCTTCTACAGATAAAAAATTCAGACCTCCAGGGTGATGTGGAAGTCTAAGTATTGGGACAGTTGAATGACAGGTGACAACCTGGTTGTTGCCACATTAATCTGTGTACTAGACAGCAGTATATTACATTTTCATATTCAGAGATTCTGTGCTAAATCATGTACTGGTGAATGTACAAACAGGGTAAGACTGGGACAGACCGCACAAAAATATCTTCCTTTTTCTTTTGGAATAATCTCCAGTAATGTATCAGGAAGGGCAATGTCCTCAAGCGTAGGTCTCTGCTTACCTCCAGTGGTGCTCTGAAGACAGCACACAACCCTAGAAAGGTCAGATTTCAACCATTTTAGCTGCACGGAGACTGTAGCAGCTCTTTCTCCGGATATTTGGTAACATGCTTAGCTTTAAAATGCAACCTATATGTATTCCCACCAATGTGGGAATTCCCACATTCCCACTAAATGTGCTTCCTTTAGGAGTTTACCTTGCATGTTTTTGAGAAGGGTAAAGCCACTGACCTTTTAAAATCTTCCTTAGAAGATTTTAACCATTTGGGGTTGGTTTTTTTTGGGTTTTGGTTTTTGTTTTTTTGGTTTTTTTTCCAAAAAAAGGGAGTATCTCTGCAGGATTACAGTCATTTGTCACCTGGATAACCCGCTGACAAGCTGCAATTTCCTGTTTAATTGCAGATGCCTCCTTACAAACAGCTAACCTCTCAGGTGTGTGGTGAGCATTATTTATGCCCAACAGTTGAGGACAGTAGTTCCCATTGGTTACATCTCTGCTAACAAATAAAACATGCCGGGGTCTCTTCCCTGGACCCAAAGGCAACACAGCACACAGTCTTTTAGCTGAAGTCTTCTCCTTCCCCCCAAAACAAGGTGGACTTGCCCACAGTGCCTACCCTGGGCAGTCCCAGGGTCTACACACACCCACCCTGCAGAAGAGAAGAAATATGAGAGACAAATAGGGCAGAGCTGAGAGTGCAGATATTGCTCAGAAGAGCTCACTTTGTGTCTCCAACCCCTCCTTTAGCCAAAGGAAAGGGATCTTCCTGCCTCGGGACCTTTTCATGCAGCTTGTGAGGCTAAACTCAAGGGTTTGGTTATTGCCAGTTTGGAAATGTCCTCTTGAAAATACAAACCTTCCCCTAGAGATAGGAAGTGTGGGGCTTAGGTGCGTCCTGAATGAGATATACTTCCCACTTAGGCTTTGTGAGTGGCTCAAGAGCAGCAGATCCTAGGTCATTGTAGAAACATTTTCTTTCCTGAGGAAGGGAAAGAGCAATTTAACTTATGGATTTAATAATTACAGCCATTCAGACCATTCTTCTCATTCCTAAACATTTCAGCTATTATGGTCCTTGAAATCACAGACACTTTGCCTGGTTTATCTTGTCAAATATCTATAGAGGTAAGTTATGTCAACAGCACTCTGAGGTCTTTCTTTGAGAGAGAAGTGTTTTATGGCAGAAGTGTTGTCCTGTAAAAAAATCACCGTCCTTTGCTGGTGGATTACTGAGAGCTGCCCATTAACACAGCCCTTGAGCACTTTCAAGTTTAATTAGGCCGGCTCTACCCTGCAGGGTGACCTGGGGCAGCTCTGGCAGTCCGGGGGATGATGCCCGAGAGCCCCGCACTGGTGGTGGGCCGTGGAGGTGAAAGTGCCCTTTTACTATTTAAGCATGTTTGGTTACGGTGGGTGGTTTTGCCACAGGGTTGCAAAGTTCATACGAAGAGCCGCTTATGTTACACTTGTGTTTCTGCACTGTGCAAGTGGCTCAGTGTAGATGTAGCTCTAGGGCTTGCCTGTGCTGTAGATAACAAGTTTGGTGGAATAACAGGCAAACCCATCCTGTTTCCCCTGCCGTGGAAGCACATCTTAGACTGGCAGCAGAGTACTTTTGGTTGCATAGCTTAAATCAGCAGAAAACCAGGGCAAGCCGCAGCGGCTTGGGAGTGGTGTGCCTGCAGCTGGTTTCTGGTATAACGCTGGCTGCTGAGAAGAAAGCTCAGCTGAAGGCAGGTTTGCAGCCCAAATCCTGCCTGCCCGTAGCGAAGGTCAGCAGTGGAGAGGAGCAGACAGGATGCAAACACTGGTGGAGGAGGAGCCAGGGCGCTGGGCTGAGGTTAGGTAAGGCGAGAGCATGTGACGGCAGGGGCAAATCTGCACCGGTCCGTGGGGACAAAATGCGCTGTGCCGAGGCAGAACGATGGGCCAAGAGGTATGACCCCGCTCCTGACTCACGGCAGCATGCACCGCTGACGGGTGACTCAGTCACAGCAGCTTTTTACCGTGTGAAGTCCCGTCCCAGGTATTCTGGCAGTATAGGACTGGTTTAAAGCTTAGTCTGCTTAACACAGACTTCTTTGGTAATGATGCCTTTTCTGTGCATGGCAGTTCAGACTCTGCCAGCACCATAAAAAGCTGCATTTTCTAATTCTGACAATAAATCAGTGTTCTGAAACATGGAAGTTGTGAACGTGTAGCAAAACATAATGTAAAAGACACGAGAATTAATGGATATAGTAAACGCCCCTGCAGCTCATTCAGTCTCCTCTAGTCTAAGTTTTTCCTTCATGTTACTGGGAGGCAGAAAAATAAATTTGTCTTCCTGAAGGAAACTGTGTCAGTTCCCTTATCTGATAACCTTTTTAAAATAATTTCTGAGTGATACTTACTGTCTTATTATCAATAAGACATTAAGAACTAAAATAGAAAAGCTTATGCCCTAACCAGAGATGATGCCTGTTGGCTGGAGGAAAAGCTCTTTCGCTTAATATTCTTATATTCTACTGCAACCTGTAAAAGGGCAGAGCAATTGCTGGAAGAGAGGAAACGAAGGTTATGTGTGCTAACCACTCTCATTTTCATACCCGGTTCTGGAAGCCTAGCTTCACTCTCCTGTAAATACAAGTTTGGAGATCTTTATCCTCCTTCTTGTGAACATGTATCACAAAGCCCTGTGATGGTCTCCTTTGCAAAAAGGCTCCAGAAGGAACCAGCGAGAATGTTATTTGCTGGGAACCTTTTAATTATCAAAATTGGTTGGCACACGGTTGGCTTGGGCTGGCTGGATATCCCTGCTAGCCACAGGAGGTGGCCACCGGGTGCCTTTCAGTGACCCGTGGAGCTCACACCACCACCCTGCGCATCCCTCCTTGATTTCTCCAGTACCTTTAGCCTCTCGATACCTGCAGCACTAAAATTCACTAGCTGCATCCAAATTTTTAAAGAGTAACAGTTTGCTATTCTATCCTCTGATCCGTCTGGATGGTTCAGTGAGCTCCTTGGTGTTACAGAAAGGCTCTCATCTACTCCCCCCCGCCCCAGTGAAATCTCATCGGCTTCTCCAGAGCAGGAGTTGTGCTGGGAAACTATATTCACCAAGCTTCAAATGAAATCTTTCCCCTGTTTTCCCATGAATTTGCCTAATGCTGGTGATTCGACAAATGCTTTAAGCCAGCAATGCTGGCAGAAGGACCAGTCCCACCTTCTTCTTCCCCTCTGCCAGCCCAGGTGTTCAGGTAGTGTCTGTGCGGGGTGCAGCTGCACAAATGCTTGTGACAGCACAAGTGGAGGCTGCACGGGGTGGGAAGGATGGAGCAGGACCTTACATTGGCAGCTCCAGTTTACCATGTTTGTGAGACTGTGGTGTGAAACACTGGTCTTGAGCAGCCACATCAGGCTAGTGAGGGCTAAACCTTTTTCCCATAGAGTGTTTTATTTACCCAGGGACTGAAAAGCAACCATCGTATTAACCTCCCTCGTAGATAATGTCTATCCAGAACCCACCCTGTATTTATTTTAATGAAAGCAAACAGGCCACAGAAATGTAATGGTTGTGGCTATATAAAAAACCTTTGGGTATTGCTGGTTTCCTTCTCTTTTTATGTGCTAATTAAAATCTGTTGCACTCGATGGCTTTATTCAGTATCTGTCTTCTTACATTTTGGAACTTAAAACTTGCTTTCAGGTTTAAGTGAAAGCACAAAATTGCACATGGGGAAACTGAGCCTACTCTCCAGGGACATCCTCTGTGCTGACTTTCATTGCAGAATGACAATTAAAGTGTTTGCTAAAAATAAAACAAAACCTTTATCTAGTGACCATTAAGGTTATCAGGGCAACTCTCACTGCCCATGAACCAGAAAAGCCTAAGATTAAAAAACAAAAGGGAAAAGCCCAGGGTGTCCTTGGCCAAATTTCCCCCTGGTGGGACTCCACAGGGCTGTGACTTTGTCCTCTCCATGTTGGGATGCAGGATGTGGCTGGGGCTGGCAGAGCAGAAGGGTAGTCCACCTTTGCAAGGGCGTTTACAGGGAATCCTCCGTGATGTGGCAAGATAAAGGTCAAAGCACTGACGTAGGTTACTCATGGAAAGGGCTTCGGTGTGAGAGAACTTGGAAAGCTGTTTCCAAGTGTCTACCTGGGTGCCTGAATATCTCTGAAAATCTCTTGAGATTATATAGTAAAGCTGTATGTTTTGAGACATGTAATAATATGTGTGTTTGTTGTATACTATCCACCTGAAAAAAAACAGAAGTGTTGTGGTACCTATTACAGACTGCATGTTCTCTGAAGAATCTCCCCAGGTTTTGGTCTGCAATAACTTATGAAATCAGGAAATGACAAATTGTGCTGTATTAACTCACATTGTGTAAGAACAGGTGTAAAATAACATGTTATTCATTTAAATAAAGTGATGTTGTCCCTTTAAACATTCCAAAAGGCAATAAAATGGTTCTACAAACACGTGGCAACCTGTTTTACCAAACACAAAGTGGTTTTGTTAAAAAGAGAAGGAGAAGAAAGAAAAGGAAAAAAAAGAAGGCTGTCTATTACATTATGAGGTCCTAATTTTTGTGGCTGTATTGTGGCTGAGGACGGGCTTATGTGTGAATATACTGATAAACTGTAAAGACTTTCTGAGATTGAGATTGGAGACCTTGCAGGTCACTCTTAAATTCATGAGTCCTTTCCGTGAAATATTTTACTTGGCACATTCCCTTCTCATTACACTACAGTCTCTCAGTAGTTTTTGAAGACCAAATATAACCGTAAAAGCCAACCCACCGCTCAGTCCTTACTCTCCCTTCCGCTTTCACTTGCTCATGTGTCTGCACTGTCACACGATGCTAAGCTGCCACCCTGAAATATCTCCTGAAAGCCTATTTCCTACCATGATCATCAAAAATACTCACTCTCATCCAGATAACAACACCACCCCAATAAAACGATGAGCCTGTGATGTCCCTGTGATCTCTGGATCTCCCAAAGCATTTGGGTTCGATCTTTCTAAAAATCTCAGAATGCAGATCCAATGCCTTATTAGTGCTTGTCATTGCATCAAGGACCCCAGTGCACCCGATCAGCAGAGGCAAGATCGTGTGTCTGCTTGTAGAAGAGAGACAGCCGAGGGGAAGCACACCGTCTCCTTGGAAGCCTTTTCTGCGTCAGGGAGAAGGTCCCCATCTGACAGGCATTAGCATATTCCAGTGCTAATATTCCAGAATTTTTTCTTCAAATTTCCAGCCTTTTCTATCACTGTACTCAGGAGAACAATTATTTAGGAAAAACCTTTCACGTGTAATCCCACTACAGGAAAGAATAAAAGGAAATGGAAGGTCTATGGGAAACATAGGCATGGACTGGTCTGGATGGACTCTTCTCCGCACTGTTCCCATTCACATCTCTTAGGATTTGGCCCCCGCTTAGTTGTCAATCATGAAAAAGAGGAAACAATTAAATATTTATGGTATTATTGTAATAGAGAGTGACACTTGTAGTCAAGCTGTTCATTAGGAGAGAAGATGTGTTTATATCCTTATACCAGCGCAGTGGATGCTGTATGAGGAGAGGAGCATGTGTGCATGTACAGAATCCATCCTCCCTGCTGCTTGGATGGCTCTGCCCTTAACACTTTTCCACTCTGCCTTAGGTGTATCCCTCTCATGATGCCAGAGTCATCATAAAAAGGCATATAAAAAGTCATGTAACTGTTATGAATGCAGTGTGCTTGAAGTCGAAGGGAAGTAGGTGCCTAACGCCAGGGAAAGCTGGGGGACAGACACACTTGCAATATTCTGCCCAACTTTCTTAATTTCCCTGTAAAAGCACAGCCTGCAGGACAAATTAATATTTTTTCAAATTCTGCCACTGGGGATGCTAACACCTGAGAATACCCTGCAGCAGCTTGATCTGCTGATGTTCATTGCTTTAAACAATAATGGGGGCATAACTTGGAAACTAACAACAAGCTGGAGCTAAAAGTGAAAGTATAAAATGAAAGTCAAGGGTTAGAGCGGCCTCCCTACATGAGCCTAATTGACATGGTATATTGAAGACCTGTCTAAAAACGAGCCCATCGACTCACTAGCATTGATGCTTCTTCATTCCACTTACACCAGAATAGTCTTCCCTGTGCATTCAAGTACATGCATGACTGTAGTTGATAGGGTTCGCATTACAATGCTTATGATTAAAAGTTTAGTTTGTTTTCCAACAAAAAAATGCAAAGTAAAGAGAAGGATACTGACTTAAAAAAATTAATTAATCTGGTGGAGGGGAGTTTCGCGAGCTTATACCAGCTAAATATTTTATACTCACTTCTCTATATAGATCAGTGGGATTGAGGCATGGATCTGATTTTGGCAGAATGTCCTAGATTTTATCACCGGATTTGAGACAGATTCCTTCCATAGTCTTGGGCAAACCACTTAATTTCCATGCTGCAGCTTCCCTGCCAGCAGAGCAGTACCTGCTTCTCTGCAGCTCTTGTAGCTAATGAGTTAACATCTGCAGAGAGGAATTCTGAAGATGAAAGGCTTGTACTTACACTTGTAGACTTCGGCTGCAGGCATTTTGGGACCAGGATCCAGGCTGCAGGTGTGTTTGTACAGTGCCTAACACACTACGGCCACAGTACTGTGGATAAACAAGTATAAAAAGCCAGAACAGAGTGATTGCAATCACCCTTTGGGTTTGTGGTGTAAGTAGAACACCTATCCTTCCTGTTCGCTCTCAGAAACTGCCACAGAGATGTTTCTTTTACCAGCCTTTGCCATCCTCCAGATTTCTCTCTCTAACTTGGAGCCTTCTAATTTTAGAGCTCCTATCTCTACACCCGTTGACTCCCCTATCCCTCTTCTTTATTGACCAGCCACTGACTCTGCAGTTCAAGGATGTCTCTAAGTTTTACGTGCCCAGATTAAACCACTCAGAGGGCAAGAACAAATTATTGTGTAGGGCCATCTGATACAAACTGACAGTGCTTCCTCTGCAGAATCCACCCCTCTGCGCAGTTTGTCATTGAGAGGTTAAGCTACTTCTCCTTCCACACTAGGATGCCCTGAGGTTGCTGCCTGTGTGCTGCTTGGCTGGAGATTTGGACCAAGCTTTACTTTTTGGAAAAAAAAGTGAAAGAAGAAAGGAATGGCTATGCCACTAAAAAAACCTGGGAAAGGACTGAAAGCTGTAGTTTTGCTTCTGTGATATGCTGTCTCCTTTTCACCTTCTCCAGGCAGCGTCCTTTCCCAGAAATTAGTTGACTCCCAAGGCATGCTCTGCTCCCTCTTCTCCCGCCGGCTGGTTGTGCACACTGCTTGCTGACCGGGCAAATCCATCACCCAAAGAGTGTTTTGGTGCAGTTCCTCCTCTTGGCTGCTCAAGAAGGTGTGTTGTTTGCTTTGCCTAATTGCTCCCGAGGCCTAATGCTCCGTTGTTATGTACAGACCATTTCTGCTGTCATGAATCATGTTTTACCACCCCTGTGCTTTTACTTCTGCACCAAGCTCTTTTTTTTCTTTCAAGCAAACACGTTTGAGTTTCCGTGTTTGCTGCTGAAACGGTGCACGACGGGTACGCGGCACAGGCTGAGTTACTCCTACCGTCCCGCCGCTGCTGAGATCAGTAAACCTACCTCTCGCTCCAGGAGCTGCAGACCATTTTTTTTCTTACAACCAAAGGTAAATTGATTCAGCGTAGCCTGAAATAATTTTGCCAGACATATATAAAGAAAAAAAAAAAGAGATTTCACTGGAAAAACCTCATGCCATCAAGCAAAATATGCCCTTTTCTTATCTTATCTGTTGTGAGTAACTCAAGCTATTTGCACAACGCCTTGTGCTAGGAAGGAGTTGTTTGTACATGTTTCACTCCCTTTATTCCAGGTTTTGAATTTTGAATGAAATCTTTCTCTTCAAATTCCTCCTCCCTGCGAAAATGTCATGGTTTCTCTTTCCTGTGCTTCCCTGAAGGTCGGACCCAGCCCTCCCGCCAAAGATCCCTTCGTTGCAGATCGTTTTCTATTAATCTTCAAACCCCTTTGGAGAGCTCTCTGCGTCTGGCAGCGCTAACATCCCTTCTCCCTCCCGTCCCACCCACTTAGCCTCAGCCTAAGAGCCCTTAACAAATGACTCCCAAGGAATTTAAATGGCTAACGCTCGCTGGCCAATAAAGAGATGCATAAACTGTATAACCAGGTTACACGGCTCTTGCCATTAGGAAGAAAGGTTGCTCGGGCAAAGGCGCGAGTCCTCTTAACCTGTTGCACTTCGATCGTGGGACCGGAGAGGTAAGGGAAGTCTTGTTTGCTCTGTAGGGCTTTTTATCTGGTTTTCATTTATCAGGGAGTTGAGACTGAAAGTATGTCATTGTCAAGGTACCAGGTTTGGGTTTTGCCTTCCTTTAGAGGGTCCTAAAGAGTTGTTTGAGAAGGAAGCAACTACTTCTAAGCTTGAACTACAAGCTCGACATGTGAATATCTAAAAGAATTTGTGTAGCAAATAGCGAAGCGAATGCCAGAACAGTGAAAACTAAACCACTGATATTTTAGACAGAGGAAAACAAATAAAATGGTGTCTCAGAGATGTTTTTTCTACTCTCTTAAATTAATGAACTGAAAGGTAGCCATTTACAACCACCTGATGTTGTGTTTTCAATTGGTCTGTCTCTGCCATTGTCTGTTTGTGCTGCCTGGTATTTTTTTCTGCTTTTTCAAGAGATTGACATAAAAATCAAGCTTTAGAAGTAGGTTATCAGCTTTAGGGACAGAATTTGGAGCTTGTAGATTGAAGGTGGCTAGGAAGGTTGAGCAAGCAGGGTTAATATGCAAGTATTATTAATACAAATGAATCTATGTAACACATTCTGCATACTGAAAATTTGATAGCATTTTAAGAAAATCAAGTTCTGATATTATTCTATTCATATTCTACTTAAGCAGCATGTGAAATGTTTAAGGCTTGTATATGACATAGGACACATGATGTTAATCTGTTCAGCCTTATTTATTTATTTATTAATTTATTGCTTTATTGAGGTCAGTGCTGATAACAATAGTGAAGTTTGAAGTAAAACCTGGAAAAAATCAGTTGAATCTAAAACCTTTAAAAGAAAAAAAAGAAAAGGAAATGCAGTTGTTGTAAGTAAGGTTTGATTAAAACCAACGACGAAATTGTCCATTTTCATGTGGACCAGATGCAGCAGTTGTGTATAATGGTGTCCTGTCCTGAGCTAGGTGGGATTGAAGCCGTGCTTCAAAATGTGTGTGTAAAGTGCTCCTTCCCTTTGCACACCCAAGCTTGCCATGGATGACAGCCAGTGCTCGGAGCATGTGAGGGATGTCACGGCAAAACGTTACTGCCATCCCTTGCAATGCTCCATGGCCTGACGGGCTGGGTTGCAGAAAGGGCGTCTTTTTCAATCGTATTATCGCAGCTGATCTCTGAAGGCCTTCACACCCAACGCAGTCCACAGTGGTGCATGTTGGTGTTAGCTAATGATATTGCACCAAAGACCTTGCCAGTGTCTGAAAGAGTTGAGAGAGCTTTTTAATTAAATTAACACGGTTAATCTAACAGAACTGCAAAACATGTCCTTTTTGCTCGTCAAGACAAGGCCATATGACTGTCTATGAAGAGCTTGTTGTAATGTTGTCGGTTTGGTTATTTTTCCATGGGTTTCTCATATAGCTCTGCACTGTATAACCGAAATTAGATAACGTGTTGGATAAAAATAAATAAAAGTTAACAAAGGAGGAGCCATTTTGCTACTCTTTTTAATCATTTCTATTCAATTCTGCATTTCAGCTCCATTCTTTGCTAAAGAAATGATATTGAATCAAATGTTGCTTGTCTTCTTTCTTCAGCTTTTAATTTAAAAAAAAAATCCCGGTTAAGGTCAGCAAAAGGTGAATTTCAAATGACATCTGTCTCAAATCCCACTCCTTTTCTGAGGCGCACAGAAATTTCATTTCCAAACCCTAGGTGTTTCCAACCGAGCTGTAATTTCAGTAGACTTAAATTGTCTTGAATTAACCCAGCACAGGAATGGTGCCTCCTGAGAGTCACTGCCTTGGTTAAACATTTTTTTTTAATTTATAATATTAACCCTGGGCACAGGTAACGAGTGCTGGAAATCTCTTCCTTGTACTTGTAAACCTTGTTTCTCAATTTCAATCCAAGGTTCAAAGGTTTGTACAAACTTCTTAGATCAGAGGTCAGGTACAAATCGCTGCACTTTGCAGCTCCTTTCTGCCGATATGACAGAATTTCACAGCAAAGACGATTGCCTTTCATCCCCCTCTCCTCCACGCACAGGCAACGCCAGGCAGTTAAAAGCCTGATATGTACAAGTCAGCCATTGGTACCTGAGTTTAATAAATAACTAACTGGGTTTCAGCGGTGCAAGGTGCATATTATAAAAGGGGTCAAATGTCAGTGCACAAAGGAAAAAAAAAACCAACACCCAGCCACTGACTAAGCCAAATGCTTTGAGTTTAATGTACTTTCAGCAGCGAACATTCACATCCCAACTGCAGTTTGCTTTATGCTGATTTTCATTTCTGTGACCTGAGGGGGAGGGAACACATCGGGCCACTTTCAGCTTTCCCTGAAATCTCTGCCTCCTGCTGAAAGCAGGGTTGCAGGTTGGGCCCCCCGTTGTTGCGGTGATCACGTGGTGAACACAAAACTAAGAATGTTGCAATAAAAATAGAGCATAAGATTAGGACGAACTGGAAAGTCTGAAGCTATTTTTATTGTTATAAAATTGACTAAGTGAGTCGACTTTGTATGAACAGGCAGGATGTGTTATGTTTCACTCCGGGATCTCCAGAAGAGTTAGCTGAAAAAGTTAGATCAGAAAGGCTGAAAAGGGAACTGTAGTTTATGAACTTTTTCAGATACTCTTGGTTGCACTGTAGAGTGGAACATGTTACTGCAATGTTTATGCAGACAGACAGACAGACAGAGTGTTCTGCATTATAGTAACAAAGAAAAATCACAAGCACATGCACACGTATCCCTACTCCACAGAATTCAGAAAAGCTTTTCACAGACATTTTCAATGACCAAATTAAATCACCGTGTTAATACATAAGATTTTTCTTCGAAGAGGCAAGAAGTGAAATAGGTGAATGTCTGATCTTTCCTGTGTAATAATTAACAGATGAGTCTAGTTGTGGTTTTGTTTTTCAGTTGCAGAAGATCGTTCTTCCTGTCTTTCTTATGGCAAAAGCTTGCGAGCTCCTAGTCCACACTGAATGAAACACTTCTTCCTTTCCTAGAGAGAATGCTTTTTAAAGCAGACAGTTAATGAGGAGGACACACTTACCTGTACCAGCATCTCTGCAGAGAACAGTTTCATTGCATTTATGGTAAACAAATGCCACAAAAAGTTTCCCATCAAGTGCAGCTCATCCAGAATAGGAAATACTTGTTACATACCCAGTGACTACATTGCATTTTATTTATATGTCACACGTTTTCCTGTCTGACCGTGGTAATAATAGACTTTGTTGACTAGATTGAAATACGGGAATTTGGGGAGAAGGGAAGGGTTGTGTTGTTTCCTGATTTGGAAAGCTGATAAGAATGATTACACATCCCATCTCTCATCTTCTCAGCTTTCCTCAACATGTAGCTTTAATATCTTGCAGGATAATAACTTCAGCCTCAGCCAGCGACTGGTTGTATCGAAATAGCTGAGAGTTATAGAATTATTTTGAATTGGACTGGGTAAAAGATGGAGCTGGGGCAAATGATACAACACATGGGTTACACAACTAGTTGGGACAAAGTTCTGAATGACTTGCAGCAAAGCGCATTATAAAATAAGGGAGGAGAAACGGTGCGCTTACCCAAACTTCCTTCAGAGGTGGTTTAAGCTGAGATGGCTAGTTTGGCACTGCAGTAGCGTAAAAACACTCAAGAAACACACACTGCATTGACAGAATTCACATTGCAGAAGCAGGGAAAATATTCAACCATATTGGTAAGATGCTTTAGGCGTTGGTGGTGCTTTGGCACAACAGTAGCTTTTTCATCAGCATCGCTTCATTCTCGCCATGGGAAAACCATATATGCATGAACAGAATTTTCACTTGTGATCATCAAAAAGCAATGGCAAGAAGTAAAGTGCCAGGCTCAGGAAAGTTTTCTCACTTTATTATTTGAGATATCATCATTGATATCCCATTGAATACTATTTTTGCAGTTTCTAGGCCAGGAGGTTAGGTTTTTGAGGGACCTCCACCCTGGGAATGTTCACTGCTGGGCACTGATAGTGCTTATGGGTAACACAAGCGGAACCTTTGACAGCCTTTGCAGGATCACACTCCAAATTAAATATGCCTTAGAAAGATGCAGAGAGGGTGAATAACAGAATAGGCAGGAAGTTTGCACAGTACAAGGTGACTTCATTTTGTAGGGGAATCATAGTTTCAGCTCCATTTTTTAAATTGCATATAAAATTGCTGTGAGGTAAGATTAATATGGCTAAGGGAAGTGGTACAATATGGCTAAGAGAATTAGATCTGTGATTATTATTGTTCTTAATGATAGTGATGAAAATAAGAAGTTTAACCTTCAAATCCTAGTCTGAAGTTGTAGCCAATTGTTGACTGTACAGATTCGGTGTTCAATTATCTGAATCAAGTTTGGGAACATCCTGGGAAATTCCAGGATGTTAATTTACAGAATAATTTCAGATGTTTTCCTCCTAAAAAGGAGCAAGAAGTAAAAGAACAGATTTTTAATAATTTCATTACAGTTTTTTAAGCCAAATACATTGCTTTTGATTGCTGCCTGGAGGACATAACCAGTCTCTGCAAGACTTTTAAGGCAGGATTTTCAGTAGTGCTCATCACTGTCTTAAATATATCCCTATAGAAGCCATTAGAGTCTTATAACTGATGTCAGGGGGAGTAGTGCTAGATGCTGAATACTGTTGGAAATATCACCCTTAATTTTCTGTTTCTTTATGTTCCTTCTTTGAAGAGAACACAATCAAAAGGTTAAGCCGACAGTTTTTGGTGTGTTTTAAATGGAACCAACCATTTTTAATGTGCTTAGGCCACTTAGGATGAATTTAAGCAACTGAGAATTGTGCACAGACCCCCCTCTGCAGTAGCTCCACCCTGAAAACTTCTTTTCAGGCCCAGAATATTAACTTGCCCCATACAAGGGGAGCATGACTAACTGACCAGAATAAAATTGAAGTTTAAGCTTGAAATAAGAACTCTCCCACTGAAATTGGTGGCCGGACCCCTGATGATAGGCCCTAGGTTAGGATGCTGAGTGTCACCGTTGGCAGAAGTGGGAATTTCAGCAGCTAGCCTGGGGATTTAGTAGGCCAGTACCCTTAGGTACTTTACACTGTTTCTCTGTACATTTAAGTATAGTATTTCTAGTGGGCAGAGAGCCACTGCTGTACGTGTTCATGCCTGAACATACATGGGAAATGATGTGGTGCAGCAAATGCTGCTGCATGTGCATCTCTTTGGGTCCCATGCAGCATCTGAGCCAGAAGGTTTTCCCAGTTGACCCTAGTTGGAGATGGACAAGTTTGATTGCCTTCATTCAGGCACACGCATGATGATGAGAATATGCAGTGCTTTAGCGGTGCCAGCAGCAGGGTAACTTGCACAGCAGACAGACATGTCGTTGTCAATAACTAGTGCTGATCTGATCTCTGAGATTACTCTCCCAAGCTGCTCATCACAAGCTATTCATCAAGTCTCTTGCCAGCCAATGTTCCTGCCCCTTCGGGTCTGCTGATGCAGTTCACCACCTTCTCCACAGGGTTTTGCCAAAATGATCCAGATTAAGAAAATCCACCTTTTCAAAGCATTTAATGTAGCCTGGGGCAACTTCTTCACCCAGTTCAGCTGCCGGTAAAGCAATATGTCTGACACACTGAAGACATTCTCATGGCCTGTTGGCCTCAAGTATTGTTTTTTTTGTTAAAAGTCTGAAGATACCATCCATCCCTAGTAACCTTCCCTTTCCTGTATGAAAGCCTTTCAGAAAAGGTCCCTAGCCAAAAAGCCGTGCTGAAATGCTGCACTCTCTCTTGCACTGACCCACCACAAGATTCAACTTCAGACGTTTGCATTTCACTAGCGACAGCAGGTAGGGAACCAAGTTGTGCTTCAGCTCCTGTTGAAAACAATACCGAGGACTAGCCTTTGACACTTGAAATATAAATTAAATTGGGGTCAGGCAAAGTCTTTGCATGGATTTTTCACCAAAGATCGGACCCTTTTTTCACCGCACCTGCTGCCTGCCTGGCCTCTGTCTGCACTGTGCATGGAGAGAAGCCAAGGATGCCGCTTCCAGCAGGATGTCCCCTAAGCTGATTGCAAACAGAGGGCGAAGCCTTCTGCCAGGAAGCACATGGGATGGCAGCGAGAGCTTGCGGGGCCGGTGGCTACGTTAGGCACGTTCGTAAAAGAGGTGGGACTTTCTGTTCCACCATTAGTTTGGGAAGGAGCAACTTGCACGCCAGCTCCCTGCCATGGCTGCGGCTGCAGGACTGCTAGGCTGGGCCCTGCAGTCAGGCACGCCATGGCTCAGCTTCGGTAAACAGCCCCAAAGACACCGGCTTTGTTCAGCTCATATATGCAAATAAATCGTAAGAAAGGACTGACAGTCTTGCCAAGAAAAAGAAAACCGATGTATAATGATACCATAGTTATCTTTAAAAGGGGAGGTAACTTGCACATTACACTTGAAGCTCGAGTGGCTCGAGCCACTGCCTTATTTTGAATTGACATGGTCCCTGCGTTTTTCTGTTCCGCCAACAGATCTGTAAACAGGCAAACTGGGTTTTCAGCAAGAGCATTTCTGTGGATATCTGATGTTTGTGATAAAGTTATACAGTTGTTATTAGTAAGCTGTTGTTGTTGTTATGTACATTTTATGTATCTAAAGTTGCCATGAGAAAAGAGTCAGCTTTTAAAAATAAAGAGCTTTAATGGCAGCTGTGCTTCCAGAGCTGCTGCTCAATGTCAGCAGCAGGATTACCATTTGCCCTTATTATTTCAACTAAAAAACTAGGAAGGTCACATTTAAACCAGTAGCTGTTATTTCCCTCTGTCAACAGGGTGTATTTAGTTAAAATTTCAGCAACCAACCTTTCCTCTGCAGCAGCTGTGGCTTAAAATGCAAAACTGTGGTGGTTTCTTGAAGCAAGCAAGGCAGCTGTGCGGTGTCCCTGCGGGCACGCCGTGTCAGCTCAGCAGGAGTTTGTATGGTCCAGGGTCTGCAGCTGGGGCGTGGGTGTCCCTGTCCCCTCCTCCCTCTGGCTATCACAGAGCCAGTGGGTCTCCCTGGGCTCTCCTGCTGCCTGTCGTGGTGCCGGCACCCGTCCCCGTGCTATGTGACTGCCGGCGGCTGTGTCACCTGCAGAAGGACACATGATGCCACTAAGTCTATGTAACACAAAACTGGAGGGATGAATTCAGCGCAAACATAAACAAACCCATTTTATAGGAGCGCGTGAGTGGAGTGGACATGCGGTTGCTGCCACAAGGACAACGGCTGTGTCCCTGTGTTTGTAAAAGCCTGTTTTACCACACCGGGATCAACAGAGGAGCAGGTGGCTGCATAACTTCACAGGGCACTGCCCAGTGCTGGACAAGCCCAGGGATAAGATGCTATATGGACTGTGGGTATCGCTTTCTGGCCGGGGCCCCGAGCTGCCTTTGCCCTGGCACAAGGGACATCAGCGTTTGGCCCCGCATTGTTGTTAATCAAGGCGTGGTATTTCTGTTTAATAAAAGATCTGCCTCGGTTAATCAGCCTGCTCACAATATGCTTTAGGTCAGTCACTGCCAACACAGTAAGTTTCCTATTTAATATTCTGAGCTACGATGTAAAAAAAAGATAGGTTAAAAAGAAGGTAATTAATGTTTAGGGCAAGAACTATTTACACCCACCAGACTGGCAGTGGGGAAGGAGTTTCATAAGCAAGGGGAAGTGAAATTTGAATGGTTTCAGTGAAACGTGTACGTCTGAGAGTTCACCTGCACAAGGGAGAGTCCTTGGAGCAGAGACATGGAACCAAAGGGCTCGCAAGCCTGGCTCCTGGTGGGCTGGCAGCAGTTAGCATCCATTTAACGTGACGCTGAAAAATCAAGCAGGCTTTACCTTTTTCTGAGAAGGAAAGAAGCCAATCTTGTTTCAGTCCTGATAATTAGTCATTTAAAACTTAGTTGTCTCCAAAGCACAACCTTTCTTATTAGGAATTAATATTTTTCGCTGTCTCCCTTTTATGAATCTTTGTCATCGAGATCAGGTGTACCTTCCTCCTCAGAGACTAGAAATCAAGCACTTATATTTCACAAGACACTACATTTTACTGTTGCTTAAACTTTTGCCTCTTCTAGCATTAATCACACTTGGTGGATGTACTGAAATCAGTCTGGCTTTATTAAGCCCACTAAACCCACAGTATTAGCTCATGCCCTGTGTACACCTACAACACAATAGCAAGTTTCCGCGACCAGTTTACTGTAGGCTAAAAAAATGCACCAGTAGGATTGAACACTTTAGAAATAGGTAATTTTGAAAACAATTTTCTCGATAGTGATTCCTTTTTGGCATGAATAGGTTAGGTTGTGCTGGCAGCCCATTTTGTAAGGCAGTAACAACAGCAGGAGAGAGGTCTCAGACCCAGACATGCCTGCATTTTTTTTCTCATCAAGGTAGATGATATCTGAACTTGGTGAAGGTGTTGATTGTGTCATGTGGCAATGAATGTTGTTAAGTGTATATTTAGCTGCATCAAGTAGGACTACATGGGCTCTATAGTTGTCTTAGGTAGTGTATACTTATGAAACCCAGCTCTATGGAACTGCACAGAAAAAATAAACACATTTGATCATGAATCTTGATTCCCAATAAATCACATAGGGATAAAATGCATTTTAGGTTCACAAAGAATTTTTAATTATTCACTATCACAAACCATGTATGGTAGTGTTTGCAGCAAAGGTGGCCATCAGCACTTAGCAGCAGCTTCAAGTACAACTTCCAATACTAGAAATCGTCCTGCTGGTGCAGTGCAAAGTGCTGGAGAACATGCCAGTTCCTGGATGGCCACTGAATTACCAGCTGGTTTCTGGTGGGCAGGGGAGGCTTTGCTCCATCTCTCCTCTCTCCACAGTCCTGGTGCCCATCTGTAGCTTTCTATAGCCCCGGCGACTGAGCCCTGCAGATAACAGAATACAGAGACTTCTGTTTTGTAAGTTGACCTAAAACTGATGGTAATGACTCATTTCTAAACTTACCCAAACCTGGGGTGATAAGTAATTCACTTGCCAACAGGTGGCCCCTGTAAAGGTAATGATTATTCCTCAGTAAAGTGTTTGTTTAACAAGCTTTGCTTTCATTCAGGGAAAGGTGGAGTCACATTTTTAGGAACAAATTGTCAAGTGAGAAATGAAGTGTTTTTCTCTACCTTAATTTTTTTTAATTATGTCAAATAATTCCCAGGAGTAAAATGAAGATGTCTGACTGTGACACATTAAAAAGGGCAAACATTTGAATCTGAGAGAAATATGTTTATCAACAACATTTTAAAGCAAGAAGCTATCAAAACTGATGCACTTCCATGAAAGACCTGGCTTCAAAGAAATTATGTTTTCTAAAGTATTGCCTGGGCATCAGCATCACTATTACTGCCCTCCATCTTCTCTGCCTCCCCCTCTGCTCTCCATATTTTTAAATGAAAATGGCTCAGAGGCATCAGCATGTAACACCCATGGCCCAAACACACCTGCAGGATCAGGCCCTACCACAGACCGAGGCTCAGACGTCTGGTTTCCCAATCCCAAACGCATTTAGGAGCTGAACGAGGCACAGTGGTGTTTGCCCTGGCTGGTGCAGAGGCATCTCTGGGTACAGACCAGCACAATTCTCGGCAGCTCAGGAGCTTTACTGAAAAAAAATCTGAGGTGCTAAGGTTGCTAGGATTTAAACGGGTTTTGTGGACCATACAAATCAGACTTAGGTCCCTAAATTTTGCGCCCATATTTCTGTGGACTTGGGCCTAATGTACTAGTGAAAGACCTGCCTGCATGGTAACCAATGCACTGAAAATGGCCAAATCATTCTAACAAAGGGTATATATCAGAGTCCTTGTGGGACAGAGAGAAACCTGTGTCCCACTGAATAACATGACTACATAGAATAAATAAATCTGGCTGAAGCTTTGTCCTTTTTTTGGAAAATAAGCCTGTCAAACACAGATTAGGAGCGTTTCTTATGGTGGTTTGCAGAGTTTCCTACAGGGGCCAGTGTTTTTTGACAGTTCCATCAACAAGCTGGTCATGAATGCAAATCATGGCAAATAAATTGGTGGATGATGCAAAGGCTGATGGAGATGTAAAAAACAATGCGGGGGAGCCAATGGTGTAGCACTTAGAAGGTGGGATCTACTCAAAAGGCAGTTGGTATAGGGCTGAACACAAGGTTGTGGCATTTATGAGTAACAAACACAAGGCATGCCTGCTGCATGGGACCTAACCCCAGCAAGTGGTGCTTCTGGAAAGGATTTGGGGTTAGAATTTGCAAAAAAACTCCACATGGTTTGCTAGTGAGAAGGTGTGGAGAAACAGGCCTTGGCGATACAGAGACGTGGGGAGAAGAAAGAGGGATGATCTTCAACCCTGTATATAGCAAGGGTGAAAAAGGCTGAAACTCTAGAGAACTGTCAGAAGAAACACAAAAACAATTTTAGGTGAAAAAATGACTGATTGTGAAGGAATTCAGGAGTTCAGCCTGCAAGTTTTATTAAAAAGACAGAGTTGTGGCTTGATTACACAACTTAAATATCATCATAAGGCAAAAGCAGAGGTTTTGAAAGACTCTCTAATCTATCAGAGAAAGGTTTAACAAGTAATCCTAGATGGAAGCAAAAGCCAGACAAATTCTCATGAGAAATACAGCATGCTTGCTTGTCTGAGGGGTTGATTAGCAAGCAAGACATACAGGGAAGTGGTAGGGTCTACAGCTCTGTGATACCTTAAAATCAAGGTCATTCTGGAAGATACAATTTACTCAGATAAATGTTATAGGAGTCAATGTATCAATAACAATAAAATGTAATGGTCCATGTCATATGCAATCACTCACATTAAATAGTCTGATGGTCCTTTCCAGTTTTATAAGTCACTGAATTAACTACTCTTAGAGTCTCGGTGTCTTATTTAATTGTGCTCAGAGAGGAAGCCCACTCTCTTGCAGTTGTAGTCGTTAGCATGGTCATCTCCTCCTGTACGTCTGCATTTCCCACCCTCTGCCTGTGTTCAAAAGCAGAATGAGGTTTCAGAGATTGCCTTCCCCTTGTTGGCTTGCAGGGCTGTGCTGGCCAACTGCTCTAAAGCAAGTTGCCTGTCATAAGGGAGTCATTCTCCTCAGCTTTTTTGAAGTCCTGTTGTAATAAGGGAAAAGACAAACACATCAGACTTGTACCACAAGTAGCAGGCAACTCAGAAGCTTGCCAGATCACCCTTTGCATGGGAGAACAAGAATTGGTCCCCCAGTGCTAAAGCATATTTATTATTTCATACTCAACAGTTACTGTGAAGGCCTAGAGGAACGAGGCGTTGTTATCAAATGGGAACCATGCCTGGTGCTTCTCATGCATTTGCCATCTTTCACTGTGAAGTATGGCACCTGGCACTTGTGCTCTTCAGGAGTAAATGGATTAACTAAGTAATGACTGAGAGGGAGGAGAGGGCTCTGGAGGTGGGAACCACTGGCTCCATGGCAGTATCTTCCCTTTTCCAATCCCGTGCCAGCTCCTTCCAACCTATTCAAAGAGGAGACGAGCCTCCCTAAGGTCTGGAAGTTTTGAGGTGCTTGATGGCATCCCTTCATGCAACTTCAGGCTCCTGTGGCAGCAGCTTTCAGTGCTGGGGTGGTACGGGCAGGCAATCCTCACACTCCCCTCAAAGAAGGACTGTGCCTACATCCAGGATGCACTCCCCCTGCAGTATCAATGTTCAGGCTGGTGTGGCTCGTTCATCTGCTTTTCTGCAGCCTTAATCCCAGTTTGAAAAACAAACTTGCAGAACAACTGCAGGAAGACAAAAGAGAGGGGTGGGATTGTGGTGGTAGCTAACAGCTTCTCACGAGTGTCCTCCTTCTTCCTTTGCCCAGGTTTTATCAGGTTGTGAATGAGTTTGACACCATGACCGCTGAGGACTCCACTGCAAGGATGAGCAACGATTCTTCCAACATGGCTACCACGAAAGTCCCTGAAGGTGTTGCTGGTGCGCCCAATGAGGCAGCTCTGCTGGCCCTCATGGAGCGTACTGGATATAGCATGATCCAGGAGAATGGGCAACGCAAGTACGGCGGCCCTCCTCCTGGCTGGGAGGGCCTGCACCCTCCTCGCGGCTGCGAAGTCTTTGTGGGCAAAATCCCCCGCGACGTCTACGAAGATGAGCTTGTCCCTGTGTTCGAGTCCGTCGGCCGCATCTATGAAATGCGCCTGATGATGGACTTTGATGGGAAGAACCGTGGCTACGCCTTCGTGATGTACACGCAGAAGCATGAGGCGAAGCGTGCCGTCAGGGAACTGAACAACTATGAAATCCGCCCCGGCAGGCTGCTGGGTGTGTGCTGCAGCGTGGATAACTGCCGGCTCTTCATCGGAGGCATTCCCAAGATGAAGAAGAGAGAGGAGATCCTGGAAGAGATCGCCAAGGTGACAGAAGGCGTGCTGGATGTCATCGTGTATGCCAGTGCTGCAGACAAGATGAAGAACAGAGGCTTCGCCTTCGTGGAGTATGAGAGCCATCGAGCAGCAGCAATGGCCAGGAGGAAACTCATGCCGGGAAGGATCCAGCTGTGGGGACACCAAATTGCTGTTGACTGGGCGGAACCAGAGATAGATGTGGATGAAGACATCATGGAGACTGTTAAAATCCTCTATGTGAGGAATTTAATGATTGAGACCACAGAGGACACCATTAAAAAGGTCTTTGGGCAGTTTAACCCTGGCTGTGTAGAGCGGGTGAAAAAAATACGTGATTATGCCTTCGTGCACTTTACAACCAGGGAAGATGCCATTCACGCCATGAACAACCTTAATGGTGTCGAACTGGAAGGCTCGTGCCTGGAGGTTACCTTGGCCAAGCCAGTAGACAAGGAGCAATACACTCGCTACCAGAAAGCAGCAAAAGGAGGGGCCGCAGCAACGCCAGAAGTAACTCAGCAACCTAATTATGTTTACTCTTGTGATCCATACACACTAGCGTATTATGGATATCCGTACAATGCCTTGATCGGGCCCAACAGAGATTACTTTGTGAAAGGTTAGTAAGCACAATTAGGGGATGTGATGCGCAGGTTTGGTCTTAGGCTGGTGTGACCCAAGGTCTGCCTGAGCCAAAGGACAGCTGGTCCTTCACACTTTTTTCTTAAACACTCTTTTATAGGTGTTTTTGCCATATTTCTCTTCGGTCTTGTTTTAATTTATGACTATGCAGAGTGTATTTATCTATAAATAATTGCTAATGTACAGGCTAGTATGAGGGAGGCATCAAAACAATGGTTAAGAATGAGCACGGCAGGGGGAAGAGAGGGATCTGGTTTTTATGAGTGCTGTACTAAGTCTGAGCAAGTCCAAGGACTCCAGCTTCTGATGCCTCCTTCCAAAGAGCTGGATCCTAGGTATTAGAGATTGTGACAGAGTGCTCCCTTTGCCTTCTCCTGGAGGTGTGGGTCCAGTGACCTGGTCATCCGAAGGGAGGGATGTCAGGGAAAACCTCAGTTGGGAGCTCTCCAGGTGTCATTTGCCCTCCGCATTAAAATGACAGTAGTGCTGTGTCCTTTATAAAGTCGTTTGAGAACTATGAGTAGAAGGAATCACGTGAGTGAAATAATTCTTTTATTATATATACTTTAATGAGTTATCAGTTACAGTCATTAAAAATTAACCAAAAATAAGTTATTAATAAAAAACCCTAGGAGCTATAACTGGTGTTACAATTACAATTATCCTGTACTTACAGGAATTATAGTTTCCTGAAATTTAATGTGTATTTCCATAAAACAGGCAGTTTAGCATGAATATATTCTTAAAGCACCCACATAAACCAAGAAATATTTTTAAGCCTAGTTGATCAAGAATTTCAGCTTCTTCTCAATTTCGAGATTTGTACTTGCAATGAACTACAAAGGAGTTAACTGACAGTCTAAATATTCAATTAGGCCATCATAGAGTGCATTAATACCGCAGTGTCCAAAGTACTGCCATAACATGAGTGGAGTCACTAAGATAAATAAAGGCAATATTTTTGGAGATGGGATATATTCACTTTACTAATAAAATAGCAGAGAAAACAAACAACACTAGTAAAAATATATGCAATGGTGGGACAAAGTTGGTTAAAGGTCAGGTGCAACTTCGGGCCATCTCTGCAGGGTTCCATCGCGGCAGCTGAGAGGCTGGGTCTCCTCTGGAGGACAGCTGAAAGCGAAAGCTGTTCCTACTGCATAGAAATGGCCCCTGGAGGAGCCCCTCCCTCTCTGCTGAGTGGATTATATCCAAAACACTGGCCACGAGAGTTGCATCAGTATAAATGAGCAGTTAATGTATGGTCAGAAACACCAAGAGCAAAACTTGCGTAGTCTTAATGGGTGCTTCTAAGGCCAAACTCTTCTGTTTTCATAAGCAAAGTCACTAAGACTCAGATCAAACTAACTTCAGCAGCCTCGTTTCTAAGCACGTGCCTCACGGTCTCAGCCTGGGGCCGTTCGTGCTCTCCACGGGGTTGTCGCTCTCCGTTATTCACCGTCCTCTTCTATGTTGTTATCATAAGCAGGCAGCATACGAGGCAGAGGGCGAGGTGCAGCTGGCAACAGAGCCCCAGGCCCCAGGGGCTCCTACCTGGGGGGATACTCCGCCGGTCGTGGCATCTACAGCAGGTACCACGAAGGCAAAGGAAAACAGCAGGAGAAAGGATACGAGCTGGTACCCAACTTGGAGTTACCTGCAGTCAATCCGGTGGCCATTAAGCCCGGTGCAGGTTAGTATGTGCAATGAAGGGAGGAAAGCAGAGGTGGCAGGCGAGCTCCCGCTCCGAGCCCCGTGTCAGGCACGCGGGCACCCCTCCAGCCCACGGCTGTGGCAGTGGAGACAGCCCCAGGGCCGGGGCTTAGCGCTCCCCTGTGCCAGATGCCTCCTGGCCCTGGCCGGGCTTTCTGCAAACAGGCATGCAGCGGGGCAGGGGACATGAATGACTGGGAGCTCTTCAAACCAAAGGAAAAAGGGCTGAAGCTGTGCCCACCCCTCCTGTCCCCTTTTGCATCTCCTTGGGAGGAAGCAGACTTTCCTCTCCATCTAGTCATGTACACTAGACCATGGTGACTAAGAGCAATCTTCCTCTCTTTTAATTTCTTCACTGCTAATTTCACCCTGGGCGATTCCCACCCCAGATTTCCAGCCAGGTCAGAGCTCTCCCCTGCTCAGTTCATATTTCTCTGGTGGGAAAAGGACCTGGGGGTTTCCCATTGCAGGGAAGTCCCTGGCTGAGGTGAGCTCCTCCATCACCATCAGCAACATGGGGAAGGAGTGATGCAGGGAGCCCTCGGGGTCCAGCCCACAGCCACGCAGTGACCTGCAGGGGAGCTCTCAGCAGTGCTGGGCTGCAGGGAGCCAGCCCAAGGGGCAGGGCAGGGATCACCGCTTTCTGCCACATCCTCAACTGAGTATCCAGCCCTTGCCATTCCCAGGTGAACGGGATGAAGGCTGAAGCCCTGCAATTCCTCAAGATCCTGTTTCGAGAGTTTTTTATTTGGAAAAGCAGCCTGAGGAAGAAGGTCCTTGCAGGTGATGGGGCCAAGCCCTCTTGCAGAAGTCCTCAGGTCTTCTCACCATTCCTCTCTCCAAGTAAATTGTAACTGCAGGACCTAAGCGGTGTTTAATAATAGAGCTGCAGTGGTTTCCCAAAACATGCTCCATACTGTCAGTGGAAACTACAGCTTGCATCTAATGAAGGCTGTGAAGAGTTCTTCATAACAGCTGGATGAGACAATGTGAGAAGAGGTCTAGAAACAAAGGAAGGCTGTTAAGATTAGAGCCGTTTCCAAAGGAAGATCAGACTTCCTGAGAAAACTACCCACTCACAATCAGAAAGTATTACCACTCTGCGTGTTTGTAAAGATACTTCAGGAATTCCAGGTATTACTAAAGGATGCTTGAAAAGTGGGCTTTGAAATACACGCCTATTAGTGGTGTCTGTAATTTATTCGACTGCCAAACAAAAGCCTGAAGGTCAAGTCTAAATGTTTCTACACTTGAAGCATGTTGAGATTCAGATTTCTTTATCAGGTCTTCCCCTCTTGTATGGTTCCAGCACAGCCTCTGAGCACAGGGGCACCTGGTCCATTTTCCCCAACCAGATCAGATGATCTAGTAAGAGGTACTACATGCAAGACTTACCTGTGTTATTAAAAGGGTATGACTCTGAAAGCACATTACCAGAACGGAGAAGTAGAGATGTACTGACTCTGCAAAGTTTCCTGCCATTTAGAACATCCTTAAAGCTCATTTCTTTGCAAATGGTTAGAAAAATTCTGAGAGGTCACCCCAATACCCCAGCTGCCTGTTACTGCTTTTCTGCCTGAAGTTACCACAGAATGGAACACACAAGCTCTCTGCCTTTGCATCGGTGAGAAATTATCCAGGTTATTTAAACCAGTGATAAAACTGGTTTGAGCTGACCAGGTGGACTTGGTGTAGAAGGAGAACTGGAAAAGCTCATGGGTGGAGATCTCTGCTTGAGGAAACAGTGGTGGACCACTGGTGGTGGAAACATCTCTGCCCGAAAGATATCTGATCAGATCCTTTGTTGCAGTCTCCAGGATCAAAACGAGAGTACTGCTTGCTCTCCACAGGCAGAGCTGCACACTTCCACATTGCAAAGTTTCATCCCAGTGAAAGAAATCCATGTGTGTATTTGGCTTCATTTCTGATTTGCTGGCTGCACCTCCCATAGATGCCAACATCACCATCATTTATTGGTTACTCTGTTTTCCTTGTGAATAACCTCACTGCTGAAAGGCTTGAGAGCTGAATGCTGAAGTGTGCACTGTAAGGCAACGATGGAAATTATAGCATCACAGAATCATAGAATGGTTTGGGTTGGAAGGGACCTTTAAAGATCAACTAGTCCAACCCCCCTGCCATGGGCAGGGACATCTTCAACTAGGTCAGGTTGCTCAAAGTCCCATCCAACCTGACCTTGAGCATGTCCAATGATGTGGCATCCACAACTTCTCTGGGCAACCTGTTCCAGTGTCTCACCACCCTCACAGTAAAGAATTTCTTCCTTATATCCAATCTAAATCTACCCTCTTTCAGTTTAAAACTGTTACCCCTTGTCCTGTCACTACAGGCCTTGGTAAAAAGTCTGTCCCCATCTTTCTTATAAGCCCCCTTTAAGTACTGATAGGCTGCAATAAGGTCTCCCCGGAGCCTTCTCTTCTCTAGGCTGAACAACTCCAACTCTCTCAGCCTTTCTTCACAGGAGAGGTGTTCCAGCCCTCCCATCATTTTCATGGCCCTCCTCTGGATCCCCTCTAACAGGTCCATGTCTTTCTTGTACTGGGGACCCCAGAGCTGGACGCAGTACTCCAGGTGGGATCTCACCAGAGCAGAGTAGAAGGGGAGAGTCACCTCCCTCAGCCTGCTGGCCACGCTTCTTTTGATGCAGACCAGGGTAAAACTGGCTTTCTGGGCTGCAAGTGCACATTGCTGGCTCACGTTCAATTATTGTGATTATTGGGAATGTTCAGCAAAGCACATTTCTTCCCTAAGTAGTGCCATGAAGCTCCATTTTGGACCATGTACAAACTCACCGTCTCTGAACACCGTCATTCTGACCAGAGCGTTTTCCCTTCATTTGGAAGACTGTAGCTCTAATTATTTCACGTTGTCCAATTTTGGCACGAGGGAGAATTCTCTAAAGAGCAATTTCTCTTTTAGTGTCATTAAACAGATTGACCTTGTAGCAGAAAGATGGGATAAAACATATTTAGGCAAGTTAGTCCTGGGAAAAGCATAATAGTAAATGAGCTGATATTTCGCAGGGTTGGCCAAAGGACGGCGCATAGACTGGACCAGTTGCTCTCTGCAACTTCTGCAGTACAAACCACACTTTTCTTTCCTGGAGCAGCTCTGCCTATGGCAGCTACACGTCCCTTGATCTCAACGGCTGGAGCAGGGACCCCACCGGGACAGTATGCGCTCCCACCCATCCCTGTGCTTGGGCTGCGCTCTTGGCCAGGGAGGGAAGAACAGTGGTGGTTGGAAGGGGTTGCATAAATCCAGGACGCAACTCCCAGTCCCCAGCAGGGCTCCAGCCCTGGCATGCCCGTGACTGCACAGGCTCCCCAGGTGCCCTGCTGGCACACGGGGCCGCCTGCCCTGATGAGAGCAGCACAGAACGACTGCGGGAGACCTGTTGCCGCCGGGAGGGAGGGCTGCTTGCTCTTTGAGATGAGGTCCTGGAGACCCTCTCCCAAAGCACCTGATGTCTCTGGTCTCTCCTAGTGGCCATCCCTGCCATTGGTGCCCAGTACTCCATGTTTCAGGCCGCGCCACCGGCCAAGATGATGGAAGACGGCAAAATCCACACCGTTGAGCACATCATGAACCCTATAGCCGTCCAGCAGGACCCGGCCAGCGCAGCAGCTGCCGCAGCAGCCGCGGCCGCAGCTGTAATACCAGCCGTCTCAACGCCTCCCCCCTTCCAGGTGAGTTCAGCACATAAGTCCTGCTTCCCATACATCCCACTTCCCATACATCCCGCTTCCCATATGTCCTGCTCTGTGTACTGGGGTTGGGGGGAAAGCCTGGCCTCTTGCCCTGCTCCCGTTCAGGAGATGCTGTCAAGGATGTTACAGTGCCCAACAGACCTGCAGTTCATCTGACCTGTCTTAGACATCTGCACTTTGGACAGCTGCTCTCCCTCTACTGGGGACCCAAATCTGGGAGGGAGGGAGGGAGGGAACAGCTCCCCATGATGGCATAACTCTCGTTCAACAGGGCACGCGCTGCCTACCCTCCCGTTATCACCTCCCCTTCGAGGAGGTTTGCAATTCAGGGGGTGGAAACAGGATATTACAGCAATTTAAGCACTTTTTTTGAGGTCTGAACCCAATGCTTTCCTTCCAGGGCCGCCCCATCACGCCGGTGTACACCATGGCTCCCAACGTGCAGCGGATCCCCACAGCTGGGATTTATGGGACAAGTTACGTGCCGTTCGCGGCACCTGCCGCGGCAACAGCAACGATAGCCACGCTACAGAAGAACGCTGCCGCTGCCGCCGCTGCTGCTGCCTACGGGGGATACGCCAGCTACATCCCCCCGGCATTCCCAGCCACAACCATCCAGGTCCCCATCCACGACATCTACCAGACGTACTGAGACTGTCGGCAGAGGAGGGCGTCAGAGAAACACACACTGAAGGAACACTTTACTATTTATGAAGAAAGAATCGGCTGCAAAAGAGTAAACGTTTGGGCTTGGTAAACTGATGCTGAAAGTGAAGAATGTCATAGAAAAACGTGTTTGAAATATTTTCTACACTTGAAGTTTTCACTAACTTTTTTAGGCTATTTTTAAAATTTAACATGCCTGTATTCATACATTTCTAAAGGACCTCGATGCATCCAGCCCACCGCTGACATGCATTTATACGCATCCTAGTGGGGTTGCATAGGGTCTTTTTTTTTTTTTTTTTTAGCAGTTATATTTTCAATATATTTGTGGTATGAAGGTTATTTTTTAGTAATTTCTGCACTCCAGAGATGTCTATTTTGTAGTGCCTTTAATAATATATCAGCTATATATTAAAAAGCACACCTGAGCAGCTAGGGAAAGTTTTAACAATATATTTTGAAGAATATATTCAATATTTAAAGAATACATGCTTTAGATTTTTTTTTTAAGAAAAAACCAACAAGTATCTTATTTAAAAAAATTATACTGGAAAGTGCAATTTGAAAAATGTGCAAGACCTCTGCATTTTCGTGCTGGCATTAATACAATCTGCTCGTTGTTATTTGAAATCAGAAGTAACTAATGTTGCCTGTTTGGGAGAAAGAGAAAAAAAAAAGGCTCCTCACACAAACCTCTTCACAGTGTGATTTTGCAGGCTTCTGTTAAGTAAAGGAAAGGCTCTGAGTTTTCCTTAACAACTGGATTTTCTATTTATTGAAGCTACTTGTAGTTGGAGCACATGCAGAAACGAGTAGCCGATATTTCGCGCGAGGTGTCTTGACTTAGATCTTCATCCAGTATAAAACCTAGGCTCTTTTTCAATGCTTTTTATTTTATTCTTTGAAGTATATGTTGTAGTGACTGAGAATGTATGCTGCTGTCGGTGAGAGCAGGCGCGCTTTCGCCGAGAGGATGCGCAGCGTTACTTACCCATCGCTCCATCATGTTCCATGAGAAATTTCCGAGGTACTAGGGGTGGTAGTGATACTGGGATTAGTGAAACGGGGCTAGCCTCCCTCCCGGCCTCCCTTCCATGCTTAATTCCCCTTCTCCGCAACTGGAGTTGTACATGCACATCAGGGGTGGGAGTGATTAGACCCGATGATTTTAAGACATAGAGCTTGTAAATATCTTTTAATATACATTTTTAAAGTCATTTTATGTTGCAAATTTACATGGTATGTGGTTTGCCACAAAACAAAAACCTTTTATTGCGATGTTATAAAAAAGTTTGTTTTATTAAGAAGTAAATATATTATTGCAGTGTTTTGTGGCCTGTTTAAAGGCTTTTATTTAGTAGTGCAGTGAATGTAAAATATGGTAAAATGGTAAAGAAATATCTTGCCCATTGTATGAAGTGCATCAGCCCTGCAATCACAGCTCCGGTGACACGAGGTGCGAAGCAGGGAGCGAGTAAACAACGTTCCTTTACTTTTTGTGGTATAAGTACCAACCGAAGGGGTTTCGTATTGAGTATATTTTAACAACTGAACCACTTCCAGACCACGTCCAGCTCAGTTAAGTAACATTTTAATACACTTTTTTTCCTTGCCTCAAAATTGAGCGGTTGTTTTTTAGGTGCTCTTGCTCAGCTAAGCTGAGCACTCCTTAAACCTGTCGACCCATTAGCGAAAGCACCATGAGGAGGTTAACCATTAGGTCGGACTCTGCTCCTCCGCGCCCCTTCCTGGAAGACTTTTATTGTCTGTCCCTGTGCTTCTGGAAGTGGACCCAGACCTTAGCCCCGAGGCCCTGCCCATTTGTAGGGCAAGAGGAGGTGATTTGAGCAAAGCCCCGAGGGGGAAGCCCCCAACGGGGAGGCCGGTGCTGCCTCCTCTGGCCTTCTGGCTAAGGCCTTGCACGGCTCAACACTAAATGCTGCTGTGGGTCCATGGGCTCTGCACAAACACCCCTGGCGTCGGGAAAAGGCAGTCTAGTGGTTTGGGTCTCTGCCAGCCCCTTTCCAGCCTCACGCCACGGCTGATCCACGGAGGAGGGATGAAGGGTGATGGCTCCCTTCCCACTCATCCTCTCCCCACCGACACGACAAGGGTCCTGCTGCTCGCAGAGGTAGCAGGGAGAGAAAAGAGCCAACAAGGGCAAACCCTAAGGAGCCCCAGGCCACCAGTGGGAGCTGCCTGCGCCGGGGCAGGAGCAGGCAGGAGCAGGCAGGACGCGGGGACACAGGCAGGACGCGGGGACGCAGGCAGGACGCGGGGACGCAGGCAGCCGGGTTGCGCTGAGCCTCCCGCCCGTGCCTTTTACACTTGCTTCTAAACCATTTCATGTACACTACTACTGAGGTAAGTCTGATAACTTGAAATGTGAACATCTTTAGGTTAAGAACAAACTATTCAAAGAAAAAAAGAAAAACATTAAAAAAAAACAAAACTAGCGTGCCTTATTCTCAAAAGAGCTGATATTTTAGGTGTTTTATTGTATCTCTGTTCTCTGTACTGTCAGAAGCTTCTGAGTTTATTTAGTTCTTGCTCCATTTACGGTACATTTCTAGGATGTAGTGAATAAAGCATTCTTTAAAAATGGAGACTGTTATTTCATTGCAACATCCCACTGCCAGGTTTAGCCACTCTGCCAAGGCTGTGCTCCCCTCTGAGCTGGGGAGAGGGTGTTTGGGGCAGGAGGGGAGCAGGGTGCCACAGCCAGCATCCCTGCGGGCTCCTGCAGGGAAGGGAGATGCACTTGTTCCACTGGCTCCCCCATCCCACCACCTGCAGAGGACGCTGCCCTCCCCAGCAGGCATACTGGGCATCTCCCCATTCTGCCAGCAGCCTCTGATCAGCCTAAATCTCTTTTCACGTCCAGTTTCGAGTCAGTGCCTGGATGTGGATGGAAGAACTGAAGCTGGCATCTCTCAGTACTTTTCATCCACTCAGCACACAAAACCTCTGTAACCCTGTTGCATGTCCTTGCTGCAGGGCAGAAGCACTGTGGACTGGCATGTGGTTTTCATCTCGGTGTGCTCCACCCTTCAAACGCACAGAAAGCTACGCTGCATCTCTTGGCAGTGTTTGCAGTCCTCCAGAATCCCTGGCTGTTTCCTTGGTGTAAGTCCACCTGAAGAAAATGTGCTGCAAATACCAAGTCTGGGGACAAAAGCAGTGTGAGGGAGCAGGGGTAAACAGAGGCAGAGCAGAGAGAAGGGAGAGGTGGTGGCCGTGAAGGCAGGGACTAGCCCCAGTGAGTAATCTGCAAGAGAAGGAGACCAGAATAAATTCTGCACAAGCTTCTACGTCCCTCATAGGAAAGCAAAAGTGTCTGCAAAAGTGTCTGCAACTTACTATCTCTAGCATAATTTCTCATAATGCAATTAAGACAAGGCACTTTATGCCAACATGCCTGGGGTTTCCTGAAGGATACTAATCATGGGAGATTTCCTTAGTCTTTTTTTGGTCAAGGAAATGGAAAGAAAATATATTTTTTTTATTTTTGTAGGATTTGGGGGTGGGGAGAGAGAGTCACCTAATTTTGCCTGTTTTCCCTGTATAAACATTTCAGGTTTGGTTTAGGAGTCTGTGTGTCCCAGCAACCATTTCCACTACCAGGTCAATCTATCTTGCTCAGGGAATGGGTAATCAACGTGATGCTAAAAGCAGCTTTCAAGGAGATACAGTCACATTAGGACTTCACCTGTCAGACAAATCATCAAGTCACACAAGAAGACTAATGTCTTCCCTGCAATTCTTTGCTGACCTTTCCACTCACTAGAGGTCCACCTACGCTCACTTGGATGAGAAAGAAAGCACCGGCAAACCACGGCCCTTTACAGGTGTTCAGAGATGAGGCATGCCCTTCACAAAAAGCAGCATTTTCCAAGTGAGCTGGAGAACTGTGCCACACTGAAACGTGTTTCTGGCTCTTACCTCTTTCCCTTTATCCCAGCTACCCAGGATTAAAATGCATCTATGCAGCTTTTTCTAAACAGACACTTTACAAGACAATTTTTTAATTTTCCTAGACTGCTGGTTTCTGACTTCAGTTTTGTAAGATCTTAATTAATGATTAACCCATCGTAAGATTCAAATATGCAACTCATTCTCAGGATATTAACATAAACAACGCCAGAGAAATGCAATTGTGCTTTCAAGATGACCTTGCTGCGTTGGGAATGTCAGGAGCTCTGCTGAGGCCTTGGGCACTGTGACAACTCAACACGCTGCCAAGTCGATCCCATTCCCTTTCTGAACGTCTTTCTTGATGATCTTGAAGAGCAGACGTGCAGTTCCCTGGCTGGTATTGACCTAAATCGCTAAAAACCAGCTTTGACTTTCCTCAGGAAATACCACCCATTAACGCAACTGTGATACAGCTACTGTACAAACAGATTAACAAGAAATTCAAGTGTATTAACACCACTGATATTGCAATATCGCATTTATATAAGTACTAGAGCTCAAAGTATATGCAAAATGCATTTCTGATACATCTGAAAAGGTGTATGTGGTACCCCATCTCCTTCTCTGTGGCTGGTGTTACACCCCTAATGTGTCTGGTCTGGCTGGGTCCTGAGCAGCTGTTGAGCTCTCTGCTCCCTGTATGACTATCAGCCACAAAACTGGCCCAACGTGCTGACCTGTAAAACAAATAAACCCCAGACCTACCTCATAACAGGAGAAACTACCTCTGCTGTGCATCTACAAGCCAGCAAAGTCGGGTTTTATGCTCCAGTGTGTCAACTAAGTGCTGAATCACACTTGACTGAGTTTCAGGGCCAAGTCCTGCCTGGCAACAAAACGGTCGGAGGGGTGTTGCAGGGAGAAGCTGCAAGTTAGGGAATTAAAAAAAGGCAGTTTTGTGGCTCCAAGTCCTTCCCTCCTGGCACAAAGGCAGGCTGTGCCATGCAATTATGGTTGTTCAAGATGCCAAAGAGCAAAGAGACTATGGAAATTTTTAGAGATTTGGTACTGTAGAAGTACTTCCATACGAAGTATTTCCTGTCAAGCTGATGAGTTAGATCAGATATTTTTTTTCTCCAGCCAGGCGGCCAGGACTGGTGTTCACTGGTTTCCTAACCAGAGAAGACAGAAGCTCTGCCTCGCAATCCTCATGTGGGCAAAACTGCAGATCCTCCATGTGGGAGGTGAGCAGTCAAGGACTAAGTCTTCACTAGAAAACTTTCTGGGGAAAAACACTCAGATGTGCTCAGGTTTGTCCCACATGCACCAAATGGCCATGTCTTCCCAACACAGTGACAGACGTCTCCATCTAAACAGGTTGTGCCAGGCAATGCTCTGCCCCACGGCAGGCCCGGCGGCTTCACCTCCATGAGCTCAGGGCTCCCTGCAGCTGCCTTTCCCCTGGGCAGTCGTAGTGGCAAGATCACAAACTCTGCTTGGGCTGTGGGTTTGTGCCCACCCTGACTGTTCCTGCACATCCGCATGCAGCCGGTTTGTAGGGTGGTCACCACACTGAAGCCGTGTCACATTTCATTGTCTGGTTGCCCATAGTTGTAGTTTTACTATGAGACATGATATGCTTCTGTTAGTTTTTTTTACCTCTTTCCAAACACACCCTTGTAATTTTTGCCAGGCAGGCTGCACTTTGAGCCTGTCCTTGTGTGTTTTTGCAATGTCACTGAAGATCTGCGTTAGCTTGGCCACTGCCTACGATCCACATGCTGGTGGGAAGCAGGAAGCCACAGGTAAGCCAGAAGATCTTACTGAAGCATGAAAAACACCCCTGCAAACAGCCTACACAAGCCACAGGAGTGACCTCAAGCTAACCAGCAGAGAGAGATGCATTTAAATGGGTCAGAGGCAAACCAGCCTACGCTTAGAGCAGTTCCTTTGTTCCAAAGCTTTGAAACAATAACCGCAACGAGCAATTCTCACTCCTGCAACAAATCTGTAGGATACGGACCAGGGTGTCTTGCAGTCACTCAACAGGGCACGCAATGACAAGGGATTACTTATCAAACTTGCTATGCATACACTGGCTGTACACAGGGCATCCTTAGTTTCTCTAGTCTTTGACTTTTCGGCTGCTGTCCCTTTCAGGAAGGCTTTCTGGCCACGTGGATAAGCTAAGGATTCCCTCAAGGCTTGGCTTCACTCCAGGCAAACAGATCCCTTGGCTCACCAGCCTTTGTGCAGGATGCAGAGGGACACAATCCTAGTCAGCAGCTGCAACACCGGCATCCAAGCAGCACCATGGAGGCACTTGTCATCCTGCAATCCTCCAAGCAGCAACAGTGCAGCTGCCGAGAGCTTGGCAGAGCACTCAGAAGGGCTCTGGCAGACAAAATGTTGGGGAGCACCAGCATCTCATAAATGATCAGGCCACCAAGGTCATATCCAAGCAAGAAAACGCCCAATAGCCTTGCCCTTTAGCATCATGTAACTGGTCCAGGCTTATCCTCCACTACCACCAGCCGGGTAATTTCTTCCTACCACCCAAAGTGTTGCAGTAAACTTTCAAAAGACAGACCGTCCACTCCTGTATCCACACAGTGGAGTGCTACAGCCTGAGAGGGCTGTGGCACACCCCATGCTCCATGCATACATACCTCCTCCTGCAGTGTCCTGACAATGCTGTTGGCCGTCCCCTGACCCCACGGTGCTGCGGAAGGCCCTGGAGCACACCCAAAGGCTCTCATGTTGCAGATGGGCCCCAAGAAGTATGAGGTGAAATACATCAGGCTTGGCATACATGTCAAAAATGAAAGATAGGGAAGAGCATTATGTCTGACTTGGACTTGCAGCCTGAGTCACGAGGTGTTTGATGATGTACCGGTGGCGACGTACCTGGAAAAAGCACTGCAGACATCGTCCAGACAGAGTGGGAAACTGTGATGGTGGGGTGGCATCCTGAGGCCCTGGCCTGTGGGAAAGCTGGTCAGATGAGGATGGGTGTCAGCCTGTGGCAGGGAAGAAATTGTTTTGTCCTTAATATGGACACACGTCTCTCCCCACTGGAGGTCTCCCCATGGAGGTGTGCAGAGCAGGTCTCCCCCACTGATGCATCTGGCCGTGTTCAGGGTTTTTCCCCACTATTGGCTTGTCAAACTCAGGACATTGGCTGGGTAAAAGTTAGGCAACACCCACAAAAGGCAGAAAAATACCTGTATCTGTCTTGTCTGCTTTTCTCTCTTGATCACCAAGAAGGGCAGTGATATGAGCACATTGCCTACACACCCCTCTTTCCTCCTAGCACCTCTGAAGGGAGGCGCACAGAGAGGCCGGTCTTGCTTCTGCCGACAGGTACTGGATTCACCTTCAAGCCAGCCCTCCCCAGAGCACTCACGGGGGAAGAGAGTGGGCTGGAAATGGAAACAACCAGAACAGAGACTGGGTGATCCCCCAGCCCTGTGCCTGCTCTCACACAGATGGTGAGGGTGGCAAGCAGAGCTGACCTGGGTGAGACCTCCCACTCCATCCCAACCAGGATTTTTTTTCTCAGGGTCCTGCAAAGCAGAAATAAACGGAAGAAATAATTCTGTCAGTCTGTTTGGGTCCTACAGCTTATTCCTCTTTTGCCAGGGAATATACTGAATATGACATACAGCAAAGAAAATCTGATTCTCTCCAAGAGACGGAAATAGCCAAATACACATATGCAAAGTAACTGAAATTAAAATTATGTTTATGTATTTGATATAGAAGTAAGAGGGATGCTTTTTAAATGGCTCTGATGCTGAGCAGTCCTGTATCAGCAAGGTGACCACTGTCATCAACACCAGGGAGATCACAGACATCATTATAGTAGGCATCAAAGGTGCAATACTAAGTGCATCTGAGCTTGAGAAAAAGGTTCCTTCATCCCCATAGGCATTATCGGAGGCTCATTCAGAACCTGTCACTTGCTTTCCCTAAAACCAGACAGCACCAATACTGTCTGACAAAGATGTTGTCAACTGTACTTTAAATAAAGTAGTTACACTCTAATTAGCAACGTGTTTTTCCCATTGGTTTCACTCTTTTCTCACATGAAGCAGGAGAGGATTTCCGCGGAGCACAGACCTCAGGCTGGGTCCTACAATGGGGTTGAGTTTCACCCACGAGTAAGTGCTTCAGCTTAAGCTTTACCAGTAACAAAGACTTCAGCTGAGCAAGGCATCAGCATGCCTTCAGCTTTCACAAGCATTGCCACCGCCCAGAAGCAGTGGATGAGGACTCACCAGCTGCCAGGGTTAGCTCCAGCCAGAGCACTGAAGTGGTGAAACCCAAGGAGCTGCTTCGAGCACCCAATGCCAGCCTGCTGCTCACGGAAAAAGAAATCATATAAACCTGCTATAATTTGTAGTTGGGAAGAAAAATCAAGTCCTGTTTGGCACCATGCTGCCTCAGAGTCCCAAACTCCTTCATGCCCTTCACCCCTTACCCAGGAGACAAATTCCCAAACGTCGATTCCAGCCTGCCGACCTCCTCACCACCCCTGGCAGGCAGTTTTTCGCCAGGCTCAACCACCTCGCCTTTGCCTGAAACCCAGCCTGACTGCAAGGGGTGCGGAGACACAGGCAACTGTGCTGCTATTTGCACAAGGGGCTATGTGCTGCTCAAGGGTCTCCTTCCAAGCTCACCTAGCATTTCTTAATTTCACTGGAGTGACTGAGACCCAGACCCCATCCCTGCAGCGCACGTGGTTTTGTGACACACTCTGTTGATTCTTTTGTTGTAAGTGATTTTGTTCCACATTTTGGCTTTTGTATGAGCTCTTCTCGGGCTGTTCCTTTTTGGGTTGGGACTGGGACAGCACCAAGGTCTTAAAGGCTTAGAATTAAAAAAAATAAATGCTGCTTTAAATTAAAAAAAAAAAAAATCCACTCCCTGAGAAAGCAAACTTCCTTGTCTTTCTGTGGCGTCTTTGTGAGCGATAGGAGGGGAGGGAGAATACGGAAATGTACAGCACTTGGCACTGGGTACACCTCAAACTCGTTTTTCAACATTTTACAACCAGCTCTGCCCATGTGACCTACATGGAAAGATAAACTGAGACATTTAATCCTTTTTTTTTTTTTACCACAAGGAAGTGAATTTTATGTGGTTGTGATCATTAAATTACAGTAAATGATTTGCCCACAAAAAAAAAAAAAAACCAAACAACAGAGTGGTTTAAAGTAGGGAAGGACTGGGACAGGGCAGCGGTTCATGACCAAATACCCTTCCCTATCTTGAAAACTCTGAGCTTCACTATTTCACCCTGGCTGTGGCATTTAGGGACATGTCAGCTCATTGCAGGTGAGGATTGCCCACCACTTGCTTTTGCAACCAGAGCATGAGTAACAACTTTCTAAAAGCCGACTGCTCTTTGAATTAAAGCAGCAGCAATTACCCACATGTAAGTCGTCAGAAAGTTATTTAACACCATATCACTCTGGAAAGCAGCAAGCTTTACAACTTTTGCTTCACGTCCAGAATACCATCAACTTTTGAAATGAAAGCTGGGTGCCCAGTGAGCTGAGCACTCCGGTGCACCGGGATAGGGAAAGCTGGTTCAGCCCAAGCAGTGGCACAGGGCTGCCACCACCCTGGCCCAGGAACATGTTCCCACCATTTTACAGGCAGCATGAATCACGTCCCTGGTATGGAGAGGCCAGGGTAAACTCAGCGCCTCCCTCCTGCTGGAGCATCCCCAGGGACCAGCATGCAGCCCCCACAGTGACAAGGCCAGCCCACACCTCTGAGACACTTTAAGCTAGGTTGTGAGCGGGGGAGCATCCTTGGTGAGGTAACGGTTAGTCAGCATTGTCAGCTGAGATGAGGACACAGGCTGGGGAAAATGTTAATGGAAACAGAAGATGTGCAAGAAACTCTGCAGACCGTGCCCATGAGTCGCCCCTGGCATGGTCTGTCCGGCCCACGAGGGTACACACCGCCATTTTCCTGTTAGCACAGAGAACTGCCCCACAAATGACTGACAGGTGCAATAGCTGTTGTCAGAGTGCCAGTCACCAGAGGTTGTCTTCTCCAGCACTGAGGGTGGCATGCCTGCTGATTTCTGAGAGCTGTGGCTTTTTGCTGTTGTTTTTTTCTGTTTGGCTGCACTCCCACATGCTAACACATACCAATATTTTCTTTAGGGTAACATTAGTCTGACTATTTAAACAGCTTCTTCTACAGTCTGCTCAATTCAGGATCCAAGGAAACTTTGGCCTAAGCAAGATAACAGCTAAAGTTGAAAGTACCTTTGTAAAGGTACCGCTGCTGGCCCCTGGGATATGCCAGCTGTGCATCCACACAGGCTAAGCAGGGATTTTCATCTCAGGCGCTATGAGAGCGTGACATCCAGGTTTCCAGACTGGAGCTGGCTCAGCTTTGGCCAGACTGGAGCAAGAGCAGGCAAGCCACGCACCCCAAGCACCCATGGATGCACAGCACCACGACCATCTTCAGCCCCAGCACTGGCTCTGCCAGCCGCCGCCGCCAGCTGGGCTGGGCCGAAGGGGAGGAGCAAGGGCTTGTGTTTAACCAGGCTCAGCTTCCTGATGCGATCTGCCACGTCCCCACGTGAACCATTGCACTGGCACAGGGAGGAGGCAGAGGGGAGAGCCCAGGCAGCCCAAGGGAGCTCCCCGGGAGCAGCCCAGCATCTGCTCCCGTCTCAGCTTGCCTCCATCCACGGGGCGATGGTGAGGGCACACTGGCAAGAGTTCATGAAAAACACACAACTAGCAGTGCCCTGGGCAGGTGAGTGCGAAAGCCCCACCTGCGGAACAGAAAACGTCTTGTATATGAAATCCAGCAATGCCACTTCTTACAACCGCACCGTGACTCTTCCCGTGAGGCTGCTGACGCTCAGCCCCAGTATTTCCTGCTGCAAGCCATTTTTATTAACTGGCAGCTCTCTTACTCCCATTTGTTCTTGTGAGTAGTTTTTTTCCAAAGATGATTTCTGGGCCCAGCGCGGCCCCACGCTCCGGGCCAGCAGCCCAGCTGTGTTTCCCCCGGGGCCTGCTCCACCAGCCTCTGCTCACCTGCTCTCCCGACTCTTTCCTGCTGCTTGCGTAATGGCGTTACATATCTTCTCAAAGCTTAGGAAGGGCTCTGGGGCCGGCGGCAAGCGCCATCAGCGAGAGGAAGATCAAGCACCGATAGCTCTTTCTCATGTCAGGGCAGCAAATAAATTTGTTTTGCCCCTTTCCCTTCCTGGGAAAGCTCCAGCGCTGCCCCCGCTGCTGCTCCCCTGGCTTTCTCCTGCCGTCATCTCAGGATCCTGCCGATGCCAGCACTCCCACAGACACCACGATCACCCCCTCACCTTTAAGAGATCTGACTCTAGTTACTTGAGAAATGGGTTTTCACATCTGCAACCAGGGAAAGCTGTAGGGAGAGCTGACCTGGCTTTTGTGATCCACAGAGGTTGCATCGCCTTAGAATAAGGAACGGACAAAAAAGTTTATAAAAACTGAAAAGCGCACAAGTTTCCTGGGGCATCATTCCTCTGCGTGTGTCAAATCCAGGTCTGATTTGACTGGTGTAGCTCAGACTTCACCTGCACAGAGGTATTTTCTTCTCATCTTACCATGACCACAGAAAATTCCTACCAAGAAGCATTTTAAAATTCAACTTTGACAAAACTTAGGAACACCCTGAAATGGCCTGTATAAGATGAGCGATTGCATATAATAATCTTAAATACTCATAAGTCAATGACTTTGGATATTTTAAGACAAGTCTTTAAGAAGATACTAATAAAACATCCTGACACCACACATTATGCTGGGGGGAAAAAAAAAAGAGAACATGCCTGCCAGAAAGATATTTCAGAATAGCCTTCTGATAGTTCATTACAAACTTAAAAGCATTACTATAAATTATGCTTGGAAAGCTTTCCTAGAGCCCCTCGGTATTTTCCTATTGTTGATTCCAGTTTTACCAGAACAGTCTTTTTTCTTTTTTTTTTTTTCCCAAATTAATTGCTACCTGTCTATTTATTAATTAGGTAAATCCATAAGCCCCAAAAGGTTTAAATCCCATAGTGAATGGTGTGTGTGTGTGTGAGTACTTGTTATCTGACAAAATTTTATCTATGTGCACTTCCAGAATGTTTTTCCTTGGAGTTTGATGTTACAACCCTGGTGTGATGGGCCAGACAATGTCATGGGGTTGGACTAAACTTAGAGGTCTCAGGTCTTGTTCCCTGCAAGTTTTCCACCTCTGAAATGTTTGACGTGAAAGCAGTACAAAGGGGCCAGCACACAAGTACACGCGGGAACACACACCTCCCGAAAAAGATGAACGCTATTCTTTTAATGAAACCAGAAGGGGGAAGAAAAAAAGTGAAGGTAGAGTGGAAAAACCTGCAAGAGGTCAACAGGGAAAACAAAGGGCAGCTTTATGCAACCATCTATTTCACCCCAGAAATGGCAGGGCTGGCTAAAGACACTGCTGCCCAGTGTTTTTAATACAGAAATTCAGTGTAATTAGGGTTTTGCTTGTACCAAGAAGATAATGGCAACCCAAAAGATAAGATTTAATAGTAGATGAGCCTTAGAAAGATGGAGAAGAGAGAACAGACAAGGAACAGGGCTCTCCTTCTCAAAAAGGAAAGGACTGCTAAGGAAAAAGGAAGTAATTCTCTACATTTTAATTTTCCACTTTGATCAGATGGGACAGGAGCTTTTGATGGCTGTTATAGGATCTATTGATCAAAAATGAGAGCCAGGTCCAAATGAGCTAAGGTCTCTAATTGAAGAGTAAATAAAGCAGATTACAATTTTCTAGTAAGAAAGCAACTTTTGGACAACAAGTAGTGACTAGCATAGGAAAATACTTTTTTTTTTTTTCAGAAATGTGAGACTCAAACTGATAAAAACTAGAAACAGATATGTTTAAATAGACATAAAAGAGATCCATGTCAAGGATGAACTGATACAGGAACTAGCAAATGATAAAGCTGGGCAAATAATTTTAAAATTTCTGCCAAAAAGCTGTTCAGAAGCATCCTCTTGAGCTGCATCCCAAGCAGGACAAACATATGCGTTGAGCAGCGCAGCGTTGGGCAGCTGTAGTGTCAGCCCCCATACTGCAGCCCTGGCCCCCTCACTTCTGCTCCTGCAGGATGGGTCTTGCAAGTTTGAGCTGCCAACACCTCTCCGCTTAGTAGGAAGACTTACCCTGGCAGCTTGCTGGATGACAGCTTGCTAGCAGTCTGTTGCCAAAGCAACTGCTCGTGTGAAATTTTGATTTTGGTTGGACATTCCCACTATAAGGAGCCTCATGCGATGGCTGTTCTGGTCCAACATAGTACGCGTTTTTTTGCCAGAAGAGAGACAACTGTGCCTACTTTAAACTCTTTTGTTTCTACACTTGCTCAGCCCAAACTGCAAAGTAGCTTGAATTTACCTAACTTGCTACTACAAGGAATGCTAAGAGAGAAGATGGTGTTTCAAAGCAGCCCAGGATGAATGGTGTAGAAGAAGCAGAGTGATGGTATCTATTTGCTTCCACAGCATTTACAGCCTAACAGAGAATTTGTTAATTCCCCAGGAAGACCTTTCCGTCCCTTTAGCAGCTGCACAGTCAGAACTTACGGGCAGCTGTGCTGAGTCTGATGCAGGATCCATCTAGCCCAAAATGGCAATGGCAGAAGTCAATAGCCAGGGAAGAAAAAAAAAAAACAGGACAAGTTTATCTACTGTGTCCAAGCACTCCTCCAGCCTCCAGGCACTTCCAGCTCAGGAGATTTCTGCAGGTGAACATATTTTCTGTTTATTTAGTAAGTGTCAACAGACATCTCTGCCAGGTACTCTCTCTCAAATCAAACTGAAGGCAGCTCAATCAGCCATCCTTCCTTTTTATTTTGCATAGGTATTTTGTACGTTCTGCTTACTTTGTCACACAGTTTCTTCCATTTAAACTATACATGACTTCCCTGGGCCTGAAACGTAGGAGAACAATGTCTCATTGTGGGGAAGGTGGGAAGGAGCATTCACCTTTGGAGACAGTGGGGTAGACGATCAGTGTTTCAACTCTGACACGCTGACCCATCCAGCAACAGCTGCTCTGCAATTCTGAAGATGTAGCCCTCATTCTGGTGCTTAAGCAAAAAATTTTGAGACACTAAACTCAGTTTAGAGCAATGTGCCCTTGAAAATCTCATCCTGATCACTTTTGAAAATGTTATTTGTTGCCATTGATTTTTAAGGAAGGAGTTATGGATGAAAGAGCTACTTTCCACAAGGCAATTCAAGATTAGCATATGGAGACATAGCAGACACACTCTGCCCACAGGAGCAATTAAAGTTTACAACATACCCAATATTGCAGAAAGCAATTTGTATTGGCAGGTAGACAGCATCTTCAGTGCCAGGGGTTGCCATAGGTGTTCAGGCTATTCAGATCATGCCTGAACGCTGTACCAGTTAGGAATATAGCCTGACAGCTGGCAGAAATGGAGCAGATGTAATGGACATACTGGGCATAGTACTGTTCATGTATCCAGTACACCCCGTGCACAAGGTGAAACGAAGGCTGGCTTTAGTTGGGAATCTCATCTGAGATCAAGCACCTAGGACATGCTGCAAATGATTTCCAGATTGGGAAATGATGGAGCAGAGGAGCTGTGAAGTTGGGCTTTGGAAAAATGATATGCACTGAGTAAGTAAAAAAGGAGAAGACACAATGGCTGGAGGGGCTCCCTTAGATGTGTTCTGGAAAGGGAAGGTGGGCAAAAGCTTTTTTTTGAGAATAATTTTGAATGTTGCCTTCAGATCTTCTTTGGTGACCCTTTTTTTCTAAAGCTGCCCTAGCTTTCACAACATGCTGCCTGAAAAGCTGCTCTAAAGGTACATCTATCATTGCATTCATACTCTGTGCTAAATCATAATCCAGCAAAGGGGCTAAGAAACACACACCTTGGGGAGACAGCTAAAATCAGCTTTTCCTAGTACAACAGGACACAGATGTTACAGCGTACATTCCTCCCCCCGTACACTCTGCATAACCCCGGCAGGCCTGGACTTGCAGACAGGAGAGCAGCCTGGGGAGGTCTGGCCCTGGGCTGCAGCCGCGGCACCCTGGCAGAGCACACCCAGCACAACCAGAGGCCCCGGCCCCATTGCCTGAGCTGGGGTACAGTAATGCATCCACGCAGCCTTGAACAATTCCTATTTGTATTGTGCAGCTGTAAGACCAGGACATGGATTAGAATCTAGCTGATTCATTAGAGCAAGTACATAAGTACCTACAAAGTGCTTTGAAGGTAGAAAAACTATGTACACATTGTTACCTGTTTTCAATGAACCCTCCTAAGCATTTCAGGACTCTCCCATTTGATGTAGTGGATTGCATCTTGCCTTGTGATTCGTATAGCCATAAGTGTACTTTACTGCCTAGTTTTAAACTCCTAAGCTACATTTTACAGGTGCCACAAATACTCCTGCCGAAAGACAGGCACTCCTGGCAGAAAAGGCAAGGCTGCGATACTAGTCCATAGGGACCCTGGAGCATCAAGAGGAGATAGCTGAGGCTTGCGCACATCCCTCGGCTGACTGCCTCTACCAGTAGTGGTCTTCTCTGTTACATCTGCTCTAGAGAGCTTTCTAAACTTAGGTAAGTCTCTAGCACACCACCATGACTGGCTATCCTGTACGGCCTTCAGAAAAGCTGCGACGCCACCTTTATGATGCTGTCCCCAGTGATAAAACACAGTAGGACCACCCCGGCAAAGAGGAGCTGAAGGGGACAGCATGCAGGAAGGACAGGGGCCAACAGTTGCTTCTGCACATCCTCCCCACACACGTGCTCCCAACATAAAAGGCTGTTCTGCAGGATTTGCGATTAACTCGGCTCTACCCACCCTACTGGACTCTGTCAGTATGACTTCCAGGAAGAGCAGCAGAGACAGCCCCACGCATTTCAGTGCGAGGGAGCAAAGGCTAACCAGGAGTGCCAGATGGAAGGAGCAGGGTGACCCCAGGTTTCTATGAAGACACCCTGGTGCCAACTGCTCCTGGTTCCCTCAAACAGGAACAGGTTGGTTTGGGGCACTGGATCCCCTATTTGTACACAGGAGGGGCTTTGGAAAGCAAACCTGACCCTCACAAACACGCACTTTCATGAGCAAATTGTCTGCAGGGATAGAACGAACACTCAGTGCTGGCTGGTACAGCTCTAGGCACCACCACACTGTTGTCTTATTCTCAGGCTTTGCTCCAATTTGATCAGTCTAGAGATGTTCCCAGCAAAGGCAGAAAGTGTAGAGGAAAACACAAAAGCAACAGCATGGTTTCTAGTCTCATGAAGCAGGGGAAGGTGCCTATGCAACACATAGTTCGGGGTCAGGTTTACATCTGGCAAAGCTGCTTCTACCATCTGATTGTGCCCCAGTAAAATTAGAGGTTCCTAACTCAAGTCGGAGATGTCATGCAAAAATTGGATGGAAGTGAACTACAAAGGCAAAATAGTCTTTATGATGAAACCTCAGAAGAGTAATTAAATTAATCAGCAGACTTCAACACTGCCTTTCACAACCTGAGATGCACCAAGAGGTTAAGTTATAGGGGCCAAGTTATCTTTGTGACCTTTACCACCAGGAAAATTTACAAACAGCAATTAGTAGATTCAGAGGCCGAAAAAAAATAACCCAGATAAATGCCAGAGGTTTATTACATGCTTTCTAACTCAGCAAGGTTGAAGCAGAAAAGCCAAGACAGAAGCTAGGCTGTGCTACAGCCACCGACTGCAGCAAAAGGAATTAGCATTGACCTTCTCATGGGAGGAGGTTTGCAAAACATCACATAGCTGTTATAGACTGAGGTCATAAAACTGAACCCAGATATATCATTTCATGCTGGATCTAGAGTTGTTGGACAGTATTTAAGGGAACAAGAGAAAACTACAAGTGACTGTATAGATCCTTGATAAGATATTTTTTCACCCAGTTTTGTGGTGAACCTTGGAACTTCTAGCTCAGTACCAGACTGAACCCTTTTCTCTCAATAGCATGCAATTAGGTGAATTACTTGGTATAGATAAAATCACTCTTTGGAGAAATATTACTTACAGTGAGACAGCATAATCCATAGAGGCAATAAAAAAAGAGGGGAGGCTCACATACCAGGTAAAGAGTAACAAAATTCTAACAAAGCTGTTTTGTTGGGCACACCCTCCCCCCTGTAGCCCTTCCTGGATTAAAGTAATTCTCTATTCCCTTTCCCTGCAGATTTAATCCATTTTAGGAGAAATCTTTATCTCTGTAATACAAATTGCCTGTGTTTGTTTATTTAGCAATAACACCTGGGTGCACCTGAAGGGTCAACACACAAGAACTGCAGAGCTGTAGGTAAGCCCAACACACCTTTGGGACACCTCCAGAGCAGTGGTCCTGCTCCCAGGGCACAAAGCACCCACAGGTGCCAGCAGCCTACACGGGATCCAGAGCTTAGCCAAAGCAGCTATTCTAGCACTATGCTCTATTCCTGCAACTACCATATCTAAACTTGTCAAGAAATGCTTAATTTTGGAAAAAACCCTACAGTCATTAAGTAGAAGGAATAGAGAACTAACTAGCGATACACACTGTCCTAGCTAAGCATCTTCACTAAACATATCAGGCAATGAAAAAACCTAGTATCACTCTGTCTTGTATTCACCCCCATCTAGAGCAATTTATTCATACATCCTGCAAGGAAACCACAGGGTGCTTAGTTGCTGCTAGGCAAGCCACAACAGTAGGCCTCAGTCCCAGCAAGACCATCAGCAGCAGGACCGTGGCCCAGAGCTATAATGATATTTCAGTGCCTCATTTTTAATATTCTAAAGCATCTCATCGAAACTAGATGCCAAACCACTGTGAATCTGCCCCTTGTCTTTCTCTGGTCTGCGATAAAGCCCCATCATCCATGTGCAAAACCTACAGTTTTAGGTCCCACTGCATCCCTGCAAGGCTTCTTTCTTTTGAGTTCACCACTTGAAACCTTTCAGAAGTCCTACACAAACAGGAATTTCAGAAATCAGTAATTGTCCCATGCTCTTTCGCTACAGGCAGGGCTTGATATATTTAAATGGATTTAAGCCAATACTCATACAAATCTTGTTCTGGCTGTTTTTTGTGTTTTTTAGTTTTTGGGGTTTTTTATTTTAAAGAAAATACATGCTACAAAATAGCAATGTAACAGTCACAGCTGCAGCGCAGTGGAAATGAACATGACTTATGTTTTGCTGCTTGCACAAAGATGAAGTCGTGCTCCCCAAACTGACCATATTATCAGTCAAGCAAACACACCCAGATTGCTGACAGTCTGGTAGTGTCTGCAGCCATTCTGCCTTCTCAGCAACATTGCCCCCTCCCCTCTGCCACATGCAGGGAGAGCTTCAGGTGCAAGTTCCTCTGGGATGGAGGAGGAGTCACCCACCTAGCAGGGGCCCAAGAGGACCACCTCCAAGAGGCAGAAGCAGGTACAATGGAAATGGTGTCCTGGGGGAAGGTTAGAGCATGGGCAAGGACCAGGCTGCAATTTAAGTGCTGTGGGTCACTTAAACTGGACCAAATTACTTCCAGCACAGTCTTATTACATCTGTTACCTCATATGAGTTGCAGTCTCCACGCTCCAGGAATCCTCCAGAGAATTGCAATCTGATGCGACAGTGGAAGTTTAAGTCGGCATTTTGAGAAGAACCATCATCTCCAGGAACAAATGCAGGCTTGGATTACAATAACGAACCAGCCAAAACACTGTTTCTTCTGCCTTCTTCGGAAGTGTTAAAAATTGCATTTACCAGTGTGCTCATCTTTTGAAGTGAAAGCCATCTATGGAACTGCCTCAATGATTTCCCCCTCCTCAGTCTAGCTGGCTGTAGAGTCTCTCATACATAGAGAGGACCCTCTTTCACACTAATATTATGTCTTTGCAGTGAGCAGGGTATGAGATTAGTTGTAAAGTAAAGTGAGAGCAAGTGATCCCTCTTTCTTCCATGTCAAGCTTGTTGCCCTATCCTGTGGCTACTGAACTGAAGGAGACACATGTGTGGCACAGGGAACAGTACCATGATGCTAAAGTTTTCTTATAGTGGGTATGGTCATAATCTAGGGCATAACTGGATTCTTTCTACTCTCAGAAGAGAATACAAGGACTAGAGGAGTAAAAGTGCTGAAGAACTCAGAAGCAACTCAGAGAAGAGCAAGATCAATGGAAGAAAGCCATTTGCACGAAGCCTCTCTTTTTCCAAGCTACTTGAAGTTGGTCAGAAACCCTAAATTGACACATCTCTGCTAACCTGGCCAAGGGCTCAAGTTCCTCCTGCCATAGCACCCAATGCCTTCAGCAGGCATTTTCCTCTCGATACCAGCAATATGCCAGACTGTCCTTACTAGGTGTAGGACCAGTCTCCACTGCTCATGAAGCCTTCAATCTGCAGTACTTTGAGGACTAACAGACTACCTCAAATCAGTTCTGTTCATAAGACTATTAGCCCCTGGATCACATTGTAAATTAAAGCATGACTTCTGAGGAAGCCATGAAACAGCCTTTGAGAACAGTAGTCTTTGCACTTGCCCATGGGACACAATTCTTCATTTACCTAGACCTTAATAAAAGATTAGCAGGAACAACCATGCTAACAAGGCACCAAGTCTATGTGACTTGTTGCATCTTGGAAAAAACAGAACATTAAGAGCAGCTTTTTTTTTTTATTGTTAAAAAATTGTCTACAAGCACTGCCTTGAAGCACCCTGGCAACTGAACAGCACTCGTATGACCCCTAGAGGTTTCAGGATTTAGGTGAGGAACTATCTCCACAGGAGGAGCTTTTGCAAGGTGCCGATATTCACAGCAGAGACACCTGGGCCCTGCATTCATTCTCACCACCACCCTTCACATCTCCGCCCCTCCCCTGGGGGCAGGGCCTCCAGGCTGGTTTGCTGCTGATGCCTCAGGAACTGAGGGTCCCAGTGTAATGCTCCTAGTGACACAAAACTTGCTGGCTTGAAGCACTGCTGAGAATTCATGCAGTTCAAAGATGCTGTGCCAAATAAGCACATGTCCAGCCCACTCCACATTGAACCATGGTGTTGAGAAATGCTCTTTGTTACAGTTCAAACAACCTCTGCAGGGTAGTGAACATGGCATTCAAAAGCAGAACTAAGGCAGCTTACCCTGAAGGTGACTAAGTGAAGTTTTGCCCATATCTGAACACCAAACCCCTGAGCTCACTTGCACTATACTACTGGTTGAGTGAAAGGGGGTGAGGGGCCAGTTTACTCGTGGGTTTGTGATGTTAGTGTTAAGTCTTTATGAAAAATTCCCCTCCTTTAGCTACGAGGATGGAGATTGTCTCATGGTCACCATTCTGTTTCCAGTTAGGCTAAAAACACCACATAAAGTCAATAAAAGTTTCACTCACCATAGATATGTTACTGGCAGTCACCTAGAGCATTAACATGCTGAACAAAAGTGGGCACAACCTGATGGACATAATACATTTAAACAGCTGTGAACCATGTCAGAAGCACATCTATCAACTTCCTGCAAGAAAGTGGGTGAGCTGGACAGAAAATTATTTGAATATACGTGGGTGCCAGAAGGAACTTAGGGCCATGAAGTAACCCAGAGAAAGCCAACCTTCCAGACCGCATAAGTGACAATCTTCATACTGAGGCCCACCAGACACTTACCTTTGGGAACTGAGCAGAGAGACAAGGTGGGACTAGTTTACCAGCAGGTGGTGACAGTGGTTCCTTGGGGTACCTTTCCATCACAAGCTGGTGCAGGCTCAGACACATCACCGTGACTTGGGGTAAGCTGGCACCCTTAGGCCCTGACTGAGCCAGTAACCCCTACCCCAGAACAGACCCGCTGCTGTGATACAGCCCCAGGGTCGGAGCTGCGTTTGACTTGCTGGCAGTCCACCCCTGGACACAGGCTGGCCAGTGAATAGGATGCAAAATGGAAGTAGCTATACCACAGCAAGAACACGCTCTAGTGAACTCACAAGTGCTGAAAAACAGTCTTGGTAATTTTACATCTTTCACCTCATTTTTAGTTAGTTTTTCCCTTCTCTTTCCTTGCATCTCTGTTGCAAAATAATGCTACATGGCATTTGCAAAATGAGAGCATCTGCTGCCTTCCTCTAACCAACTTTGGCCCTGTGGAGGTCACACTATCACTTTCATCACCACTGAACACTGCCTCCACATTCTAGCCAAATACTTTACCTGTAAAGGGCTTTTCTAACTTACAGAATCATAGAATCATTGAGGTTGGAAAAGACCTCTAAGATCATCGAGTCCAACCGTCAACCCAACACCACCATGCCCACTAAACCATGTCCCTAAGTGCCTCATCTACACGTCTTTTAAAGACCTCCAGGGATGGGGACTCCACCACTTCCCTGGGCAGCCTGTTCCAATGTTTCACCACTCTTTCAGTAAAGAAATTTCCTTACATCCAATCTAAACCTCCCCTGCCGCAACTTGAGGCCATTTCCTCTTGTCCTATCACTTGTTACTTCGGAGAAGAGACCAACACCCACCTCGCTACAACCTCCTTTCAGGTAGTTGTAGAGAGCGATGAGGTCTCCCCTCAGCCTCCTTTTCTGCAAGCTAAACAACCCCAGTTCCCTCAGCCCCTCCGCATAAGACTTGTTCTCCAGACTTCTGGAGGCTACTCCAGATGACTTTACCATTTAACTTTATTATGAGCCCATTTTTGCTACAGTGAAACACTAACAAAAGGCACTCTGGCCACTGAAACGTAGTGAGGAGCTTGGTAGTGTTCAGCTAGAACTGGAAATACAGAATGAATAAGAGAGCCAGATCTATTACTTACCTATGGCACACTAACAGAACCATACAGATGTGTGCATTAATCACAGTATCAGTCTTTATTTGTTCACATTATATTGGCGCAAAAATTTCCTGCTAGCATGTTCTTAAGCATGCTAATGGAGAATTCACAAGCAAACAAAACCAGAATATGATGTTATTATACAGTATTTAAGATCACTATTAATCAAAGTTTTCTGTTAGTGGTGACACATAGCAAGCAAATACCCAGTGAATCCAAATTTACTCATTTTATTCACTGAAACACTCTGCCTACAATAATCTGGGTTAGGTTTAAGCAATTTTAAAAACCATGTTATTTTTCGCTCCACTCTTCCTTTGCCAGCTCTGTCATTGCATTCAGATTAACTAAAACCAGTGCATTCTTCAAACCAAAGGGTAATGCAGGACAGACTTTGTGGAGTGCAGTCCCCAGCAACTCCCAACACGGTAGATAAAATCTTGTTCGATGAAGAGTGATATGAAAAAAATAATGGCATATAAAAATATGTTTCAAGTTCTTTTAAAACAGAGGCAAAAATTTATTGTAAGTAGCTGTGTGAATGTCAAGGCACAGAACCTGGTAAAGATAAATGCTCAGAATTGCAGAGGAAGCAAGCAGCAATACCTGCTCCCCAGAAAAATCCGTAATTCTAGGTGGGTTACTTAGAAGGTAGTACTGAATCACTTTTTAAATAAATGTTTTCAGGAACTAGAATGAAAAACCCTTTTTAAAACTGCAGCTGCCATTTTTTGATCTTGATTTGTCCTTTCTGGATGTTGACTAGATTGACTTCTACACTGAAGCAGGAGTGCCCAAGAATAGACCAAGGCATAACAGTTCTGTGCAAAAACTGCATCTGGAACCAAGCATAGACCACATTCTCCACCCTGCTATGCTCCCCATCAACTGACATCCCTCCCTCAACAGTTATATTTGTATTTTGTCCTGTTGCAAAGGTACCCCTGGATTGCCTTCTCAAACACAATGGCTAGAACTACACCTGGAGATGCAGCACTGTCATGGCCAGCCAAAGCAACTCAGGAGCCCGCATGACCAAGAACAGGCATAACTTAGTTCACCACTAGCCTGCTGTGAGGTTGGTCCCTGCACCCCAGGTAACCAGAAGGCAGGCTGCACTGCCTGTGAGACTCACCTTTGTGGTAGAGACAGACTTGGGAACACCTTGTGCTCCTGACAGTTCCCAAGAGCTAATATGGCTTGCAAGACCCAAAGGAGTACTAGCACAATAAATGCTTTGATAAATCCACTGCCCTTGTTGTCCACCCAAGTGGCTGAATTGGACAACTTTTGGAGCTCAAACAATCTCACAAATCCCCGCATGTAGCCGCATGGAAGGATGGGTTAAACCCATACAGCTTGATAGAACAATTGCAGTGTATTCCTGGTGGCCTTGCAGACCTTCAGTGGTCTGTGGACTACAGACTAGGAATCAAATGCACAAAAGTATTTAGAA